>NC_089874.1:84647500-84955000 GCF_040182565.1 Anser cygnoides
GGGGCAGAGGGGACAGAGAAAGAGGAGAGGGCGCGTGAGCCAGAGGACACATGCTCAGCAGGCTTCCCAGAAAGATATAATTAGACCATGTGCTGTTGTAGGACAGCAGTTTCGTATACCTATGAAAACAGTTTCCATCCCTGCAAAACAGTACACAACTGCAGACCTCATGGGTTTACCTAACAGTTTCTGAAGTTTAACACAGCTGAAGTTGCTGAAATACATCCTTTGGATAAGCACAACTTAGCTGTGATATTTCCATGTTAAGCTTTGAAGCGTATCTTTTTAAAGCCTGGTATTTCAACCCTAAAACTAAAGCACATGGGACTGGTGCCACGCTATCACGCATCACTATGTGAACACTGATACATAAAACAGCGCTTCCACCTGCTTTGCAAACTTCAGCTCCGTCGCGAAGAAGGAAACCTAGGGCACAGGCTACGTCAAGCTACTCTCAGTCATCGCCCTGTATAATGATTACCCCAGGGTAAACAGGCTGGCCCCGCTACGCCCTGCAAGGTGATAGCAATGACGGGTGCATTCCTGCAGTATCCCCTTGCTCCCCAAACCTTTTGGTCACAGCTCACCTGGGACAGCCATCTCCACACCGTGGTGACACGGCTCCAGCAGCAGCATAATTAAGTTAATCTGGAAATGGCTTTTGGTTACATTTGATTGTTCCGCACTAAAACATGCCTTGCTTCATGCCATAGGCAGAAAAGATTCTCCGAGCTACCCAGCCAGCACATCAGCAGAACCCCAAGATGATAGGATGCCATCTGAAAGAACGCAAAACTAGACCAGTTTCATCTATCATGCAGTTTCACGTTTTAATCAGAAGCAATTAGCTTCTTCTGATCCCAACCTTGCTCTCATCACAGATCTGCTTCTTTTCCCCACTGGGACAGGGAAGAAGGAAGTTTGCTAAGTAAATAATCATCACTAATACGCTAACAATTAAAATATGATTTGTTAATCATATGACAGTCTTGTGAATACTCAACACGATTAAGTCAATTTTCGTAGCTTCCATATACCACCCACTTCTCCACCACTTCTTTTATTTTCAGTAGCAGTTCTCTTTATTCTGAGACATTTTGATCTTCTCCAGCCTTCACCCTACCAAGATTAGTCAACTAACTTCTTTCTCAGCTGATGCGATCTGCTTCACTTTTTCCAACTCCATAACGCCATCCAACATCAAAGCGCCGGGAGATACAGCATCCTGCTTGCAGCTTTCATGGATGCTACATTCATATTCAGAATATTTCCATCTCTCTTCTAGATCTCTGCGCTGTGATTAAGTGTCTTTTCTACATGTGTTCTGACATCATTGGGAAGTCACTGTCGCAAAAACGACTAACTTAAAACCTACTCCTTGCTTTAACCCTTTGGACACACTAACTTCAAACCTACCCCTTTGGACACATGAGAAGTCGAGGCAACATCACCCCCCACTAGCAGTTGCCCAAGTCATACATGGAAAAATGTTTTTCCAGTGCCACCCCTCAGTTTTCAGCTGACGACCACCCTTACGCTGAACAAGGCACCTTCTGGTGGGCCTGGCTTCATGGCCCAGCTAAATAAGAAGTAGAATGAGCTGCCAAATTGGTGTTTTGAACTGGCCTAAACGCTGTAAATAGAAGCCATATGTTTAAAAAACCATACCCGCCCCGCCCCCCCCAAAAAAAAAAAAAAAACCACCCACAACATTTTAGTTAAATATTAACATTCGCTATCATCTGATAATCAAAAACACGTTAACGCTTTGAAGACCAGCATTTTCCAGGACAACACATGCTTAAAACAAACTGCACATAGACAACTTCAAAAGGGCTGGTGTGGCAAAATCCAATTCACACTCTTATTAGGCCTTCTTTTGAAGTGGGGGAAAAGCCTCAAAAATGCCAAGCTTGGGATACAATTCCAAAATGAAGACGAGAACAGGAGATAAGGAGAGGAAGCCTTTCCTCATGAGAAATACTTGCTCAAAGTCACCGTAGATAAAAATTAATTTTGACATGCAGTTATCACCGCTGTAACCCTGCCCGCTCATCATTTGAGGTCTACAGTCACTATAACCCGGGCAAACGGAAAAGAAGAGGGAGAGGAAAAAAGGGTCTGGTATTAATTCAGACTTAACTAAATGTTAGGGGGAAGGAAGAAGGGATAAAAATATGCAGCTTGCTTCACAAATGAAGAGAAGAAACTGGTCTGTCAAGCTTGTATTGTTCATGCAGACAGCATTTTACACAGCCCTGGGAGAGAGAGGGGAGGAAAAGGTCTTACACTGTAATTTACATTCCCTATCCTTAATAATATTTGTAGCTGGGACATTGCGACATTGTAGACACGCTCATGGACTTCGGTCCAGAGGCCGAGAGGAGACTGGGCAGCACCAGAGCATTAACACAGAGACAGCGCTTGAGCCAAAAACGAATTCCTCCAGCCCCATCCAAAACCCCTTTCATGGAACCAGACCACCTGGTGCTGTGAAAACAGTGCACAAGAGTAACTATAAACCACATGCTGCTGGATAACGTGAACATGCTGTTTTCTAGACCTTACAAGTAATGTTCCTGATTCTCCCAACCTCGTTACTTGTGTACCTGAACACGTGCCCCAAAAACTAGTATCAGAATACATTCGTTTATCTGGTCTTTTGTTCTCACATTTCAGTAGGACAACCTGCATTTGGGGCTCTCTCCTAGCTGTAAATTAAAGACAGAATAAAAATCCTAACAAAGCTCTACACTACGTATTGAATTTTCCTCCCGGGGATAAGATGAGAGATTAAAAAAGAAAAGAACTTTCCTTGGCAGTACGGACCTTCACTTATATCATTTAACACACTACCGAGAAGGCTTTCAGGCACTACCACAGTGAGGACAGCATTACATACAGAACGATGGCGTGAGTGGTAAAGATGTCCGTGATGCTGGCAGTCAGACAGAGAAGTACACGCCTTGCACCAGCCTTCTCCATGGGACCCTTGCCCCCAAAAAACCTTTGCCCTTGCCTCTCGTTACCACCTCTCCAGCACAGGCTGCGGCCCCAAGGGCAGCGCTTGCACCACGCTCGCAGGGGAATTCAAACAAGGTCACCTGCTGGCAAAAGCCAACAGAAAATAATCACATTTTTAGAGCCAAGCACACATTTTGGAGTTGAACAGACGGGAGCCCAAGAGACACCACGCTGAGGGAATTCAGCACGGAAACCTCAGCACGGCTGCAAAGTTGCAGGATCTCCTTCCTCAGACAGGATTCTCCCATCTCCTACACGTCACCTACAGCACAGATGATTGCTGCCTTCTCCAGCAAGGCTTCAGCCTCATCTCATTGACCCTACAGTTTCTCAAGGATAACCCCGAGCCAGGAGCACGAGGGGAGGAAGGCATACCAGAGGGCGCGTGCGGTTGTTCCAAGCAGGGATGCCAGGTAGCGTGGAGGGGAAAACGAATGGAAAGAAGCGGGCTGATGGCGAAAACAGAAGACAAAGTACATAAAAGCTTAAATATTTCAGCTTCTTCTAAATTTAGCAGCTCTCTAGAATTCATCTGGAAAGCTCTAATTTAAGGCTTTGCACCACTGATATGGCCAAAGGTTTCTAAGCGAAGGAAAACCACCAGTCTCATGCTATTCCAGGTGTTCATTGAAAACGAACACCTTCACAACTGGCTGGCCTGTAATCCTCATCTCAGCGTTACCATGACAAACAGCGGGACTGGCTCCAAATTAAATGCTTTTCTAAATGCCAGTTCCTCCTCTTTGGAGATTACTTTAAGGAAACCATGATGGTATCTTTCACAATTGCACTCTCGTAGTCAGAGTAAGAAGTAAAACTGCTAGAGCACGTTAGATATTTGGGTTCAAACTGCCTGAACAGTTGGTAAATACACACTGAAGCTTGCATTGCAATTCCTGCCACAGCACAGGCAGGGTTAGTATATGTAAACTGAATGACTGAGATACAGGATCTGCTGGGGAGCGGAAACAAAAACAAACAAAACCCCAACCATTTCAAACATCACATCCATCCCAAATAATAATAATGGAAAAAAAAAAATGCAGTGCTTTCACACGCACACTGAAAATGAGGAATAGGAAAGGCTCAATACCAAGTCTTGGAAAGCTGAGAATGACTTAAAGATACTGTAAGATGGAGCTACCTTCCTAGAGGATTATTATTATTTCCACAAACACCACAAACTATTTACAGTAGGCTGAAATCAGATTCCTGTATCCACGACACTTTATCGTAAAGCTGGTAATAAACATTAACTCTATGTAGGTTCCCTCTAGCGCATAAAATCCATACCAAACAGAAAACCAAGACGACCTCAGACCTGGTGGCAGTATTGGCCTCAACGCAGTCGCTGTTTTCCAGACCAACTGCTTAGAAGTACTTTGGCGTCTACATAACGCCCCCTCAAAAATAAATGAAAGAACGTCTAAGCTCACAAGACACATTTGTTTTCTGGCGAGATCACAGCTGGTTATCTCGCACGCTGGCGTGAGGTAATGTAATGTTTGCAGGTAGACAGAAAACAACTCTGCGCAGCTGCACTGCACCTGGGAACAGGGATGTTGTCACCGAAACACCCGCCACGTCCTGCACGCTGCTCGGCCAGGAACGCACCTTGTTTTAGGGTGGTGTTCATCAGCGCCCCGATAACCAGAACGCTCCATCACCATGCCGTGTGTGAGCAGGCAGGTCCCAGAGCAGCTTCACCAGGATGCATAGGCAGCCCTCCTTGCCCTTTAGCAAGCAGATCCCTCATGCCTGCGAGCACTCAGATTGGCAACCTGTAACTCATTATCAGGTAACTTGTTGAGGGAAGGAAAAAAACTTTGGGAATCTCTCCCATAGTAGAGGAAGCCATAAAAAAACAGTTGTAGAAATTTGCCCTGGACCGCCAATGTTTTTGTCTATGTTTGATCATGTGGATTTGTTGACCTCTTCAGTACCTGTTTGGAACAGAGGTGGTCATTTCAAAGCCTTGTCTGAAAGAAATTTACATCAGTCCTCCTGCTTGATGCAAGAATCTGCTTTGCAGGTCCCTTCACCCCCTTGAACCTGTAAAACGGAAGCAAGAGCATGGGCAATACACTAGTTTTGATCTTGCTGCTTCTGACCCAACTACTGCACTGGGTACAATAACTCTGGGGTTTAATTATCTGGGACCAAGTAGAAGCTAGTCAGCCATGAACCAACACTGACAAGAAAAATCCTGGTGGTTGCAGGAAAAAAAGAGAAGCATCAGCATTTCTGAAGTCTTTTCTGATGCCAGCCAGCTATGGGATACGCAGAAGAGAACAAAGACTTCCTCCCATTTGTGCCTGGAAAGGGTGGCACAGCTCTGATTTTCATAGAAGGGCTGGGGTTGGAAGGGACCTCTGGAGGTCACCTGGTCCAACCCCCTGCTCAGACAGGAACACCTGGAGGAGGTTGCCCAGGACCATGCCCACATGGCTTTTGAACAGCCTCAAGAAGGGAGGGTCCACAACCTCTCTGGGCAACCTATGCCAGTGCTTTGTCACCCTTCCTTTTGGGAAGGACCTCGTCAGTGATCCCTCTGAATTAATAACTGCATTCCGAAAGTGCACTTGAAATGCACACCTACCCCCCTTCTCCAAGAAATACCACCCTATAAGCAGTGCCAAATTCATCTCTGCTGTTATCACAAAGATTTTTGTGTTGTAACATTCCTGGTTACTGGCAGGTACCTGCAATAATCCCGTGAGACACCATCACAGCCCAGGGCAGGTGTCACCATGCAGAGCCATTTCACTTCATTAATCCAACAGAAAACCCAGGGAAAAAAAAGACAGTATTTAAAAATCTGCCAGGTTAGCAAGCTATATGAGCTGAAGACCAGTCCAGAAAAATGCCAGAACTGCCAAAAAGGGAAGAGAAGCTGGTAGGACAAAGACATACCTTTGCAGGGGCAAATAGCATCATGTCGCTGCCTGAACCGATCCATGTCCACACCAAGACAGCACTGCTCCATGCTCACTGCTGGGCAGCATCACCCCTGGGCCACAAGGGAGGAGGGGAGGTCTCCTGAATTATGCTCCCCTTGTTATTTTTCGGTGGGTATCTGTGTATACAATTAGCTGGAGGCTCAGCCAAACTGGAACGAGAAAGATCGAACCAGCGGCAGATAGGTAAAATCACGGCATGTTACTTGGGAAAGAAGATGACTCAACCCAAACCAAGTGGGAAGTTAAGAGCCAAGAGGAACAGCATTGCAGCAAAACAAGGCATCTGGAGCAGAGAAGCAGCCACAACAGGAATTCCCGTGTGACCAGACATGAAGTATTATTACATAATTGTTCTGGGTGATTAAAAAGCAGCCTCCAACTAACCACTTCTCCCTACACCGCTGCCGAGAGCTGGGGTGATCTGGAACGGCACAAGCGTGTGCGGAAGGGATGATGTGCTACCATCCGCTGCGATTTAATCAAGCCTCAGCTGCTGCCCATTGCCAGCTCTCAGTGTCCATTATACAGATCCACGTTCAGAAGAACAAACCATACCACCACGTAATGCTGTTCAACGCAGCAGAGAAGTCACCCTAGCAATGGAGGGGAAAAACAACCACTGCCAGCCCCATAACTAAGAGCTTCCATGAAAACTTTGCCCCAAGATTACAGCCGGCTTTGCAGACAGAAGATTCGGACATTAAAGAGGTTGACAAGAGAGTTAGAGAAGACCCTGCTGAACACACCCCAACTTCCTGCTATGTTCTACAACCATATATGCTTTGTCGTGATTATGTCGCTTTTTACATTCATGCTAGTAATTCATCTGGACCGTCATTCTGCAAATAAGTAAAAGGAGACCTCAAAAAAAAGAAAAAGGGGGAATATTTCTCAGCATCCATCCTCTGGACAGTGGTGAGACACACAGCCCATTTAAATGATTTTCTTTAACTAGCTTTTTGCCCCAAGGCTAGTTCAGGATATGCATCTCACAAGTGATGGAGCTGCACTCTTTCTAGAGTGATGTGATAACGGTGATGATGTGACAAAGAATAGATGAAAACCCTCACAGAAACGCTTAGCGGTGAAAAAGCCTTACAAGTGAATTCTCCTGGAGAACATATCCTCGAGATATTTATGTACGAACCACGCTCAGGTCCAAGATTTATGCACCAAGCCAGGCCACGAGCTCAGATCTGTGATTTACCACGGCCACCGGAATTCCTGTGGTTGCGTTACACATCTGACCTCTTCGCTGTATGTATTTCGACAGCATTAAATAATGAGCAGCACGTCTTTTATTACCGTTCCCGGTCCCAGTGAGTGGCAGCACTATAAAAAGCAACGCTCCCCGTGACTCAGCCCAGGAGGGCAGGGCCGCTCACCGAGGCGCATGCGAGGCCACCTCCGGCCCTGGCCACCAGCCCGGCAGGAGAAGGGCTGGAGGTGGCCAGGTCTCGACTCAATGAACCCCAAGTGTGACGCAGGAACGGGTGCTGGGAAAGGGATAGCTGAAAAAACGGGGATGGAGAGACGGCATCTGAGGAAGCCTCCATCAGATGGGTCAAGGAGGCTGTGGAGACAGCAAAACCCGTCGTAGTTTAGGGCCTGCTCCCGAGGTACGTGAAATGCCGCTGTCCCCGGTTCATTGACGGAAGGCGGAGCAGGAAATACACTTCGCGCTAAATAACCGCGCTCATTTCATTGTTTTTGAAGAAAAGCATCCATCGGAGATTAGCTTGGGCCGCTGAGGACGAGAACACGGGGACTGACCGGCCAAACAGAAGTGCATTTTTTTTTAATATACTTTTGGCTCTCTTTACGATATTTCAATATAACCGCTGGCTACCACACAGATGACTGTATATTAGACTAAGGCAGATTTAATAAAACTCTATTTAGAAAGATGAGAACATTGCATAATCCATTACAGAACTAAATGTATTTTTGAGGGGAGTTAAGGGAGGTCTGAACATCCAGGCTCCTGAATCCATCAACGCGGCCCTTCTGCACAAAGGGCGGTGAGATGCACCCAAGAAGAGGCAGCGGCTACAAGAACTGCTCCCACACTATCGGAGCTCCTGGTGGTTTATGAGAGAGCCTGAATTCGGCTATGCTGATGTTCTGTTTGGGTTTTTCCTCCCTTTCTTCTCTAGGATAAAAACAGACAGCACACCCACCCAGAAAACCCCAAAAGAGAACAAAAACACAAGCTAAGGAGGAATCCTGACCCCGTGAAAACAACCTAATTATAATTATAAGGGATTACAAATCAAAGAGAAAAAGCTGCCAAGTTTCTGGAAGCAAACATACAACAAAAGCTCCACACTGGAAAAAAAAAAAAAAACGTAGCCTCCAAAGATGATTATTATTCTTTCTAGTAGAAAACAAGACAGCAGGGACCACAGCTGTTTATTTATCCATTAAAATTGATCTGCCCTTTACTGTGAGTTCTTCCAAAGAACACTTCTTTATTATTATTATTAAGGAAGTATGCAAGATAGCAAACCAACTCTGCCTTGACCTTCTGTGGTCAACTTGATGACGACCTTCACAAGACTCCCAGCATTTCAAAAAAAAAAAAAAAAATTTTTTTTTAAAACAGCGTGCACTCAAAAGAAATATTTCAAGATGATTTTTTCATGCTCAAGCATCAGTGTTAAGCCCTGCACCATATGAATAGCTCTGTCTCTGGTTATAAACAGAAAAAAATCTGCTTCTCTTAAATGTCAAATTTCATTATGCACTTCTACATCACACACCATTCACATCTACCATGTGCCTGTGTTTTTCTCATGGAAGGAGTGCAGCAGGCTCATGTTGTTTTTTTGTTGTTGTTTTTTTTTTTTTTTTTTTCCTAAAACCATTCTGGGTTTGAGCTTTTGGGGGATTTACCCTGCTTGCTTTTCCAGTGGTGCGCACGCTTTCGAGGGACACAAAGATAAACCAAAATGATTTTCAGTGATTAATACAAGTGCGTGCTGGCTGACCAAGACACAACCACACCAGTCATCTGATTACTGCCGTGCTCCTCGCGCCCAACTAGATAAGCACAGTCACACCACAACACTTTCACGCAGGAAGTAATTTCTGCTGAGCCGGGGGGATTTCAGCCAAAGGGAACTACTTTCCTGGTCTAAGAGTTTCATTTTACGTTTCCAAGAACTACAGCTGTCTGTCAGCACTGACGAGGCCCATTCACAGGTGGCAGAGCTTCCGCGCGGCCGGTAGGATAAGCGAGCTAAGCCTCGCAGGTGAAAAAGCGAGGCGGGATTTTCGCACGCGCTACTCGAGAATACGAAGCAGGGGCAGAAAGCAGCGTGGCCCCCTCACCGGGGATTTTCCCCTTTAGCCATTCCAGTGGGAGAACCACGAAACAGAGCAGCACGCACCTTGTGCCTCGGGAGGTGTACACCTCGCATGAGGCATTTCTCCTTTTTTTCTATGGAAAGAGTTATCGAGACAGCGACTACGAAGCGGGAGAGATTCAGCAGAACTTTCTCCACCACCAGCATCACCACCTCTGCCCAAAAGCAGCCCGGCCGTCGGGTCAGGCTCACGCAGGGAGGAGCGGTGACACGATGGGAGCCCTCCCTGCATCCCTGGCTAGCAGCACCCACACACAACACCTCTGCCACGGGTGGCAGCCCCACGGGGGCGAGCAGCCCCCGGGCAGCCCCTCTCCTCACCTTGCTCACGACGTTTTGGACCAGGCCGGCCCTGATCCGGTAGTGCCACTCGTGGCAGTCGCACTCGCTGGCGTTGCTGGGGGTGGGCAGCGCGGTGGCCGGGGGGAAGATGCCGCTGTGGTTGGCGTGGCCGGGGGGGACCAGGGAGCCGTTCCAGTCGCCCTGCTGCCCGTCCGCCTGCCGGCACCAGAAGTCCGGCTGGTCCAGCAGGAAGGAGTCCGAGAACTTGCTGAAGCCGATGAAGAGGGCCGGCACCCAGGTGAGCAGCACCAGGGTGCGCTGGTACCCGCCGCCCAGCCCCCCGAGGAAGGGCAGCACGGAGCCGTCGTAGTCGAGGAGCAGCGGGCTGCAGGCGGCGGACGACGACGAGGGGGGCGGCGGAGGCGGCGGCACCGCCTGGATCTCGGCCCCGACCCCCAGCCCGGCCCCGGGGGGCGGCCCCGGGGGGGCGGCGGCGGCCCCCGGCACCGAGCCGTTCTCCTCCGGCAGCGGCCGGCCCTCGCGGCGCCGCTCTATCGCCATGCAGCCGCCCGGGGGGGGGGGCTCACATAGGGGGGGCTCCGCGGCAAGCCCCGGCGCCTCCCGGCGAGTCAAAGCGGCCCTCCTCCTCCTCCTCGTCGTCCTCCTCCTCTTCCTCGCACGCACGCCTCGCCGGGGCCAAGGGGAGAGGAAAGGGGGGAGGCGGCGGCGAGCGAGCCCCTCGCCCTGCGGCCCCCAGCGGGCTGCGGCTGCCGGCGGGGCCCCCCCTCGCCGTGCCTGCGCGTCAGGCGGCACTCATCCCAGCTCTCCCTGCCCCCCCCGAGCGGCACCGCCGAAAAGAAAAAGGAAGGAGCCGGCCGGATCCGAGCATGCGATGGGCCGAGGGAGGGGAGGAAAGAAAGAAAAGGAAGAGGGGAAAAAAAAAAAAAAAAAAAAAAAAAAAAGGCACGAGCAAACAAATAATAAAAAAGAAAAAAAAAAAAATCGCCCGGCCACCCCGCGAAGCAAAGCCGGCGACAGCGAGCCGTGCAAAACCGGTGCAGCAAGGCTGTAGGAACACGCCTCCTCTCCCGGTTTGGGTGAGGAGGAGGGAGGGGAGGCAAGGCGAAGGAAGGAGGGGAAGAAAACACCAGCTCCCGCTGCGGCTTCCCCGCTCCCAGCTCAGCTAAAGGTCCCCCCGCGGCCGCGGCGGGGACGGCAGCAGCGGCACCCCCCGGCCCCCCCCCGCGGGCGGCTCGCAGCCCCCCATCCCGCACACCTGGCCCCGCACCTCCGCCGGGGGGGACACCCCCGAGCCCTCTCCCCGCGGCCCGGCGCTGCGGGCAGCCCCCACCTGCCGGCTCGGCACGGCACGGCCCCCCCCCCCCTCGCTCCGCCCTACGCCTCCCCGGGCGGCCGCACCTGCTCCCGGCCCGGCACGGCCCGGCTCGGCTCGGCCCGGCCCCCCGCAGGGAGCCGCCGCCGGGGGCGGGACCGGGAGGGAGCGGGGGCGGCCCCGGGGGGCTCCGCGCCGCCCCCCCCGCGGGCCCAGGGCCGGCGGAGCGGGGCGCGCATGGGTGCCGGGGGCGGTGCGCCGTGCCCAGTGCACTGCGGCTGCGGCTGGGGCGCTGCGAGGGGGGGGAGGAGGAGGAGGAGCGGCCCGGGGGGATGAAGAAGGGGCATGGAGAAGGCTGAGGGGAGAAGGGGGCGTCCCTGAGAGCCGCGGCTGACCCCCCCACCTCCCCTAGCCAGGCCGACTACGCGGTGCAACGCTGGGAAAAAAAAATATATATATGCATATATATAAATGCTAGCACCTCGCCTTAGCTGCAGCGGAGTCGTTTCTGAGGTGTGAAGGTTACTTTCGTGTTAAGCTAAATTCGCTTCAGCACGTAAGTGCCTCAGACTATTTTCATCGCGGAGCACAGCCCGTGCATTACTGAACAGTTATTTATTTAATTTTTATTTTTTTTGAGATAACAGATCAATATGCACTTGTACATATGAACATGGTTAGCGAGCAGAAAATACTTGTGTGCATTAGTAGAGGGTTGGCATCGTTACTGAATATAAATGGAAGAGCAAGTCGGTGGTGGACAGCCATTTACCCGATCCAGTCTCTGCAAGCCAGTTACTGTACACCATTAACTCCTTGCCTGTCCTTCCCTTCAGCTCATTTTCTTGCACAGGACACCAGAAAGGCCACCCCACTGCCACTGGTTCCGGATCCCTTCCATATGGCTTCCCTCAGCCCTGCTCTGCCAGACGCCGGTACCCACAGCCCACCCAGGGGTGTCTCTCACACTTATTTGACCGCTCCTTGCTGAAACAGCCCTGTTACTTTTTCCCAGGGAACTCTCTTCCTTTCTCCCCCCAGCAACTAGCCAGCTGGACGTGCTAGCACGTCCTCACACCACGCTTTCTTCACGCCGACCAGCTGCAGTGCCCCCGGTTGCCCTCTGTTCTCCTCACGCAGCCGAGGCCTTGCCTCGGACCCCCAGCCTGTGTGTGTGCAGGGCCTAACCCTGCCTGCACCACCCCTGCTGCCTCTCGTCGCCTTCCAGTCACGTTTCTGTGGGGTATTTTAAATTCTTATTTCATCCCCGATTAGCGCTGCCAATGGAGGCCACTCAGGATCTCTCCAGGACAGACCCCTTTGGAAACACATCCGTAAGCACCTGTATGTCAGTAAACCAGCGAGAATTGCTGTTTTGGCCATTTTATACCCACTACTCAACATTTTTGCATAAACCAAACTCCTTCATTCATGACCAACTTGAGGTTGCTCCTTTCTTCCGTAACAGGGTCCGTTCGTCTGTTGCCAAAGGAAATTTGGTCAGCTTGACCCAATTTCTTCTTGGCAAGTGTGTGTTAATGGTTACTTATCTCTTTGTGTCCTTCTGCCTGTTTGCCAGCGATTTGCCTGTTTACACTAGGTCCTTTCTGGAAAGAAAATGGCTGTCTGGGCTACGTTTTTTTTTTTTTTTTTTTTTTAATTTTTCAAACAGAGGCCCTGCTCTTGCTCTTTTCCATCAACACGTTCCTTGGTTGTCCTCCCTGAGCTCAACGTTTCCAGCATCGTTTGAGCCACTTCTCTCAGCTCCCTTGCCTGAAGCCCAGCCAGCCAGTTGATTTGAGCACCTCTAAATTACCCAAATGCTCTCGCACCTTGTTCTTTCCTAGTCAGGGCTGAAATCCTTTTCCTTTGTCATTGATGTGCGCTATGGCAATCACCTGATAACGAGCAACATCTTTTAGCAAAGACTGGTGCTAAAAAGGCATCATCAGGCAACCCAGAGCCTTCTCAGCGTCAGTCAGTAGCTTTCTCTCTCTGATGACTAATCTACTTTCCTTTGACTTCCTCTTACCACTGATGTACTTACTGAACGATTTCTCATGGCTTGCCATGCTCTTGTTGTATTTCTTCCGTCGTCTTTTCTCTGTTTGTCCCTGCATGCTCTTGCTCTCCAGTACTTCTGCACTTATCCTGTAGAAACCTGACCTAGTTTCCCCATGCTTCCTTTTGGGAACTCGTGATTTACCCGGATCGGTTGCTTACTACCCGTCCTAGATCTCTTCTGCAATGGGACAGCTCTTCCAGCACTTCCCTGGTACCACTAACTCTCTTCCCACAAAGGGCAAGGCCTGCAGTTGGCAGGGAGAAATGGAAGGGGACTTGGGGAACAGAGGTCAAATTATAGCTTTGAGAAATTCGACTAAAAGCAAAGAACAGAAAACATTTGAAAGAGATAGGAGGGAAAAGAAAAGGCCTCAGAGGAAGAGGTAGGAGTAACATGAATGAGCAGAAACAGAACCTATAGAAACAAAATAAAATCACCCAGTGCAATGAAAAGCACATAATGAACGGTGACAGCCATTACTCAAGCTGACCAAACATCTTCATCCCAAACACCTCTTCTGGGCTACTCCCATGTCCTGTGATTTTGTTTGGAACTGAAAATTTCAGAGGTGGTATATTCCTGGGAGTTAAGTGTTTTTACACGGTAGAAGTTTTCCCACCCTTGAAATAGTGATCTTCAAGAGACTCTTCCTGGGTACAAGAGGGTTGAGGACAAACAAAGGAAAGAAAATACATTTCTAGTAGCTAAGAAATGTGTTTTTGATGAAAAAGTAGTACTGAGGTAGTATTTCACTGAAAAAAATATCTTTCAAATAACAAAAAGGTCATTACGTATTCTGGTGAAAATTGATTTTGATTTGAATAGGAAAATGAAAACATTTTGAAATGAATATCCACATTTTGAAAGGAATGCTCCACTGCGTGGTGGAGCCTACACATGAATAAATGCTGAAGTTGAGATTACAGAGCCAGGCCTTTCCTTCCTGTGCAGGGCTTTTTGAGACACTACCTCTCACGATCGAGCATGGCTTCTTAACCAGTGCCTCTCTGACCCCCAATGGTAGATGTAGCATCTTTGGGGTGCCTCTTTGTTAGAAGACGATGCAGATAGCCACGATGCAGAGCAGCCTCAGCACCGGGGCAGTGTGTCCCAGCGCTGGAAAATGGGGAGCGCTGCCCCAACCAGAGCAAGGCTCCTGTCGCACAGCTAACATCCTGCCTCTCGGCACCCTGCCACGGCTCGGAGGATTTAGAGCCAGGATCCAGACAAATATCATCGTGTTCACAGAGAGGAGGAAAAAAACAAGGTTCCTTAGCCTTGGCGATGACATTTCCAGATTCTTGGAAGGCCAGCCATGGCACTTTGAAGAGCTCCTGGCACAAATTCCCATTTTATATAGAATTTGCAACAACCTTATCCCACATAATAACAACCCTGGCTATATTTTACCGTTTTATGGGATGTATGCTTGGTTGCCTTTTTTATCTAAAGGAATCCTGTACTGTAGAGGTGAAGTTATGACAATGCAATAAATCAAAGCTACTTGGTACAAAGACTGATTAATAAAATAGTCTATTGGAATGCAGACTATTTATATAATGGAGAAAAACACAATGAGTTCATAGGATCATTGGATAATTCAGGTTGTAAGGGATCAGGAAGCCTCTGTTCTTACCTCCTCTTGAAGGAGGGATTGGCTATGGGATCAGATCAGGGCGCACAGGGCTTTATCCAGGAATTTTTCAGTTCAGGAGGTCAAGGTAGTACTGCGAGGGCTGTGTGTGGGGCAAGATTAACAGAAGGACAGACAAATGAATTGAAAATGGTAAAAGGGAATAAGACATTTGGAGAACACGCACACAAGCCGCCGATCCTGGGACTGAACCAAAGACACCCAACTTTCACCGTTCTTCCAGTGTCAGCAAATATTAGTGAAACTCACTGGCAAAGCGTCCTGTCCCTCCCTGCTGATGATTCAAACAGGAGATGACAACCCATTACTTGCACCATTCACGCGGCTGGCAGAGGTCTGTACCCCTGTGCAGGAAAGTGTGCAGCAACGGAAGGCTTCCCATCTCATGTGCATTGGGAATGCTTGTTATCATAAAACCAGAGAAAGTTACCCATACACTAACCATTGGAAAAGATCATGAAAGTTGAAAAGTCAAGCAACCTGGCGTTGCTAAATGCTGCAACTAAGATTGCTTGGGCAATGTTAATTTGTGTCCCAAATCTCGTGCATATGCATTCTGATGAAACATTTAATTACATGTGCATTATGATGCAACCTATAATTAGGTGATCATTTTTCTTGCAGGTCCCCTGATTTTTTCAGTCATACACACACACACACACACACAAAAAAAAAAAAAAAGGATGACCACTTAAGAAGCCTTGACTCTCAGCAAGAATTAGGCACTTAAAATCCCTTTGAGACTCTGGGTCTTAATGAGGAGCAATTCAATATTTTGTTTTCTCTTCATAGAGTATAGAGGCCCATGACTTATTTAATGCACTATCTTCAAACCCTGCTCTCAAGAACTAATGATTAGTGTCCTCATGGGCTTTTTTATAACTTTCCCTATGAAGTATCCAAGTGGTTCACAAATATTAATGCATTTATTTTCACTGTATCTCCATAAGATGAAGATTATTATTACCTTCCTTTCTTCTTGGGAAGCCCAGAGACAGAATTGTTAAGGTGAGAACCATGAAGTTTTGCGTGCCTAACTCACAGCTCGCAGCAGTTTAGCATTCTTGAGCATGGTACAGCATTTTGTATTTTCAAAGCACAACTCCTCTTGGCAACCGTGAATATGCAGTGCTTTTGTAAATCAGATTCCAGAGTCTCAATGCACGCACTCATAAAATGAGACAAAAGCAACTGGAATAACATCAAATGTTGCTTGGAGGAAGAGAGAGAAACCTGACATCACTTCTGGGCAAAATGATGGAGCAGCCAATGCAGCACTTGATTAATAAAGAATTAAAACTGGGTAAGATAATTAGAGACAGTTAACCTGGATTTAAGAAAAAGAAACCTTGCCATGCTACCATTTTTTTAATGAGTTTGTAAATTTGGTTAATGAAGATGGTCCTGATGTACAATATTAGCGACTGCAGAGTAAGAAAGATAAACCCAAGGCAGCTCTACCCTACTTGATCCAAGTTGCTCTCTTCTGGACACAGCGGTGCCACCAGAAAAGCTGACCTCCATTGGCTTCTTGTAACCATTTCCATGCTAGAAATTAGTTCCCCTTCCAGTCTGCCTGCAGAACAGCTCCTGCTTTCACCCCCTACTTCACAGTAGGGTAAAAAAGCTAAGTTCACACTAACCAGCAATTTAAACTGTGTAAGCTTGTCAGGAGAATTTTCCTCGAGGGGAGCTGAGGAGCTAGCTCAGATACTTCTACACCTGTCAGCAGTCATCCAGCTGACTTTCTAAATGATGAATTTAATTCTCCGGAGAAGCAGTGACACACCTCGACTCTCCTTGCAGCCTCCCACCCGATTTGTGATTCACCTCTGCAATAAATGAGGCAGGGTCGCATGGGGAACAGCCTCCTTCACGGTAAAGTGACCCACATGCAAAGCAGGTCTGTCCTGTTCGCTGAACGAGGCAAGCGCTCTCTGCAAAAAGCAGCAGGTAGTCATGTAATTAAAGGCTTTAATCCCTGCAAGAACACAAATATTATATACATTATATATATATATATATATATGTAACATACACAGTATGTGAACACAGACACACAGAGGCCAAATTAGCTCTACACAAGCTGTTTTACCCTATGTAGTTCCTGAATTTCAAGTGATTGATTTTGCATTCTTCACGGCGTTTTAATGTGGGGCTTTTTCTCTGTGCGTATATGTTAAAACAATGCAAAAAACAATGAGTGCTTACACAAGACAAGTTACACAGTGTGTATAATTTTTAGACATGAATGCTTTAATGGAATGTAGGGAAATTGAGTAGGAATGAAGTTAGTCCAGTGGCTTTTTTATTTTAAACAGATCTTCAAATACTAGAACTAAATAAATTAAATGAAATGAACAATTAAATTAAATGAAATTAAACACAGGCTTCAAGACGGATTCCTGCTTTGAAGGACCAAAGTCTCAAACAGCATTAATCCTACATTCCCTTGGTCATGTTTGACTGTAGTCAAACATCTGATGTTGAAAATCACCAAGTGCAGAGATATTGTATATATTTTCTGCATCCTCCTCTAAGGCTGCTGACAGATCCTTAACAGAAATACCGAGACTGGAATAGTAATCCTTAGTTCAGGAGCAGGATGGGTGCATTTTCACCTATAAAGGGAATCGCAGCCTGCTACGTGCAGATGGTTACTGCCACTTTTACAGTGTAACTCAAATTTTAAAGGGAATGCAAAAAACAAGCAGCACCTAGGATACTCCTTGAGGACTTCCAGAGGAGAGGAATCAGTATACCCCAAGGGAACTCGGTGACTCAAAGCGCAGCCCTCAGACAGACAAATTACACCTTGCATGCAGGCTAACTGTGCGAGTGTGTGTATGTGCTACAGAAAATAACCAAACAAATGTAAGGACGGCAGCTCAAAGCCTAATTGCCTCAAATGTATTAATCACTGGGATCCAACCTTGCAGGACTAAACCAGAATATTTAATAAGAATAGAACATATAATCAAGAAACTCATTTGCACATGAAATATTTCCCTTTGATTTTTTTTTTATTATACCTGAATAAGAGAGACGCTCCATGGAGAGTGTTTCTTTCCACGCCTGCTCCCGTAGTGTACATGCAAGCTCCAACTCACCTGTTGTCCAAACAGATTCTCCGTGCATCCCTGGGTGGTGAGTGAGCTCCAAGGTACAGCAGCAAGACGGGAGCCTATTCTGTCCTTCAATGCTGGCCCAAACAGGGTGTCATTCACACTGTGGAGGGACTGAGAAGGGTAAAAACAAATTATTTTTACCTTAATTAAACAGTCACGGAGACATGTGATGTTGAGCAGAGAGCTTGTCCATAAGTTTGTGCCCATGGTGGGCCCTGTGTTGCACACAGCTGCTGCCTTGTGGGATGGGAAAGGATGCTGCCTGAGATGAGAGTGCCCTGAGAACAGTGAGGGCTCGTGATACCGAAGGTACAGTTGTCCTAAATCTGTGTTTCTTGATCCCACCTGTTCTTGGATCCATGCTTTGCTAAACAATGTGGGACTATATCTCCAAATCTGCTGTTAATCACAATCTAATCTGACAGGGAAGGAAAATCCACTTTCAAGAACTGTGACCATCAAAGCAGGATAATTGAGTAACTAATACCTGACCCTAGAAAGCATTTCTGGTATGACTAGCCATTGCTGCAGAACCAGGCTTTGAAAAAGTGGTAGCAAGAGGCAATTCCTGTCCTCTACAACACTGGTTATCTTGGAATAAAAGCCAACATTCCTTGCTACAACAGGGACAAAAAGCAAGATCCTTGATCCTATCCATCCATCTATTTATGCATTATTTGGCATTCACCGCTGCTGTACCCTAAATCACAGGCAGGAATTACTGGGATACCAAGTGCAGACCTTGCTAAATTTGACCTGCCCAAGTGGGATACTCTCATTGCCCACCCACAGAGGACACCTGCAACAGTGGCCCACAGCTCAGCTCGTGGTTTGGGTTCTCCTCAATAAAGCCTTTCAAAAATTTCCAGAGCAGCATATTCTCTTTTCTCCGCGTACAAACCAAGCATGACTGTGCACATATGGTTTAAGAGGGAAATAAGAGCATTAATTAGTTCAAGTCAGAGAAAGAGCATGTTGATTTTGCTCAAGAAAATTGTTATGAAATAAAATAGCTGCCATAAGAACAAAGGGGAAAGAAAGGTGGGGAAAAAAATCGTAACTCGATATTTAATATTTTTGTTATATTTTCTATCAACATTTGAAGATTCAAGAGAAAAGAGGCTTGCACTGCTACTTAGAATCCAGACCACCTTGTGCAAATACAGCTCTGCAGCGTGGTCAGCCCAGCAGACTTTGTCTTTCCAGGCCTAACCACCGATTTATTTATTTATTTTTGGCCTGAGCATACGCAGCCTAAAGTCGAGGAGCCCGTGAGCTTCTGAAATTAATAAAACAGAAGGGAGGAGGGTTCATCCAAAGTGCTCTGCGTTTTACACCACTGGAGCCCTAGAGCCCGCTGCGCCTGAAGCAAAGGGTGAAGTTGCAACCAGCTTTGCTCAGGACCAGCTTGGATGCGGCCAGCACGTGCAGCTCACGGGGATGTTTGCTCACCCAGTGTGCCCACGCAAGGTGAGAGCCCTCAGCCTTACCAAGTGTGTTGCACCAAATGGCCCACTGCAGACTTACCCCAGCCTTTTCTGCTCCCCGCTGATGCTGCTGTGCCTGGGGAGCCTGAAAATACAGCAGCCAGCCAGAAAAAGGCAAATTCTTCTGCAGCTGGAGGCATCTAGTTAGAAACACATAGCTAGGAGGGAACAGCTGCCAGCAGCAGCCAGAGGAGAATGAGAGGTTACACCTGGAGAGACTAAAAGTGCTACCGGGGGGGAGTCAGCTGGGTAAGAATTTCTGGCTTGGGGAGGTTTGGCTTAAAAAATAAATAAATAAAGGAAACAGCAAATTGTAAGCAATACTGTGAAGAAACAGACTTGGTATAAGATGACAGGGGAAAGGAAAATTAAACTTTCATTCCCACCAGGTTCCTGTTTGCGGGTAAGAGACGAAAGAACAGAGGACAAGAAGTGGGTGCTGCAGCTCTTGCTGCGGCCTTTCCTTGCTTCTCCATTGTACCCATTCGGCTGGTCCACTGATGGATGAGCAGAACAGGCAACATCAGTGGCCTCGATCAGCAGCGAGGAGTCTGGTTTTTGCTAGAAAACCTGCATTTCTCTTTGGACAAGCCAGGGTTTCTGCCATCTTTCTCAGGAAGAAATGAACTGGGCAACGGGTTAAAAGTAACTAGCATTTAAAAAACAGTCTGTACTGGTGACTGCAGATGTTGTAAATTGTTCCCACTTGTGACCTTGCTGTGGGAGAACATGAAAGGCCTCCCTCCACCAGTGTCGTGGCTGTTTGGAATGAGATAGGAAGTAAGCCAAACCTATCTTGGCAGCAGCCACGTGCATCTCTCAGCTTAGCTGCCCTGCCAAAATACCTCAGGCAGGACGTTGCTGATGTCCAGTTCCCTTCCATAGGGATCAAGTGTTCCTGGCCAGAGGGATTTTGACAAGAGACTTGTATGTTTATTAGCTTTAATACTATTTCTGGTCTTCAGGCAGGAGGGATGCTGTTAGGCTGCCTTCACAGTGGTGTTGACCTATCTGTGATCTCCTAACTTAGTGTCAAGTGATTATTCTCACTATTCACATCACTGGCTCCTCGTTATCTTTGTAACCTTACCTGTAGCAGGTGACTAACTGGTGACCAGTTCAGCTTCTCCTCTACAGCACTCTTAGTTGTGTTCCCCATGCGTGTGGCCCCCCTACAACGCCCCCATTTCTGGCATTAACAACCCACTGACACGGGATGAGGATGGATCTGTATAATTATGCAGCAATTCTCTGTTAACCTCTCTCAATTATTTTTAAAAGCATGTTGCTATGGGAAAACGCTCCTGGAGTCAGTTATTTTAATTTTTAATTCTTAGCTGCTTAAGCCCATCCTTCCACTATTTTCCGCTTAGGGGACAAACTTTTATCCAGTTAGTTATTAGCTTTAGTCCAATAACTAGTCCAGCTAGTTATTAGCTTTATCCAGCTAATTATGTTGTTCACTTTGCCAGGAATGAACTGCCCTATCCACAACTCAGACATGCAAATCAGCGCAGCGCTCATCGAGTGGTAGCTGACACTAAAAAAGGAAGAAGTTTACACGTAGCAAGTTTTAAAGCTTGGGACCAAGCTTCTTTTCCTTGTTTTATTACAGGTGGACAAAGTAAGCATGGTACAAAGCTCATCACTATTTCTTTTAAAAACACAAATAGAAGAGCAGAGTCCAAGCTGGATAAAGTTCAGAGGCTACTGTTTTCTTTAAGTGAAATTACCTAAAACTCCTGTGAACCATAAATCAGACTTCTCTGCTGCCTTTTTCTTTTCATTGCACGAGGTTCAGACTCCTGAGCTGTGACAGATATTAGGCATCTATATTCCTCTCATTTTTTGGGTTGGCTGCTACTATCATGGAAAACATTAGTATCAGCTTCACCTTTTTGCAAAACAGGCAGCATTTGGTTTGGCTGAACAAAAAATATTTTGGAATGGACCCCAGTGACCTTCTGCAAATTGATAGCTAGCTTGCAACAGGCAAAGCTGAGTCATCAGTTGCACGAGGTTGAGATCCAACCCATGTATCTGTAGCGTATGCTTGCATTTCCAGTGCAATTGGCTCTGTGACATTCTCAGGTTTTAAAACAGCTTTGAAGAGCCTTTGATCAGATTTAGATTGGGTAGTTTACATTACACGTGATACCTGGGAGGGGGTGAATTTAGACACCTACTCTGCAGCATTTGGATTCTGCTGTTGTATATGCAGGGAAATACTCAGTTCCTCAGAGGGAGGGAAATGCTGATGCCATCCAGATTCACACTCTTCTGTGGATTTGATCCATCAGGGCACTGGAGCGAACAAGTGATTCACCTTCTTTTGTTAACATGCCCATTCCTTGCAGGGTTTGTGACAAAACTGTGATGAAGTCCACGATGCTTGCAACTTCCTTTTAAAATCTAACCCAATATCACAGGGAAATTTAAGCCTTTCTGGTCTGGAAGGAATGTATCATCAATTTTGCTGTACATTTTAGGGTCTTTGCTGAACTTCTGAACCTCCTTCAACCTCTCACATCAAGCACAGTGCAACAAAACTCTGAGAAAGTCAACGGTTTCATTGCTGGCAGGTTATTTAACTGGGAAGAAGGTTGCAAGATATGTAATGGTTCGTGTCCCAAAACGTTACCTCTCCTTTAAACATGTAATTAAGTTCTGTTTTCAGATTTTATCAACATAGTCAAGAGTATCCCCTGTGTCAGTATCTTCTGTAAGAGTTTTCTAGTGTGTCAAGTTTCCGGCTTATAGCCTTCTCTGACAGCCTGATTGCAAAGCCTGCTGCATGCTGCCATTTCACAAGATGCATCATAATATTATTCTCAGTAATTGGTAAGTCTTAGCTTTAGCAGGAATAATACAGATCCTGTAACTGTTTTCTATAATCTGGGGAATGCTACGTGAGCGTTCATGCTGTTACCCACTACAGCAGGCACAGAACCACTTGTACTTTATTAGAAAGTGCTGCAATTTTGCCAACCACAGTTCTTTTTTTCTCTTTCTTTCTCTTTTTTGTTTTCACTTTTTTTATTTTTTTGAAACTTTTCTTGTGGCTTTAAGATTTGTGGCTTCCATTATCTCATTCTAAACAAATGAGGTTGAGTATTTGTTGCTATTGTTTGAAACACCGGTGTCACAGTCTGCTTGTACACAAAGCAGCTGAATAGAGCTTCAAGTCTACATCTCCACTTGAAGATGTATTTTCAGCATAATGACTTTGCAGTGCAAAGTTTGTTTGTTTGTTTTAGTGAGATAAAGTGTAGTGCTTAATATATCAGGACTTTGACATTTTCCTTTTTCTCCCTGAAACTCTGAAAACTTAACGTATCCCTGACTTTCTTTGTTCTCTTCAAAGAACCTCCTTTGTTTTGTGGGGTCATGCAAAAGCCCAGCACCTCCAGAATTTCTCTTTGAACATGCGAGCATTCTTTGTCCCCCAAAGAAGGAAAATAGCAGTGTGAAAGCCTTTTCTGGGCACTTAGCTACAAGTAATTTGCACCTGAAATCTGTACAGTTAGAGAAACAAAATTTGCTGTAACCCTTTTCTAAGTAATGGAATCACTGCTGAAAAAAAAAAAAGTCCAACCAGGGCAAGCAGAGACAAAAGCCATGTTTTCCAGAACTATAGGTGTAGCAAGGCATAAATTATGGCTGATGAAGTACCTCAAAAACCCAAACAGGCAATTGGCATTTGATTCTAATTGTCGGTGGCGGGAAGCATTGCAAGCAATATCCAGTCTCCCTTGCCTTTTCAGCATCTAGTTTAACTGCCATATAGATGCCTGAAGCTAGGAGCCTAATGTACCGGAGTTGGACATCTCCGGAGAGCACTGCATAGCACTCCAGCCTATGTGCCTAACATTAGTTGTTGCATATCTGTCCATAGGAACCCCTTTCGATCAGCCACGTCAGCATAGCTAACCTTAAAATACAAGCCTTTCTTTTTTAAACAGGAGAGCTGGGCAGATGACGGGTCTTTTCTCCTCACCTTGGACCTGTGGGGAGAAAATTGGCCATGGCTGCTCACCCAGAGATGTGCTGCAGGAGGAGAGGAAGCAGCGCATTGAGAAAAGCCTTGCCTGAGTGTGGAGCCCAGGTTCACAGAGCCAATTTTTAGGGAGGGATGAAAGGCATCAGAGCATACTCTAGGGATCTTCAGCTTGGTCTATGCTGCTTATAGCCAGCTGATACCCCGGGGAGGATCTGCCCGCAATCCCTCTGAGGCTATCAGAAGACATACTCCTCAAGGACTGAAGAGAACAAGTTTTTAAGAGCCTCTGGAGAGGATGTGAAAAGTAACATTCAACTATTTAACCATATGCTCTTCCAGATAACAACACAAGAGGATATACTGGATATGCTATACAAGTGAATTTTCAGTCCCCATACACTGTGTGACAAGAGGCAATGTGTTGAATGACCTCACCTCTCTGCTGGAGAGCCCACATACAGGAAAAAATGGGATGCTCTTACTTCTAGGTAACTAATATATGTTAATTAACGGGATCCATCTGTGAAATCCTGCTTGTGACTCCATGTGAAAATGATTCAGTAATGCCAGATATTGTGCTGGGGGTACATGTCATGCAGATATTCAACACCTTGGTTGTTTTCCAGGCAATTGTAACCGTTATTTATTTATTTCTGAGAGGGTAAAACGTGTCAATTGACTAAATTCTCCATCATAATTTTAACTTTCAATCCCCAGGGCCGGAGCAATTACTTTTCCTTTTCCTTTGATATCCAATGCCCTCCAGCTGGGTGGTAGATTAGCAGACACGGGTGCTAAATTTAGTAGAATTAGTGTGCATAAGCACTAATTAAACTAGTCACAGCAGCCACTGCCTTCACCAGGAATGCCTTCCAGGCATCCCCTTAAAAGAAAACATGAGAATTTACAGGCTTCCCAAGGAGCTGTGCTAGGAACAGGGGCCTGCTGACTGTAATCCTCAATTTAGCTACACGGTGTGGGGCAGCACTTCCCCTGTATTATCTCATCCAGGAGGGTCAGGGCCAGCCTGGAGATGACTATTGCATTCACAGCCTGGCAACAGAGATGCCCTCAGCTGTCCTGAGGGAGAGTAGCACGGCACTTGGGTTTTGAGCTACTTGGATATAAGACCTGGACCACCTTGCATCTGAAATCATCATTCTGTGCTGCAGCTGAAAGAGCAGCAGCATGGCACAGTCCGGCAGCCCCTGCCTCTTTCTTTTCCAATCACTCAGTATGCAAACTGAAAAGACAATTTCTCTGACTGCTACTGCTGCAGATGTAGGTGGGGGTCACTGCGTTTGAGTGAAGCCATCTTTATTTTTTTATTTCCCATAAAACATGGTAAAAATGAAAATCCTGTGAGTAATTTCCTCCTTGACTTGCACAAAAGCAATGACATTCGCTTCAAATGATGCCTTTTAGTGACACCATGGAAACCTCAGTTTTTTTAAAGTATTTGAAAAGCATAATTCACTGGGAACCACTGAACAACTCCACTGGAGTGCCAGGGAAGAGAATTCAGCTTGTTCTCCTTGAACATGAAAATAAAGACCTTAAAACAAATACCTCTAACAAACAAAATCCCTTAGTCTGAAGTTGTACTCCCTTGAAGTGAAATTCATGCCTGGTAATGATCTACAAAATGTACCAATTAAGTCCTGGTTGAGTCCTCAAAATAGGTCTTCAAGATGCACATGTTTTGTGCTGATCCTCTCCACAGGAGCGAACCGCACTTCAAGCTCTGTTTGTCTGCTGAAACAAAGAGAAAGCCAGCAAGGCTTCCTGCAGGTCCCAGGCTTACACTCTCACAGCTCACTCAAGCTGTTGGCATTTTGTTGAATCTTTAAGGAATGGGTATAAACGCATTTTGGAGTTTCCATTTAAAAGCTTTATCAGGGTTTTAATGTACTAAGTAGCTGTGTGCAGCTGTGTGTTTTAATTGTATGGTTGTGTTAAGCATTCTGGTTTATCGTGTGCCTTTGCCACACGCAAAGAAAGGCAGCACAACCATTTTGACCTTTTAAGACCATTGAGCCTAAGCAGCCAGCAAGAGCAGAAAAGAACTTTTAAGCTGCTGGTGTCACCAGCCAACTGCAATACAACAGAGATACCATTGAAACAGATGAGATGAAAACAAGGCGAGTAGACAGAGCAGAGTGTCCCCACAGATGCAGTAGTATTTCATGCAAACATATGAGTGAGCTGGTGCTGTTTGCCTGAAACTTTGGAAGTTAGCTTAAATGATAAGCACAGCTTACTAGTTCTGTGCAAGTTAACTGATAACTTGAGCTCAATAGATTAGACTTTGAATATCACTGTCATCTTCCTTTGCCTTTGGGGAGATGGAGAAAATCTTGAAACAAGAGGGAAAAGAACCCCACATAACGCTTTGGAGTTGTCATTTAAAACAAATCTTGTCTATTTTGTCCCATGATGCAGACCCCACTGTAGCAGACCCCTTGACTTCTGGCTGAACTATGGATGGTTTTACCATCCCCACATATTACTGGGCTTCAGTTTCATGAGAGCTGTCATCTGAGCTAATTAGTGCGTGGCAGGGAGCTGGGGAACATTTAGGTGACATCCATTTTCTGACACAGATAGCAATTAAAGGTGTGAAATTTCAACAGCAAGGTTAAAAACATGGATTACCACAATTATAAAAATTACCACAAGCCAAAACACATGCTAATTATGTATTTCTCTATTATGCCACGCACACAGCTACCAAAGAAGCCTCCCTGCACCACTCTAGTTACTATTACCATGTTACCTGGGCTGAAAGCGTTCATGCAAAGGAAATAAATCTGCATTAAAGACTAACTGTCCCACCATTTTGTGTCATACACCCCCCCCCCCCAGGTCTGTTTTGTGAAGAGAGTAACAGGAAGTGGCCCAGTGAGCAATGATTTGCAAAAGTCCCACACCATGGTGGTGCTACGTCTGGGACAAGGATCCAGGGCTCCGGGACTGTCAGTATCAGGGGACAGCAGGCAAGTCTCTCCTCAGGCACTTGTTTTCCTAAAATTTCCCTCTGAAAGTCAAAAGCTGCCAAAGTCAAGAGTTGTAGTTGAGCGAAACATTCTTCCAGGCCCCTTTAGGGGGAAGTCACCACTCGTGGAGACTCTGTAATAGGTACAGTGGTTGCAAAGTATGTAGGCGCATGAAACTCCAGTAAAACACCCTGGGTATACATGTACTGTGCTGTACTGCCCATTTTTATAAACCCAGTAATGAGTGTCTCAGAGGCAGCCAATAAAGCCCAATTACCCCACCCAAACAGCCCAAATCTCAAAGGTCATCTAGTCTGATCACTAGTGGGATGCAGAAATGACACAGCTAAAAATGAACTAGGGTCCAAAAATGTTACTATTAAAAATCAAATTTGATTAGTTTGCTCATGCTATTTATTCTGTGAGTTTTCATGTTCCCTGCTGGAGGCCTAAAACGCATCCCCTTCCTCCTGCCCTCCCAATTCTAGAATTAAAATGTTTGGTCAGAGTTGGGCAAAGAAAAGCTGGACAACATTTATTTTTCAAGATACAATATAGTGATCACTCAGGAACAATACAGTTTGCTTCCTCCTCTGTTACAGACTGCTACCTCTGCAGTATTTTCCATCAGGCCAAGAGCCACTCCCCTTGCTCATGTCAAATAGATGATTTGGAGTGAGCTATGTGGTAATGAACTGACATCGTAAGGTGGGATCAGGGACTTAGGGTGGGAATGGAAATACCAGCCCTTCTGTAAGGTAGCAAAGGGCCCTACCCATTAACTACCTAAGCACCCTTCAATTTTAGGTTTAAAATACATCCTGCCACCAGTGGGTTTAATAGCCTTATTATTCACAGAAAAATGGTGTAGGGCAGGTGCGTTACTCTGCCAAAAAAGCTCTCTTAGACCACAAGACATCTACTCCTGTTCTTTTATTAATTTCAACAGTGTGATATTTCACCTAAGCCAGGTGCATCCTCCAAGGTTGCTGTTACATTTTTCCCCCATCACAGCCACACGCACTTGAGACCTGCCATTTGCATGTACCGTGGCAGATGTTCCCCTGCTTCTGTCATTTCTCTGCAGGCCACTTGCTCTCAGCTGGCAGGAGTTTCACCATAAATGTTACTCACAGGCATCTGGTGTATTAAGAACACTTTTTTAAAAGATAAAATTACTTAACCTTTTAACTCCAGCTATCTAACCTGAACTGTCACAAAATGGAGCATGCAATAGCTCATTCTGCTATAGAAACAATCTGTAACGTCTGACTGCAAGTCCACGATAAATGAACGCAGAGGAGCTTCCTGGCCCATATGTCAACTTCCAGAAGCTGCTACACCCCAGAGCGAGTAACTCTCTGATATTTAAAGGATCATCAATATCACTGAATCCAAAGAGATGGAGTGTCTAACTTCCCTTGACAGTATGCAACCTAAGTGTAGTTAAAAATATGGACAGTGGGTTTTCAAGCGCGGGGTAATGCAGTGCCAGCAATTTAAGTGCTGTTGCACACAGAAGCTGCACACTGGGCAGTTTTTGGTTTTAGTCCTGAAGGTACAACTATGAGATTTATAGGAGATGACAGAAGTGATTTTGACCCGCTGTCCTTTCTGCAACTAGTGCTCTTGCCCTTCATGCTGTTGATCTTGATGAACGTTTGCAACACGAGGAGGCTGGGAATAGCACAGATGCTGCAGTGGCACCACCCTCACCAGAGCAGCTCACTTTCAAATAAGAGAACTCTTGTCCATTGAAGCAGCTGCATTGTTACCTTTCCTCCAAAGCATACCCTCCATGCACCCACTTGTATATGTAATTTAGCATTAGACACATCCTAACAATAAACTATTTACTTTGTATGTCCCTTGGCATGTAAGAGCTTTTTTTACTAAAATAAGTAGCTCCACAGATGGTGGAATTACAGGCATCTATTTTTTCCACACGGATTCTGTGATGCAAAGGGCCAGTTTATTAGCTGGTCCCACAGCAAGGGTGCTAATGCAATCATTCTTGCTTATCTATCATAATTTCCTTAAAACTTACAGAAATCTAGCATCACTGACATCTCAAGTGCCTCTGTAAAATTAGAATGAAATTTGCCAATAAATCCAAGAATAATTGTGTAGGGAGACAAACAGATGACTTGTCTGTGTAAGCTTTGCTTATCTTAAGAAACCAGGCTACAAAAATGACAAACGAATCTAACAAAGACAGCGGAGGCAGCCTCCCTCTCCCCCAGGTCTGTAAGCAACTACATCCTTCCTTCTGATAAAGAGAGGTTGTGTTTGTCCCAAAGGAAAGGAAGAAAACACAATGTGAAAACCAGCCTGCATAGGAAGTACTCCTAGCGGGCTTGAAAAAAAATCATAGCAATTCCAAGTTCTTTCTCTCACCCTTTGAAAACACTTCTTCCTCTGAGGAATAACTCACCGTGCTGAATAAAAGCCCTCAGGCCAGTGTGCTCACACACTGCTGGATGCCATCAGACAGCAGCAAGAGGCAGCATTGACCCCAGAGCCTCACAGCCACTACGGGGCTGCTGGCTGGAGGGCTTTGCACACTGGAGCCCTTTGGCCAATGCAAAAGCAAGCGGGATCCGTGGAGGTGCATGAGTTTCAACGTGGAGCTGTTTGGCCTTTCAGAGCCTGTGAATTACTCCTCAGGGGCAGGAGGAGCAGCCAAGGGGCAGCGTGAAAGCCTGCTGGAGCAGGAAGCTCAATACCAGAGCCTCTGGCCAGGCTGGGCTGCAGCAGGTGACAATTATTTTTTGTAAATGAGGTGCTCTCTCTCTCCCCCTCTCCCTCTCTCTCATTGGCAAACCAGCAAACAAACAATTCAACAGCAGTAAAGGTGTAGAAACCAGTTTAACAGCAGTGAAATCCATCCTTCATGGGAAACTCGTACGTACCAGAGAAGAGGAGAGTAAAAACAAAAGCAACTAGTGGAGGAATGCAGGTTTTGTTTGTTTTTTGATTACTGATTTGCATCGTAACTACTTATCTTGCTGGTATTTTCTCCTGCTATGCCCTCCTTGCTCGCATTCCAGGGGCAGAACTGATGCTGCTTTCTCTGTCCCAGCCCTCGGCACCGTCCCAATGGCTGTGACTGTCGTGCTCTGCCCTGCGGCCACCTGCGAGCACCAGACCCCAGCTCGGCAGCTTGCCTGCCGTGCCCTGAAGCAGGCTTTGCCCAGCTGCAGGGCTCTGGCTGTGCTCAGTACCTCCAGTCAGAATAAAGCAAGGGAGCTGTGTAAAAAGCTGACAGTTCAGGTTGACAAGGCTGAAGCAGAATTGGACCCCATACTAGCCCTTACATTGTGACAGGGATAACTTTGGGGTGCGCGTTTCCCCACAGCCAAGAAGCTGCTCCACTGCCTTCTAACTGAGGAGCTCCCTGTGCTGTAAAAGTTTTGAAGTCCCTTAAAACCACTCTGAAATCAAATTCCTGCTCCTTTTACAGGCTGAGTTTTGCTTTTTCTTTCCCACTTCTAACATTCTTCATTTGTAGTTGGGAGAAGACTGAAAAAAAGCTGCAACGGGAAAAAAATGGCTGTGCGGAGATGAACCTCAGCAATGTAATCTTTCTGTGTCAGTGAAAACTTACCCTCCTCTTTTGTTATTTGGATAATAAACCCTTCACAAGGCTTACGCTACCTGGCAACCAGCAACGAAACAAGAGTTTCTGCTGGCTCTGGCCAACGCTCTGCTTTGTGCTGGTCTGTAGACCAGTATGAGCTCAGCATCCTAATCTGGTTTAGGTGAGGGCTCCACTACCCCTTCTTCTCGCCTGCCTTATTAAATCCCATGTCAGGCATGGCTCTCGTGAGCTGAGCCCCACTGTGCAGATCTCAGGCAGGCTGCTGAGCTAGCCATGCATGTAATTTCTCACCTGCACTGGGTCCTGAAAAGAGGCACAAGCCTGCCTCTTTTCTCTGGCAGGCTTTAGTCTGCAAGTAGGGCACAGTAAACTGAGAAGCTACTGAGAATCGGTATTGCTTTCACGTTCCTGTTCCATTCTGTGGTTAATCAATGTTAATCTTGCTGACGCTACAATGCAGCATCCAGGCCCTGGATGATCACAGAATCACAGAAGGGTTGAGGTGGGAAGGGACCTCTGGAGGTCACCTGCTCCAACCTCCTGCTCCAGCAGGGCCACTGAGAGCAGGCTGCCCAGGACCACATCCAGGCAGCTTTTGAACATCTCCAAGGAGGAAGACTCCACGACCTCTCAGGGTAACCTATTCCAGGTTGCTGCAATAAGCTGTAAGCATTGATAAGCTGTAAGTATTTATACTGGCACAGACAAAGTCATAGTCGTAAGTCCCATCATCCAAAAGCATCAGTCTACATGCAAAAGCCTGGAACTACAATTATCCACTAGAACTTAATGGGGCTAAAGGTTAATAATACCCTGATGTGAAATGTTTCCACAAATTTTCAATTTATACCCTATGTTTGCTCATAGTTCAACTCAAGCTCCATGACTTCCCTATTTACAGCAGTATTGCCAAGTTACGGAAACTAAAGTCCATGAAGAAATGCCATAAGAGGAGAGAAAATGAGCTTAACATTTTGGGAACTCCCTTTACGCTGAAGCAGATTTTTTTCAAAAAAAAAACAAGAAACCAAAAAAAAAAACAGTAAGTCTTCTAAAGATCTGCTTCGTCTCCCAATTACCCCAAGCATACAGCCCAGTTAAATCTAGACCACGCATTTCTAAGTTGAGTCCCTTAAAACTTAGCACGGAGCAGTAAAGAAAGCTCTGAACTTTCTGCTGCAAGAGCAAAATTCACAGAGCAATTGCACAAGTGTGTCAGCTCCATCACGGTGCTGTCAGCGAGTCTACTGAACCGCCAGTGAGAGCACAGAGCAAATTTTCCAGGCTTTTAGCAACTGATGGATCTCACAGGGCATGGGGGCAGCAGAACATGAGGCTGGGTGGGCAGGGCAGAAGTGAAATCTGCATTCTTCCCCTCCCTCGGGATTTTCTTTACTCCTAAACATACAGATAAAATAGGGGGGAGAGACACATTTTTCAAACCTAGGCAGCTCGGTGGAGATTTATGCTCAATCTCCGACTCCAGTCAAAAGGAAACAAAAAAGATTTATACGGAACAAGATGAAGATAAATGCAAAAAACATGTCATAATACTGTTAAGATGAATGAATGGGCTGGCCTCTTGGAACAGCGTGCTCAGTACGGCTTATCTAAAAAAACGGCTATTGAATAACCAAAAGTTTTTAAGAAGGCAGTAACAGAGGAAAGGCTTAGAGAGGCTCCGGTTAAAGTGATTAAAACCCCCAAGTTTCTTGCTCTAAGGACAAGCTAGAAATAGGAGATGAAAATAAATAAATAAATAATAAATAAATAAAGAATGACTCAAAGTGTAGAAATTTTGTTCTCCTTAACTTGCAGCAGCGGCAAGGGGACCACTGATGGCTCTGGAAGATAATGGTCCCCAAACTATGAGAGAGGATGAACACGAAGGGCAAGGAGCTCCCTGCCCTGGGGTGCTGGCAAGCACAGCAGAATGCAGAGATGGGACAACTTACAAGGCTACTGAGAGTCAAGGCACAAGTAATTAGGCAAATTTAAGAAAAGAGATTGAGGTTTATACCTCAGGCCAGCCTGCAGTCACTGGGGATTGGGTAGGACTGGGGGTGGATCACAGAACAGTGCTCTCATGCATCCTTTGGCACAGGTGCTCTTGCGGAGAGGGTGCTGGAGAGCACAGGTGCTCTATCCATCTCAGGTGAGAGTCTCTGTAACGAGAGAGCCCTCGTAGTTCACATACACACTAGTGGGACTCTTACAGGCTTGCTTCAGAGACCAGACCATTTATTAAGGTAGCTGGCCTAGAAAGCCTGGTTTCTATTAATATTTGAGCGACAATATCCTAGAAGAAATTCAAGACCTTGGCCATTTCCTTCCCACTTCTTCTGTGGACGTTAATTTGATTTATGGGATTCAGCTTCTGAATACAAGCTAGTGCTTTAGGATTCAATTCTCATTCACCGACAGCATCAGGACACAGCAGCCACAGCCTCCAGCACAAGGAGCAGGCGTTAGCTTCGCCCCGGTCTCCTAAGAGCATTGTGGTTTTCTTCACAAAGGAACAATAATCAGCTCCTGGATGCCTTCTGCAAGAGGCCTGGCAGCACACTGCAGAGCTGCTCTGCATGGGCCACTCCGCACGTGGGCACGCTCGGCTTGGCTTCACCCAAATCTCTGCAAATGGCACGCCGAGCTCCTCGGTTAATGCAGCCGTGGTTTGTGTATCAGCTGTCTCCATTAGAAAACAATTAGGCCCTGATCTTTTTTTATCTTTATGATCTCTGATGGGGGAAAATTATCCTGTCAATTAGCTAGTGATGCTGCACCATCAGCTTTTTACTTGAAGTCCCAGATAGGCAAGTCAGGCCTGTTTTGGTCATTGTTAATCAATAAGTCTTGGAGTACAATGTCAGAGAAACCCACGTTCTCTCAAAAGTAGCATTAATAACATCGGCTGAGCTAAAATAAGATTTCCAATAGATTTAATGAGACACCTTGAAATTAATTGTAGTATATTCCAAATGTTATTTCAAGCTTCACCACGAAAGAGGGACCCTTAACCAAACACGTACCGAGGATAACAGTAATCAGCGAAAAGCTGATTAAGGCCACCATGTTTTGAAAGATTGTAAGACCACTGTTTATTTTACAAAGCAGCAACTCTAAGGACAGTGACAAATTGCTATAATTACAGTACCTCAGCCACTCACTAGATGCAATGTGTTCTGTTAAAAAAAAAAATATATGGATTTTTCCATCTGCAACTGGGCAGGGTGCTCTGCAGTGCAAGCATTAGCAGCATCGGTAAAGATTGGCCAGGAGCGACCCGGTGTCCTTGGCTGCAGCTGAGCCAGGCCACCAGCAAGGAATGTGTATGCACTGGGGTAAGTGAGGGTAGAAATCGACTGGAATGAGAATTTCAGCTTTCTCTTTGCCACTGCTCTATTAGTGGTTTTTGTTATTGAAGCCAGGAATTCCCAAGTGTGCGCAGAAAGAAGATTCTATTCATTTTAAGCATCTCTCATCTGACTAACTCACTTTGTAATCTAAAATTAGGGACTCCCAGAGGAACATAATCTCTTCTGGTCTTCTTTTCTGCTGATGTAATACCATTTGATCATAAGAAGTCACACAAAGGCATCAAGCCCATTATAGCAATTATTTGCTTCAGGTTCACCTTTGGCTTCTCTGACTCTTCCTCGTTAGTCAGCTGTGAGATCAGTTCAATGTGTCAATGGCCTCAGGTGCTGCATCATTTGCTTAAGAGGGACAGCAAGAAGGAATGAAAAATGGTTTACTAGAGTTAGCATTTTTATTTATTTTTTTTTAAGAGGTAGAACAAAGGCTAGCTACAACCAGACAGAAGGCTCTGTGTATACCCTCTTGTTGTATGTATATACCCTGCATCATCTGTGTCCACATGGATACCCATATATTGCTCTCTGTCCATTGCGCAGTTCATTTCATTTTGGAAACCACAGCATTTCTCAAATGGTGTTGCAATACATGGCATTTTACATTATCCCAGAATACGTCTTGCAAAATAAAAACATGCGAATTTTTGGAGACAACAAGATGTTGGAACAAAGAACAAAGCATGCCAGGCTCTCCCCTGTAGGATATACAACTCACAGGAGCACTGTTAAGATACTCACCTTATTTCCTGAATTTCAGTCACTAGACTGAAGGTGTCTGAAGTGACTGAAGTCACTAGCCCCTAGCAGGGGCTAGCTGTGGGACATGGCTCTAGGCAGGGAAAGTGCCGAGGGGTGCATGAGGCAGTGGGGAGGGAGGGAGACGGGTTGATACAACTCAGCTCTGCATCCCTCCGTGCTTGGAACCTGGGGAAGAATGCCTAAAGCTCTAGACATGGGAGGCTTTCCTTCAGCTCTACCTGGAGCTCCTGGGTTGGCCCAAACAGCTTTTGTAGGGGAAGATGAGGAACCTTCAGGTCTCTCTGTCATATTAGAGCAGACCCCCACCCTCCAAATCCAACACTCCACGAGACAAATTTCCTGTACACTCTTTCAAGATCACTCCTAGCCCACAGGGCCACAACATCACCTTGTCCAACACACTCTCTGCTTAACATGCCAAAGGCTAGAGAAGTTTGAACAGAGATGTATTAGCTCTTAGTGGCATAAAAAATACCCAAATAAACGAGCTCTAAGGCATGTGGGTTTATCTTCAGGTCCTAACATTTGCCATTTTTTTTCCCCCAGCTCTATCAAGTCATTACAATAACTGATTTTAAATCTTCCTACAGCTTCGGGCCATTGCTGCCAGTAACAACACAACTACAGAGTACTGCAGACAGAGCTGCCATACATAAGCTGCCCAACACCTCGCACACAAAAGCACAATTGTTGGGCCATTTCTGCAGGGTGAGGGTGACAGAAGCTGCTTGTTTAATTTTCTGTGTAAAATGATCCAACACTTTTATTTTTAAAGCAGTCCCAGGACCCTCCTCTCTGTAAAATAGGAACGTCCCATTCATTAGCGGAAAAGCCTTTCTGCCAAAAGATGCACGTTTGGCACTTTCTGAAAATGCACTGTCCTTGGCCAAACTACGCTGCACATGCACCAACCCTGCAGAACAGCTCTGCCAAGCAGCAATGGGAAGGCCCCGTGTGGGACTCCCCTTGCAGCTGCTGTGAGCCAGGGGCTGGACATGGCAAACATCTGCCTGTTCTTCTGCATGTAGATGCTTTCTTCTCCTCTAACAGTCCAGGGGAAAAATGAATTTCACGTGAAAAAAATAATAAAAAATAAAAACAAGGCCAAAGGACCATGAACAGAATTTGGTTCATTTAATCAGCAGCCATTCAATATTTTGTTTTCGTCTTGTCAAAGCTCAGCACGTAGCCCTTGGCCTTCACGCACTGTCCAGCCCCTGCGGCGGGGACAGAATTCATCTTTTCCTCGTGGCCTCATCCACACCATGTGCCACTACAGCATGCGAGCGCTTTGGGAGAATTAATAAGCTCATGCAATTCCCCCCAAAATGCTGTATTGCCCTCATTTTACAGAAAGGCAACTGGTGCACAGGAAGACATAGCTTTCCAGAAGGGTCAAAATTACGTATTCAGAGCACATTCTGCTAATTTCTATTTAAATTTTGTGGGTTGAGTGTTTCAAATGAGACTGCAGGTTGGCACACATAGACCTTCAAATGGGAACAACTGATGGCTGCAGGACCATCTGCGGCACCTCACAGGAGCTCCATGGGCTAGGCTGAGAAGGGATCCCCTTTCTCTCAGACCATATTCAGCTGCCAAAGACTCCGTTTTCCATTCTACCAATGCCTGCCTCACTCACCACGTGCCTCCTAGCTTCTGCTGTTAGTGAAGAAGAGGTAGAAAACAGACCCAGGGCAAATGAGAATGAATGGAAGGGATCTGGAAGGCACCTAGTCCACTCCCTTTGATACAGAAATAGCTGGCCCTTCCTTATCCCATATGCCAGTCTCACTCTCTGAGAACTGGCGATTTCTCCATCTTTCCAAATAATATTTTGCAGAACCGTTTGCAATATCTTCATGTAGCCTAACCTATGTCTCCTTCACATAGCTTCAACCTTTTGTCCTACCCACTTGTGGGAACAGAGAGCAGGTAACGTCCCTCTCCTTTGGAGGTCCCACCAGAGCAGACCCGCTTTGTGCATTCATGGTCTTGCCAGAAATGCAGTGTGTGATCACACAAATAATCGTGCCCACAGTGTATGGGGCTGGGATGAAAGGAGAAGCAAATTAAGATTCAGCAGGCATCCTTGACACTTGTGTCACCTAACCATGCCTTTGTCACCCACCATTACAGCGCTCTTTTAGCATCATTCTTCGTAAGTCTGTTTACATAGATACATATTTTAGTAAACACTGCACAAGTAAAGAAACTGATGCAACAGGTATAACTAGAGCAGCCAAACAGCACGGATCTGGTGACAGCCCTTCCCAAAAATGTAACCAGAGTATTGTTTGAAGTTCTAAAACCCAGTCTTTGATGCTTCAAGCACATACTTCCTGCAATACTTTTAAACAAACACCCAATTAAATTTATCAGCCACTGACATTCATGTGTTTGATGTTGATTAGCAACTCTGCATTAAATTAAAATTTCTGTCCAAAGTATTCCACCACGTGGCTGACCACAAAACAACCGCCCAGAGGCAATTACGCTCTTCTAATCCTGCCTCATTTCTCAGAACAGGGCAGGGGATGGTGGGAGGCTCTCTCTGGGGGAGAGCATTTACTGCTGGCGTTAGCAGGGTTCCTCAGAAAGGAGGGAAGAAGATCTTAACTGATGAGGGATAAAGGTGCTACTTCTTGGATCCAGCATGGCTGGTACCATCTGGTGCTGCTTGAGAGATGGCCTGGAGATGTTCAGCCAGCACGATGCTCCTCTGGCAGGAGTTTAAGAGTTCAGCAGAAAAATAACAATTACTCAAGGTGAATTTTATGAATGCCAGATAGTAAGGAACAGCTTGCAAAACTGATCCTTAACTCAGCTGCCCCAAGGCTCCCTGCCACTACTGTATGTTTCTTCAGCTGCAGAATGAAATAGCAACAAGTTCCCCTCCGTGAGGCTCTGCTCAGTGGATGTTGATTGCTTCATCCTGCTGGGGATGGGGCTCGCTGCAAGGACTCTGCTTCTGCCTGGAGAGCCATGCTCGTTTGTGGGAGGGTGTACTCTCAGGTTATTGAGAGCACCTATCAGGCCAGAGCGTACATGTGTTAGGGATGAGAGGATAATTATTTTTTTCAAGTTTAATTGTATAGAAAGAGAAATCATTTAAGTAATTCATCATGCTCATATGAAGCTGAGTTTGGCCTGGAAAACAAAACCAACAAAACCCCTAGAGCTTGTGTGCACGGTCTATATTCAGTCTTTGTAGGTATTTACATTCTGTGATGCAGTTTGAAAAGTTTGCACTAGTAATTTGTTTGCCCCAGTCGTGCTAAGCACTTAACCCCTTCACACATATCTCAGCAAGAATCTTCCTACTTCTGCACACACGGAAACTAGTTTATGTTCCAAATTCCCTCAGTTAGAAGAGCAGATGAACATTCAATTTTTATCACTACAGATTGATTTTGTTAATAGTAAAGAGCCTGAGGGTACAAGCTGTAAAGGGAAAGCAAGAAAAAAACCCACATCTTTTAACAACGTATATTGGAAAATTTTCATATGCATCTCAAATAAATCATTTCACTGCTGTTCATAAAATGTGCTCTCCCACATTTCACATCTAGGGGTGTTTACAGCAGAAAAAAAAGAAATAAATTTTGACTGTTGAATGCTGCGCAGTTCATATTAAAAATAAATAGAAGAAATAGGTGCCACCTTTTTCCACCTCTTGCTTATTGGTACCCATTGGGTATCTTGCAGGTGCTGCAGGAAGATCAAAACAAAACACGCCACACACACTGCAAAGAAAAGTTTAAGCTCAGTACTGAAACAATTCACAAGGGAACGCAGTGCAGAATAGTCACCCTGGACAGCTAATAGGAGTCCCACCAGCTGGACCATTTAGCACTGGATTGGCCAAAACACCGGAGTATGCAACACCGCCTGCCCACCCTGCCAGTCTCCATCTTCCACAGACAAGGCAAAATGAACCTATATAAAGAGCCTTTTCTCTCTTTAGTTATTCTCAAGACAGAAAACTGCCCAGTTATAAAGGTACTGGGAGTTTTGTGAATGTACCCCAGTACTGAATTTAGCCCATTGTTGTTCCAGAAAAGAAATCCATTTCCTTTTTTAAATTTTTTTTTCAGCAGGAAGCCAGAGAGTCCTCAGCATGATGCTCCACTGGGAATAATGTCAGTTTTCTCCCACACTAGTTTCTCCTGAGGTCTTGTCATTTTGCTGCTGTGGCCATCTGGCAGGCACAGATCATCACCAAGATGGCCCTACAACAACAGACTTCCCTCAGTCACGTACCATGAAGCACACATGGGCCTAGAGCATTGCTGGGAGCGATGTTAAAATTCAGCCTTTCACGCCCTGTGGCCACTTCTCCCCTCCTACACGGCACACTACACCCAGTCGTCTCCTTGTCAAGGCAAGGTTAAAACTCCCCCCGTAGCTGCGGCCCAAGAGCACTGCCAGTGCCACGTCTCTCTGCTCCAGAAGCGGAGCTCAGCATGCCGTGGATATCCTGTGTTTCCAATGGAAACATTTTCTTCAGCGGCTTCTCTTGCTCTCAGCTAAACTCCAGATCAGTTACCCTGACGTAATGTGGGAAGAGTCCACGGCCTGAGGACATAACGCCAGGAAACAAATGAGAAAAACAATTTTCTTTGGTCCCATTGTACAAAATTGATAGCGGGGATCCTGTTCCCCAGGTGTTTCTCAAAAACTGTTTTTCCCTGCCCATTCTCCTTCAGTGACCCTTTCTTTAAGTATTAGCTCTCAGCAATATAGGATTATATTATCATGAACAGGCATGAAAAACAACTGTGTCTGAAGACCTCTTTCCAAAGACTCTGTCTTTGAATTCCTTCCCCTTGACGCCAATACGTCTGCTGTCCCCACCGTTACCTCCAGAGCTCATCAGGAACGGAGGGCTGGAAGTCAGCTCAGATGCTGTAAGATGCCACTGCTCCCTGTTGGGTTCATGTGAGAGACCAGTCCAGGCGAATTTAGCTCTGGTGAAGAGCACAGAGACTGGGAAGGCTGCAGAGAGAAATTCTCCTTCGTGGAACTCGTATAGCAACAAGCACTGTCCATCCAACCTTTCTCCAAGCAGTGATTAACTTATGAAGACAAAACCACGCTATCTTCAGCAGTCAACAGCCCCTTTACAAGGATATACTGAAGTCTGAACTTCTCCTTCCTACGGGCAGTTTCATTGACTACTTACGACAGCGTAAAAGCAAGCGCGTTCATGCTTTCTCCTCAGGTCACTCCCCGTGATTAGGAACAGCTCTACACAGCCAGCACGTGCCCACCTTGCTCCCTCTCTCTGAAAGCCCCCTCTGCCACGTGTCCCATGCAGTGCCTGGACAACTGCTGGGTGGTTTGCATGTGTCGGGGTCCCTGCCCCCAGGGCTGAACAGAGGGGGGTCACCCTGGTGCTAGGATTATGATCCAAATTCAAGACTGAGCTCCTAAATCCGGTTTTGGACCTCTGGTCCCAGTGTTCTGATTTTAGATTTTGCCTCAGGTGTGCTTGCTCTCTCTCTCACACTCTCTTTTTTTTTTTTTTTTGGTTAAAAACAGCCATCATTTCACTGCTTTTATAGACTCTTGAGCAACTGCTAAATAGACTAGACTTGTGATCTAGAAATGGAAAGGCTTGGTAATCTATCTGGCCCCTTTTTAAATAAACTTTTAATCCACTGCTAGGACGTACTTCTAAAACACAGGGTAATGCATACTTTCACACATTCTTAACTCATAGCAAAGTAATTAAATAAAGCACTACCCATTCATTTCAATGGAAATATTTAAAAATACCTTTTCACTTTAAAACATCATTGGTCATTTTCACACAACAACCACTCTTCAACACAGTACCATTTAATCTCTGCCATGTAATTATAAATGCTAGAGGTTTTCTTCTATACGTAATTTTCTCCATCATCAAAAACATCGCTGCAAGCAACACCTCATGGGAAAACAGTAAAGAATGTAAACCTGCTTGATTGCAGCTGCAGGCTCAGTTGTGTCAGCAGTGCTGCGCAAAATTATAGGTCGCCCAGGATCCCACAGCATCAACCCCATGCCTACCATTAATAATACACACAAGCTGATTTCCAAAGTCTTGATGAGGCTGCCATCTTCACAACCTCAGCAAGTCGTACAGAAAGGATCCGATGCCTCCAGATCAGAGCTGTGTGCAAGATGTGAGCACATCCAAACAGGTGCCCAGAAATTGTGCCCAGTACTCCCAGGAGCTGAAGCAGCACCAGTGCATGAAGCAGGAAAGGGGCATGGGTGGGGGGAAGTGTTCTTTGACAGAAGACAAGGGATGACAACTTTTGGCACAGCTGATATGCAAAAGAAATGAAAACAAAGGATGGTCCCTGGAGCTCTGTAGGGAAGATCACATGGTCTATTAAGTGCAAACCAAACATTCCCATTTCTGCGATTTCCATTACACTTACTATGTAACAGGGAGATAGGGAGTTAGGCTGATAAGTGGCTTAGGAAAAATTACAGATTTAATTGACAGAAAAAATCCAGCTATGCTGGACTGAATGAGTCTGCATGTGTCCTTACCTCTGAGACACGGGCTTCAAGTGAGACTGCCAAGCAAGAAAACATTCAAGCCTGAGAGCTCTTGCTTGGGTCTCAAGGTTATTCAGTCAAAATTTTTCCTAAATTAACAACATGTTGGCACTCTGTGGTCATGCAATATGAAATAAGCTTCCTTGAAACCCAGGCAAAAGTTTCTTTTTGTCCAAAATGGAATTTGTCTAGGAGTCTCAAGTATAATAATGTGTCAGGAATTAAGCTGAGAGGTTGCAAACAGTAAAATTACCTGTTTGAACATATGAAAATATACACAAGTCCATTCTCAGGAGATCCTGCTTTCCTTTATTCCTTTTTAAATTGCTAATGTACAGGACTAAAATGATGGGCTTTCTATTTCAGGATGTTAAGCATATTGGGTTCCAAGAGCAATTAAGAGATGACTAATACATTTGTTCCCTTCTTCCTTTGCTCGTTGATATTGCTACGGTTTATTTTTCTAATTTGCCTATTTTTCAAGGTGGTTCTTTAACCTCTCCCATGGTGTGCATTGGCTTTTCTTACCATATTCCCAGCAGCCTGGCTCCACATGCAGCGGTTTGAGGATATTAAAAGAAGCAGGACAGAGCCAGCTGGAGGCCAATGGCTCTGTTGAGCTTGTCAATAGCTAATCTAGGCTAGTGAAAGCAGAGGGAATTTTTTTCTAGTTCCTTCTCCCACCACAGAACTTTCTTCAGGAAACTTCACTACTTGGCTCTGGTATAGTCATTCTCCAAAGTGGATTTGTGTGCCTAAACCTAAAATAAAAAAAAAATAAATAAGGGAAGCAATGACAGTCTTGAGCAATTTGGGGACTATTGGCTGCTGTGAACTCGGAGGAAGGAGAAAGTAAGTTTTACTCATTTTTCTTGGTGCTAGATTGACAAATGAAGACTATCCAGAAAGACTGTTGGGGAGCTCCTAATATCAGCTGACTCTCATGTAAGTTGAATATTCCTACCTGGATGCATCCTGAAATCCATATGCATGACCACAGGAGGACCGGAAAATAACCCTCTAAATTCAAGAGTGTCTGATCATATATATAAAATCAGTTTGTTTTTTCCAGGTAAAGAGATTCCCCAAACAAGGAATCACTCCAGATTAACTTAAAGGATCTAAGGCAGGCTATACAATCGTGCTGCTCCAAGACTGACGATGTTTTGTACAATCCCATCTCCTGCTGAGTCTCTCTCTGCGCTCCCTTGCACAGTGTGCGTATTCAATAGTGTTTGTTAGAACAAGACTTCTGGGAATAGAAATTGGAAGACATCCAGATATCTCAAGCTTGCAGGCTCTTTTCATCATGTCCTCTGTAAAACAAGCTTCCTTTATGAGGGCGGAATAGGCAGTCCATTGACGTCTGTGTCACAGGACAGAAAGAAGACCACCACACTGCAGGCTTCACAACGGTGGCAAGTCCTGACAAATACAGCAATTCGCAGGAGGTGCTATAGACCACTGGAGTCATTTTCCCCATGCATGGAGACGGAGGACACCCATCCCTGTTTCAAGAAGAGGGACAAGAAGCAGCTACTTATGAGCCATATGATGAGGCAGCCCCTTCACTAACACAACCATCACTGGCCAAAGTTAATGAGGTAAGAGTGGGACTTAGAGTCCCCATCGTCACTGTAGGGAACACAGCCTTCTTGAACACCAAGATCTAACTGTACCACTCCAGCAGCTTAGTGGAAAAGGCCTTGCATTAAATTCTTGAGATGACTTTCAGGCTGAAGATCATAACCATGAGCATGACTGTTCTGGAGAGAGGCTCTGCGTAGCTGTGCAGTTCCCTGGACAGTGTCAGAACAAACCAAATATATAGACATGATGAAACATTGTAGAGTGTGATGTAGGCATTTAAGCTACCAGGCTGAAAATTCAGGCTCTACTTCCACATGTGAGCACCAATGGCAAAAGCAGGGTTTTCAGCAGCAGTGAGAACTGCGCCGATCTCCTTAAATCAGCGATCTGTGCCATATGAAAAATTAAGGCACATGAAACCAGCCTCCAAAGCACGTGGTTCAGCTTACAGCATTTGAGATACTGTTGTTCTGAGAGGTGAAATAATTAACCTTCAGAGTTCAGCTACAGAAATTATTATAAGAAATAGTCGCCTATGTGTGAAAATTGAACAAGTTACTAGTGGCAACATTGGACACATAATAAAGTGTCTTTGGGAGCGAACTTCAGTTTTTTTTTTTTTGTTGTTGTTTTTAGAATGAACCAAATTGCAGATATAAAGGTTTATTTCTTAACAAAAAACAGAAACAAAATAACTAAGTTCCATTTTTATAGTGGCTTGACTCAATATCCTTAAGCTTAAATGAATAAGAAAGCCTTCGGAAATATCCAATTGAGCATCAAAATACATTCTAAAAGTTGGTGTTTCAAAATCTTATAAATTCAGCTCAGCTATTGATTGAATTTGACCCCAGATTCTGAATAATTCTATTCTAAAATTTTCAGTTAATCTGCTGCTCACCAGAAGTGCTTTGTTCCTTTCTAATTATGAGTTCAGCTGGCAAGATTAACAGGTTCTGATTGAAACTAGACTGTACTTAATCATATTGCATGTCTGAGCATCAGTTTCCTTAGGATGCTGAAGTTAAATTAAAAATCTTTCAGGCATGATTTCTCAATAATCAATCTTCTGGAAAAGGAGAATGCATCCACACCAAACTAGAAAGAAAGAAAAAAAAAAAGTGCAAAACCAAGCTGGGAGAGCAGCAGTTACAAAACACTGCGTGAATCAGCAACATTATAGCTTCCTGAGGAAAAGAAGATGTATTGTCACATTATCTAGCTCCTTTTCAACTCCTAGTAATTTAGTGACCCCTCCAGCAAATTTCAATATGCTTGTTACTCTTCCAAGGTCAGGGGAAGGGTGCAAACAGGTGGAGGTGTTGCAAGTAACCCCGCGTAGAGAAGAAAAGGCTGCAGTGCATGCTTCTCCCTTGGCAGATGAGGGAGAACCCCCCAAAGGAAGATGAACCTCAGAGATGCTGAGCTGTGAATACAAAACCTTTGAAAACCAGGTACTACCAGCTCCTCGATACGTAGATTTTTGTTCTACTTTCTGAAACATTTTCTGAAGTCCAGTAAAAAAAAAACAAGAATAAAAAAATAAAAATACTGTTATCCGTTTGCAGATGCCCAGGTTCAGCACACTCAGCGCTAGGTTTGCACGGAGGCAGGGTAGAGGAAGCAGGGCTCAGAGCATCACTTGCCAAGCAAATCCTAGCTGCCTTCCTGGCTCCGGCAGCTGCTGTCCCTGCCTCCTTTGTACACAGGAGCCACGACTGCGGAGTCACCAAGCTGTGCACAGGTGGCAGCAGTGCCAGGCTGGGGGCACTGCTCAGACCAGCCACAGCACAACTGGCACCAAGTTGGGCCAAAGTATGGGCAGGGTCCTCTTCTGCAGAGGAGTCTCAACAGGCTCAAGGTACCAGAAAACAAAGGAAGCAGCTTGCACATCACAACTGTTAGTCTTTTTACCTACAGACAGCAAGGAAGAGTATCCAGACCTTCCTGTGCCACCCCGTCCCCGACTGCCCATCACTCAACAAGTCTCCCACAGCAAAATCAGGCTCACAGCCTGAAGGAGCACGCGTTGTCATCAGCCTTCACAGCTCAGCAGATTTGCTCCATGCTTGTGCCCATTCCTCAGACAGTTACACCGGTCACAGAGCACCAGATTCAGGAGGCACCACGAGCAGAATATTCACGCCCTGCTCCTTGCTAAAATACAGATGAATAAAGGAGATAGAGTTGCAGAAAAATGGTCTAGCTAGCCACAAGCAATTACCACTGACAGTTAAAAAAAATAAAAATAAAAAGGAGAAAGCAAACAGGCAAGCTCCCAGTACGTGCCCTGTTTGGAGGACATTTTGAATGCAAGTGGAGAAGGCTGCAGCAGTAACAATGTGCTGCGGGAAGCAGAATATATGCTGTGTTTAACTCTGCACCTCCTGGACAGCCTGCAGTGCAGGAAGAGCAGCGTATCTCCAGCCCTGTGGCTTGACACCAGGAAACACAAGTCCTGATAACAGTCCATGATGCAGATATCATAACCTAGCTGGAAACATTCCCTTAACTCCCTGCCAAGGAAAATGGTCGAGCCCAGGCTATTAAGCTGCAATAGCTACCTACCCACTTTATTAGTGTGCACGGAATTTGTTTTGTTTGAATGACTCTCGGGGGAACAAAGTGCGGAAACAGGCATTACACTTGTTGCATATTTACCACTGAACTCATTCAGCTCCATTACAAGCAGGGGAAGATTTCAAAGCCTTTGCTGACGAGTCGGAAAGTTTACCAAGAAGACCTTATTCATAGATAAAAGCTGGCATTAGGTCAGCATTTCCTTTTTTTATTTTTCTTTTTTCCATTTTTTTAAATGGAAGAACTATTGAAGGCTTTGAAGAAAATCTTACATAATAAGATTCCATACCTTTCACTAACATCTATATAAAACTTCGGTTAATGTTAATGTTAATTTATTGCCTTTTTCCCCCCCTAATTCCCAAATACAAATTTGTTTGCTCACATGCCTAATGACATGTATGAGAGTCTAAACTTTAAGTTCCCTCCCCTTTGTGTGCACCTTCATGCTCTAAGATTTCACAGCCCGCAAGTGAATAGCTCACAGTGCAGTACTTCTCCTCTTCCAACCTGATAAGGACAGTTCCACAGAATAAATTAAAACCTATTAGTTGCAAAGCTCAGCGTGCAGTTTCCCACACTGTATCAAAGAGTTGCTAAAACTGGAGCATTAGGGAGGTCTGAACGTTCACATTTTATCATTAAGCCCTGAAGACTATTGAAAAGCCCTATAGCTGTGTGATGCAAGCCTGACACCTGCTTACCACGTCTCTCGGACCTTCAAGACCCTCGGACTCATCCAGTCTGCAACAAGGCCTCAGCTTGGACCCACCGGGCACAATGCAGCAATGCTTCTAAAACCTCTTAACACGGAGAGGTTCAGAGTCACTTTGCTGGGAAATTAATAGCCAAGCAAATCAGTTATGAGTCAGGATGTACTCAAAACAACCATAACTGAAATTTCAGAGGAAGCCTAAACCTCTCGGCACCTTCCTCTTGGATACAGCACTTGGGTTACAGGGTCAGCAGCCTGGCTTCTGTCCAGAGGGCCTCTTGCTGTGCTCCCATAGCCCTTGGCAGAGGACCAGCCCCAGCAGGTATTAGCACCTGCCCTGCTTGCACCAATTCCTGCGGACCAGGAATGGGTATCACACCTTCAGACACATTCAAGAAAAATTTTGCTACCTTTCCCTCTGTTTTCTCTACGCAAGCATGGTTCAGGCTGCACTCCACCTAGCTCAGGTAGTTAAACAGGGCCATTAAATGCACACACTTCGACATTAAGTTAAAGGGTGAGGACAGCAAGACACTTGGAAAAGAAACAGTTGATTTCAATGAGAACAACTGCAAACTCCTGTGCTTCCTTTATGTCCTGAGCCTGTTCTAGATGTCACCACCTTGCAAACAGCCAGACCTGCAACCCCAGGTTCTTGAAACGTAGGGGAAGGAAATGTATGTGAGAGGGCAAGGCAGTAGAAAATAAGACCTTTTTGAAATAGTCTTATCTTGCACTGATCTCTGTATTTTTACATTAAATGATAGTAAATAGATTAAATACATAGAACCCTCCACCCTAATTTTTATGTCATTGGTAAAGCCAAACCCAGGAATAAAAAAGCAAGTAAATATTTTTAAGACGTGCATTCGCATTTCCGGACTTACTGTCACTGGACTTTTCCCTTTCTTACCAAGAATAAACAGAGCCTCTGAAAGACCGTGACCACATGGGGTGACTAACAATGATAGCGTGAGCCTCCTGAGGCTGACTCCAGAAAGAAAAGGAAGAGGCTCCGTAGCAATCCTGCCAATCTGCACCAACTTTCTCCTTGGCATTTTCAAGCTAAGGGGTTGAAAAACTTTGAAACTGGGTTTACAGCTTCGAAATGGTCTCATTATTTACCAATGGGGGTGCGGGGAAAAAAAATGTTTTTCCTAAGCCATAGCTTCTCCCCTTCACTTCAGAAATTGCATCTCTGCTCTTTGTTTCCCTCATTCTCGGGCAAAGAGCATCCACTTTCTGTGATGTGGTACATGTAGCTTTTTGTACCTTTTATCCCTGCCCCATCGGGCAGCTGCCTGTGTGGCTGGCCTCATCTCCTCACTCTGAGAGGGCTGATAAGACGTTTTTCTCCTCCAGCAGCAGCAGCTGTCAGCACTCAGAAGGCAAGAGTAGCCACAGATGTCCAGAAACCAGTTTCAAAACTGGAGCTGGAGGGAGCGGTTTTCCCCCCTCCTCTTACTTCCAAGCAGGATTAAAAAAAAAAAAAGCACCTGACTTGATGGACCAAAGCCAGGTTTTCTGGTCAGATTATTTTCTATTAGTGAACAATGACCATTTATGCTAAAGATAGAAAGCAAACACTGCAGAGAAACAGATGAGGCTGGGGAGGAACAGCTATGGCAGCCTTGAAAGGAGCCCATGGAGGAAAGTCCCCACTGAACGCCTCACCACGAGCCTGCAGATGGGCTTTGGAAACAACTGCTTGCTGGACAAGTGGTCTGGTGCCTTCCAGGAGGAACGAGCAGTTTGTAGAGAGTAATGGTGTTTGAGTATTAAGTGTAATGGTGTTTGTAATGAGTTGGTAGAGAGTGTGGGCATCAATAAATATAAAAGCTAAAAAATAAGCACAAGAATATGACCCTCCCAAATATATTTAAATAAAAATAAAACTAGATTCTACTCAGAAGTTAGGTTCCCCAGTTCCTGTTTCAGTAACCAAGAAGCCAAGATTAAAGAGACATAAAACATTTATAGAAAAGATTAAAGTAGTAAAGTAAGCCAAATGCTCTTCCTTCTCTTTGGGTCAGCCCAGGCAAAGACTGCACTGTGTGCCATTGCTAATTTAAGTGGGCAAGACACATCCCAGAGTGCATTACACAACAAATCCAATTTTCATTGTCAATTAAAGGTGAGTATGGTTATTTTAAAGGCAGAGGAAAGCCACACATGGTGGGAAATAACTGAAGGATGCTCTGTGCTGAAAGCAACTAACTTTTTTACCATAAGAATATTGTACCAGTTATATCCCCAAATCCCCACCACCACCTCACAGAGGACTGAATGTTACCTAAACTGCTGAGAAGACTTCCTTGTCCTTACCAGTAGCTCCACGTATTTGCCAAATATTTGCTTAAAGGTATTTGCTGGGAGCCCTATCAGCGGGAGCCGGGCAGCAGTGGGCAGGTGACTTCCCTCCCTGGGTGCCTGCAGTCAGCTCCCTGCCCTGTGGGAAGGACGGGCGGTAACTGGAGGCAGACTTGTTGAAGGGCAAATCTAGCACAGGAGAGGGCGACCAGAGGGCAGGCTTTATTCTCCGCACCTTTTAATTAGTTTTGTCTTGAATACAAGGCACTGAAATCTAGTTTTCCAGAGCAAGGAGGAGTGGAAAGGTCTGTGAAATCCACTGAAAGCTCAGGAAATTTTCGAGTGGTAGAAAACGAGTAGAAAAAGTATATCTTTCCAACAGAAGGGGAGCTTCTGAAAGGCCTGAGGAAACCAATATTTCAAGTATGACCATTTACCTACGTCTTAGTGCAATCACTTCTGCAGGTGAAGCCAATCACCTCAGGCAGGCTCTCTGCAGCCACTGGCACCAGGTCAGGAGGGTGCCACCACGGGTCTGCGAGGGACAGCTATTTTCCCCAGCCCCTTGGTGTCACCCTTTATGCCTCATCCTACAGAGAGGCTTTGCAAAACCCCACAGGTGACCACCACGTATACCAATACTTTGCAGGGCCAGCTAAACCCATGCCATTCCTCTGCTGTTTTACAGCAAAGCAGAGCTGCATCCCAGCCCAGGAGTTTTGCAGGGAGCATGGGGCACAGTCCTTCTAGAGCCAAGCCCCCCCCCCAACATCTGGTCACTAGTCCCCAAAGGAGGAACAGAGTGTTAATTCTCTCCCCCACAGCTCCCTGCTGCTTTCCTTACTGTATTATCTGTACAAAGCTGCACAGAGGAAAAAGCAGTCTGTTCGTAACTCATTTGGGAGCGAAAGATTAAAAAAAAATGAAAGAAAATAGTGACACTGTTACACTCACTCACAGAGATGCCTTTGTATGCAAAAGCAAGGGAGCCAGCAGAGATATCTCCAGCAGCTTAAAGCAGTAGAGCAAGCTGGGATGGAATTAGTAACAAACTCGTTGGGATGCAAGCTAATCGCACTGCCCAAAGACAGACCCACTGCAAAATCGCGCTGGTGTGCTTTCAAACACCCACCATCCTTGAGCTTTATTTTATCCCTTCAGCTGAGGCAGCACAGATGTTTCTCCGTTAGTGCTATATTAAGATTAGTGGGATATCCCCAGTGGTTTTGGATTAGACAGTTCCTAGCAGAGCTGGAAAGGAGTTGGTTAACAGCAAGCTTCACTGCCTTTTATCCTTGATGGTCTCACCACACTCTGGTTCCTCTGCTTCCTCTCCAGCCCTTCCTGTGCTGTATGGGCTTAGAGCCTCAGTGCTAGGGAAGTAGGAATACATAAAGATCAGCCCGTGGAGCAGCGAAACGCAGGCGGATGAGCCAGCCAGCACCACTCCCACACACACCACAAGCCATCAGATGGGTGAAGTTAATGAGGTCCCACTGAGGTCAAGACTTGCCCAGCGAAAGAGGGAAGCAGGGTGAGTCCCTAACCGCAGCTGGTGTGATGATGGTCAGATGCTTTTTAACCAGGCTGTTGTAGCTCACCCAACTCCCACCCCTCCTACAAATGAGGTTATAAATACCTATTTCATCAGCTGTGCTGTAGGAGCAAGTTCCTTGGTTAGTGGAGAGTAAAATTAATCACTGTGTGAACAAGTCACTGAACTGTGATCAGACCTTCGGTATCAGCTGTCTTTAATAGACAGGTGCTCAGCAAGGAAGAGCTTGGCTTCCTCCAGGGCAAGCAGGGCATATTACAGAGCCATATTGCCCAAGCTGAGGCTGCCTGGCCCCATTTTGCTGCAAAAACAGCAGGATTAACATTTCACATGTGCATGCTGGTATCCTGCACCAGATGTCAATGCTTATTTTTTTATAGACTTCCACCGCAATGGATCCCAGAGGCCAAATATAGGAAGGTTTCCTACAGCTAGCTGTATACCTATCTCAATGTTTATTGTTCTAATGACCCTGTTCTCATATTAGCCAGTGTAATCTATGAAACATTCAAAATAAAGCCTCCAAATGCCCTGGAAGATATATGATTAAAGCATGATAAGGGCAGAAGCTTTTCAGTGATCTACTGACCCCACTGCCATCAGAGCTCAGTCAGCTTGTTAGGTTACATTAATTAATACATTTTTACTTTCTTTTTTAGTAAAGCTTATTCATTTGAAATTGTGCATAAAAACCTTACAAGATGTGCTGTGAAAGTGTTGCAGAAGATGGTGAAAAGATCGGATTGCTGTTCCTGTACTAGTCACTAGTCAGGTTCTTCATTAGACGTGGGAGCAAACAGGAAGTCAAGCAGACCATGAGGTAAGACGCCAAGGTATGTTCTGCAGAAAGACATTCTTTACTGACACACTTCAGTGTCTGGAAGTTTCTGGCTATTGACAGACAAAGCATTTGAGCAATCAGCTCAGCCTTGTGCAGCAAGCCCTCCGCATCATTGAGATTGCCACCAGCAGAATTGCAGCTTTTCATCCATTATTCAGCAGCTGCTGCTAGCCCTCATATACATAGATCACCTGGACATAAATAAGTAAAATGCCATATATACAAACCTGTGACAGAAGAGAGTGATAAAAGCTAACAAGTAAGCAGGCTTCTTGCATCCTCTTGTACTACAGTCAGACTCCGACCATTTCACCAGAAGCCATTAGGCTTAGATCCAGATCTCAGACAATTTTTATTCAATTACATATCAGAGAAGCAATTTCACCTTTCTCAGCTAAAGTTTACCTGGACAAATGCCCCCTCCTCAACCTATTCCAATGAGTGTTTTTAGAATACTTAAACAGGCCACCAATAATTTCCAGAAAAAAAGTGTTTGCATAGAGTATGACCTTACACCCCCCACAGCTGCCTGCAAGAATCCCCATAACCCATCTGTAGCTTTACCTCTCATCTCAGAACCAACTTAAACAATGATTAGAACTCACCACAGCATTGCTGCACATCCAATGCAGATCTCTGCACCTGCACGCTTTCTATGCAACCTTGATATCAAGCTAAGCAGAGTCTAGAAGTAGCATAGAATCATACAATCATGTAGGTTGGAAAAGACCTCTAAGATCATCTGTTCAACCTTTAACCCAGCACTGCCAAGCCCAGCATGTCACTAAGCTCTACATCTACATGTCTTTTGAAGACCTCCAGGGATGGTGACTCAACCACTTCCCTGGGCAATCTGTTCCAATAGCTCACAACTCTTGCAGTGAAGAATTTTTTCCTAATATCCAACCTAAGCCTCCTCTGGAACAACTTGAGGCCGTTTCCCCTCATCTTATCCCTTGGTGCTTGGGAGAAGAGACTGATCTCCACCTCTCTCTCAGCTCCTTTAAGGTAATTGTAGAGAGCAATAAGGTCTCTCCTGAGCCTCCTCTTCTCCAGGCTGAACAACCCCAGTTCCCTCAAGCCGCTCCTCACAGGACTTGTGTTCCAGGCCCTTCACCAGCTTCATTGCCCTTCTCTGGACACACTCCAGGGCCTCGATGTCCTTCTTGTAGCAAGGCGCCCGAAGCTGAACGCAGCACTTGAGGTACGGCCTCACCAGAGCTGAGTGCAGGGGGACAATCACTTCCCTAGCCCTGCTGGCCACACTCTTTCTGATCCAAGCCAGGATGCTGTTGGCCTTCTTGGCCACCTGAGCACACTGCTGGCTCATATTCAGCTGGCTATCAACCAGCACCCCCAGGTCCCTTTCCTAAGGGCAGCTTTCCAGCCACTATTCCCTCAGCCTGTAGCGTTGCACAGGGAAACAGTAGATATAGATCCTGCTCGAGAGCCTTCCTTGTTAACCAAGGCAATAATCACAGCTAGACTTTGTCATCCTCATTCCTGACCCGCTGCCAGCATCTCAGCATTGTGCTGTGCCAGGCAGATAAAACGACTCTGCATTCTCACATTGCCTGCTAATCCAGGGAAAGTCTTCTGGATGCTACCCTGCTCCAGAGAAAGACACTGCGTAACGCTAACACATACAGTTTGGTGCACTGCAAAGTTCTCGCTTTCTCCCTTAGAATCAGTAGCACTCATGGTCATGCTACTAGCCAAGCTATAGCCATACCCATGAAGTTCTTACCCGAAAACAACAACAAAAAAAACAAGCCCCACCACCAATACAGCCAAACAAAAAAAGATGTGCACACTAGTTTGATTATATAACTGCATTCAAGGGGTACATTAATTAACCAAAAAGGAAACAAAATCTTAAGGGAAAAAATACATCAACATTATAAGAAAAAGAAGTTGTCAGGAGTACTCTGAAACAAGCTTCTTTATTGTACATTGTGTAAGCAATTGCAAAGTAGCTTACATACCAAACACTTTTGGAAAAGAATTCTAGAGCACAAAGTAAATGATAAATGCTATTGACTGGGTTTTGGACGTCTCAAAACTTTATGATCAGATTTGATTTATTTATGCAGAAAGTAGCATGCTTAAGAGATATATATTTTCATTACTCGCAGGACATAATACAGCAGCAAATATTCAACCACTCCTAGAGTGCTGATGATGCTCTTAGTCATACACACATTTTTACAGTACAAATTGTCAGTACTTCTTTAAGGTACTCCAGGAAATTAAAGCATCTTTGAGTTCCACATCAGAGCAAGGAGTTTCTAAGGCAACAAAATAAAAAAGATATTTCAGAAATTATTAGTTCAGAAAAACTCATCCAGGTACTTAAAAAAAAAAAAAAAAGAGTTCATTACAGCATAGGGAAGTCAAGAAGAACCTTTACTCAAACTATAAAGCCAGGCTCACTTATATAATTTTCAGCTTACCATAAAGCAATGGATATTTTTAAGAAGCAGCTTATAGCTAGGCTATACACGTAGACACATTTATATTGAGAAAAGTAATTTCAAACTTGCTAGAGCATACAAGTATGTCTGAGGACCACTACTTCCCTATAATACTAGCAATCTGGATAATATATTCTTCAAAAATCAGCAGTAGATTTAAATGTTTTTTCCTTTCAGAAAGGAAGGATGCTACTGGATGTTCACCTTCACCTTGGCTGCTTTCCATTACCATTTTCCTCCTAAACCAAGAGATTCCTTTAAAATTAATTGATTGTGGATGCATTTTCTATGAAGCCTTCAAAATAGCACCTGCCTTAACTTCAGACAATTTTACAGAGGATGAGATTATCTCTGAGTTCTGCTTATCCATGAATACTTCGATCACGCTGATTGAGTTGATGACTTCGGACCTAGAAGTTTGTTACGCATCATATAAGAGAGAGAGACTACTTACTCAAATCTAAGAGGAGGTTAACTGGAGGTCAGGAGAGCCCTGGAAAAGACACAGTTTATGTCTGCCCAGCACCTACTTCAGCTTCTCTCCATCCATCAGGATCTAACACTGCAGGAAGTTCAGCCCACAGGCCAAGCCAAAACACCTCCCAAACACAAAGCCTACGTGAGGATCACCAGGAACATGACTTCCCTATCAGCACGCAATCCCACAGTGGAGGCTGCAGGAGGTGCCCAATGAAGAACCACCATAATCAGCTGCCTAGCAAAGGCTCAGCTGGAGAGTCCCCAGATTTTTCCTTCAGGATCACTCATTACATGGTTTCACCTGACTGCTCTTTCAGCTTCTGCCGAGCTCTTGCCACCAGCATCTTCATCTCCTCTTTAGAGCTCTTCCAGGAGCAAATGGTTCTCTCATCCCTGCCTTACACCTTCTTTTAGGGAAAAAAAAAAAGAAAGAAAAGAAAAAAGCCCCATGTTTTAACTCTCCTGGTTCTTCTCTCTTGTTACAGCTGCCTTCCTTAACTGTACAAGACTCATGGACTCCTACCAAGCTTTTTAATTGCCACCCTTTTTTCTACCCTATAGGTCTTTCACAGCCTATTCACATGGCAAAACTGCACAGTTTACTCTGACCCTGCGGCACATGCAAGGGGATGCTAGCCTGGAATTTGCTCTTCCTCTTGAAAATTTGGGTCCAGGTCATAGACAAAAGAAAACATAGCTGGCTGTTTTTAAATGTAGCAGGTAAAGCTCATAGAAGTACAAGTCAATATAAAAACCACTGGCTTCAATGGACAATGTGGCAGCTAGACTGCATGCATCTCCAAGCATGTTAGAAGACAGATAATATTTAGTTGTGAGTAATATCTGGCAAACCCTACTCTCCTTCATGTGTCTAGATGGAGCGACGCAGTTTCAGACGATGCTGTCTTGGGCAGAAGAGTAGATTAGCAGTGCTGCTGAATCTCAAACTGCCCAAGGAGCTTGTTTTGGTTTTGCGCTGGATTGGCCAAGATGCAAGGAGACTTCCAGACACACAGACAGGAATCCACCAGGAAGGATCTCCTGGGCTCATAGCTTTCACTACCTGTTTGTATAACATTTCTACTGCTGAGAATGGAAGAAACCACAGGTGATCAGAAATCCTGCCATAATGAGGCAGCTCCACAAAAGCCAGTGGGATGGTACCAGAATTAAATTATTGCAGAATTTAACTCACTGACACATTTTCATGTGCCTTTCTGGTTATCATAACCAAACTCTTGCTCTGGTGTTTCTAGAAACTGAGGTCACTGGATTTTACAAAAACATTAAAAAAAAAAAAAACACACCCTGGTTGCAATTTCTGCTCCAGAAACCCTTCATCCTATGTTGTAGTGGTGTCTTTTTTACTTTAAGAAGAAATTTTATGAGTCATAATTAGGGTGATATGTACTCCCTAGATGCTTTAAAGTTTCCAGAATTAATTGTTTCAGCTAACATTAAATACTCAAAGGATTCCCATGAAAAAGCACTTGCTATTACCAAAAAAAAAAAAAAAGGAAGAAAAAAAAAGGCAACAACAAAAAACAAAACACAACACTTCAAAGAAGAAAGCAGGAAACAAAGAAACACAAGAAACAAGCTGGCTTAACGTACTGATTCCAGGTTTGCTTGTTTGCTTTTGTGGAAATAAACACTTCAAGCTAAAATGAGACTTTGGCAGCAGCCCTCTGTATCTGCAATCCTTCACCCCTTTGGAGATGATTGCAACCTACCACCTCTTCCATCACTGCCTGACCTTGAGCTTGGGTCCTCGGCACTGATTGCTGGCTGCCTGATAAAAGGATGAGATGTGGCAGGGGAACCAGGGCAAGGACCAGTGCCTGAGAAATGCCTGCTCACCAGCGAACTGGAACAATCGCTGCACAGGCAGATACATGTCAAGATTTGCAAAGAGAGAATAAAAACAAGCTGGAAATTAGTTTGCCCTAAGCATCTGTGTACGCGCTGCAAAGCTTTCGTTCATCCTGGGGTAAAAGCTGTAGGTCTGTTTCTCATTCCAAAGGAATTAGCAGTTTTACTTCTCCTGTGAGTCAGTTTGCTCTGCCGGGACACAACTGGCGTAGGAAATGGCACAGCTCTACCTGCTCAAACTTCCCTGAAGAAGTTCCTCTGCAGCTTGGCAGGCTCGTTTCCCAGGAACACCCACCAAGTGGCTGCTTATCCTGTCACAGGGTCAGGAAAACAGCAGTATGAAATGTCAGACAGAGCTTGTCAGGGCTTATCAGCTTGGGAAGGGTTTCACTGATTTTCTTGGGCATCAGCACCGCACCCGGTAGAGGCTAGTTTAGGTGGTGGAAGCATCAGCAGGGAGAAGGGGAGACAAGGTATTTGTCATCATTATTGCCTGAAGAAAATTCTCCGAATAGCTGACACTTTCACAGCCTGGCTGTGGGGAAGACACCAGATTTCTAACCTTGGCAGAAGTCAAGTAGGAAAGCTGTATTAAGAGGAAGCCCACACAGAAAGACTAGGAGAGACATGCGTGTCTTGTGAAGAGCACAATCTCCCAAAACGCCATCTTTGCAGGAGTCAATTGGCTCAAAGTGATCATCTGATGGCAGTTTAGTCTCCATTTGGTTGATGTTATTTCCTAACATCACATGGCAGCTGGCACTAATTGGCACCTTGGTCAGTCAGTAAAGAAGCAGTGAATAGGGAGGTGAAGAAGCAGGGCAGTCTCCAGCTGGGAGGAAGCCAGTGCTGTTTTATCCCAGGAGCAGGTCCGCTGGATTTAATTGGACTCTACATTTTAGACAACACTTGATAAAAAAATGCAGAGGCTGAGTTCTAGTACTACCTGTACTAACATGGTATTCAAGCTTAACTTTTACAGCATCAGAGAGTAACACTGCTGATTTACCCACCATGAATAAATTTCCTTTGTGAAGTACAAGGAAGGCAGCTAATTAGAAAGCCAAGAAATGATTCCTACTATGGAAGTACTTTTTTTTTTTTGTATTACCAAAATGACAAGAAGCTACATAACTAAGGAAAGACACCCGATTTGAACATAGACTTCAGTTTTATTTTTCCAAGAAGTTATTAATAACACATGAAGGCTAAAAAGAGATTTGAAAATAAGGATTTAAAGTAGACCATGCTCTCTCTACTATGGTAAGCCAAGACATGGTACAGGTACAGGAGCCAAAGGGCAGAGAATTAGAAAGCAATATGGATGTATTTTAGGAAGAAATTAGCCTGACATTCAGGAAAGCAAAGAAGGAGCTAGGGCTCCACCAAACACTGATCACTCGCCCTATAACACTGGTCTCTGCATATTGTAAATTCTCTTTCCCATGTCTCAGACTACATCCTGCATCACTTATTGCTTAATGAATCCCTGAGGGGTTTAGATATTTAATATTGCAACATGAGAAGATGTCTTAGACACAAAAAGTTAAAGCAATAGTGCCTAGGTTTTAACTGAAGAATTAATCACAGAGGGCCAGATTCCCTCTGGAAGCAGAGCTCTGCTCAGTGCAAGAGAAAAGGGACAACACCTCCAGATTCAAGGGAAAGCTCAGCCCAAGCCTGGCAAGAGCAGCAGTAGTCCAGGGAGCGCTCTGATTTATGCTGTTGGCCCAAATTCCTGCAAGGCCACTGTGGGCAGAGGATCAATCATGCCCACGCCATTCCCTGACTCACAGCAACAAAGCAAAAGTGAGAAATGGATCCAGGAGTTTGCCAGAAGAAATTTCCAGGCTAGCAGGAGATTTACCACCGCCAGTCACTTGTAACTGGAACCTTGCCTGTGATCTACATGAGGAGGGAACTGGCCTCTGTGTTGGACAGAGATATAGCTGTGTTGGCAGGTGCTCCTAGAGCAGACACAGCAGCGGAGTGGCTTTGCTGGTAGGCTTTGCCTCGGTGCTGCTGGTCGAACAAGCCAAACTGACAGCAAGGGGCCACTTCGGGGGCTTCTGCCAACAACAAAATGTCAATAAATAGAAGAAAAAAAAAAGTTGCCTCCTTACATACTGCTTTTGTGCATGTTAGAACAGCTCTAAACACCACAAGTGGGCAAGATCTTGGTGGGCAATGCAAGTTTGCCCTGAGGAGAAAGGCACCACGCTACCTTAGTAAGAGCTGAACCTCCATGAGGTCTATTTGGACTGCATGAGTGGGGCCTGAGAGGACACGAAGGGGTCGCAACGATTGCTCTCTGTGTGAGGAGGAGCCCACCTGCCTGGGACAGCACTGACATCACCAGTGAGAGCTCCCGTGTTCTGGGCAGCTTCAGATTTGGCGTGCATAGGTTCACAGTCAAGATACAAACGATATCACTATCTGATTTTCTTCGTCTTCCCGAAGAAGTACACATTTAAACGACGTTACAATGAGGGCCTATCACACCATGGTTTGTCTGAAATTGTTATCTCTAAAGTGTATGTCACAACGTCAGGGTGGAAATAAATTTAGCAGCACTTCACTGTCAGCAGAACAGGGCACCACCTAAGAATGTTAACAAAAAGCAGATAAGAGAAAACTTACCAGGAGGGAGTAGGGGAAGAGTTGTAATAGCAGCATGCAAAGCTTTGGGAATGGTAAGTTTGCCTGGCATGCCTATAGGACAACGTGGAACAGGTCACACGCAAGGCAAGGGGCATCTCCACACATCACAGTTGTTAACTTGAGGACCACAAGGTGCGTCAGGCTACCTTTGACTATAAAGATAGTCATCAATAATTATAGAAGATGAGCAGGCACTGCCTGTTTCTCTTAAGCCCCACAGTGGGCTGGATCTCAGATCAGTTTCCATCAGTCAAACCAGCATCAGATGACATCTTTGATTTACACCATCTGTTGCAGAGAGCCCAATCTGCCTCGCCAGCTCTAAAAGCATAATGACAAAACCTAAAGTTCAAAGCCTTTTTAATGGGAGTGTATAAAAGAAAACAGTAGTCAAATTTCATCAAAGCATCCGGCAGAGCAGAGATTTCACTCCTGCCTGTGGACGCAAACAAATAATAATGCCCACTTTTCATTAATAACTACCAGCTGCCCCCCACCACCAGGTCACGCTACCCGTGACAAAGATGCAGGGCATCCCCACAGCATCAGGCAGCTGCTCCATCTACTGGATTAAACCCTCAGCTAAAGCAGCTTGGCTCTACCCACGCATTCTGAACATAGGCCCTGGTGTCAGTCAATGAATCACAACTATGAATAATATTAAGTAAGCCCCGGGGAGGTCATGAGTACTACAGAGGTCTCAGCATTGTGGGCAAGCTTAGTCATTAGAAAGGGGAATAAGGAGGAAAAATGGTAGGGCCACGAGCAGGCTGGCTGGCCGCCAGTTATTCTCGGTTCAGTCGGGCACTTGAAAGTTAATTTGGGAAATAATGTGACTGAAGTCAAACTGCAAGCGAAGTTCCTTAAAACACAAACAAATTAGCATCGATGCAACTGTTTCTAGGTTTCTAGGGTACGCAGAATGTCAAGTGACTGATGATGCATGCGGAAAGCCCTACAACAAAGGAGATCAGTATTGCTGAAACAGGGCAGGCACATCTTGGAGTTGTGCTTTTGACAGAGCTGAACGCTAGCATGTTCAGTCTTCCACATGGATAGACACAGTCACCCAGAAGGGAAAAGGTGTTTTTTCCCCCCTCCCCTATATTCCTCTGCACCTTGTGCAGTCATTTTACAAGAGCAAGCTAAAGGCCATCAGGGTGAAATAGGCTTTTTTCTTTTTTTCCTCTCATTTTGCACAGCTCTAAATAGCTGTCCAAAGCTGTAAAATAAAATGCTTTAGCCTTAACTGTCCTTAAAAATAATAAGTTTCAGGATAAGATGGACAGAGTCCTTTCTTTAAAATGGCCATCATACTTGGGTACTGGGTGGGATAATTCAGATGATATGCTGTGTACGTGTGATTTCATTTGTGTCTTTTCCTCCCAGGACAGACCACATTTCTTCCTATAAAACCTCAAAAACCCAACGTGATAGGAACAGGGGTTGGGACAAGGCAGACTAATAATGAAAGTGCTGTCAGAGTAAAATGCATCTGAGTCATAACTTCTTCATCAGTTGAGGCAAACTCCTCTATCAAAAAGATTATGTAGATCACACTAGTGTGTACAAAGGTTACTGAGTCAATATCACCGTTATGAAAACAATCTTATTGAGGCAAGATCTTGTTTTGGGAACAGATCAACAGATTCACATGTTATTCCCTGTTGTGATGGAAAAGCTTTATGTGATGCTAGGTTAGCCGTCATTTCCCCATCTGAGATGGTTATTATGTTTTAAGTACAATGCCAGTATCACAGCAAGATCACTTAGCATCCTGAGACAGAAGGTTCTGCATAAAGTATTGCTATTCTTAAATGATTTACAGCACCTGCAAACAAAACTATAATCTTTATCCACTACAATACTTTTCATACCACGAGAGATGTCACTAGAAGGAATCCTCAGAACATGAAAGAAAAAAAGGATAACCTTCCTAAAAACTACTCTAACTGGAATTATCTTTTGGATCCTAGATGTCTGTTGGTTTTTTTTTTTTTTTTTTTCCTTCTCATCTGCTACTGTGGTGGGACCTGCTGAGGACCTAGATCTTATCCTCATTTACGCTATTTGGGTCAGAAGCTGGCATAAAAGACTAAACATAGGGGTAGGTCTTTCCTCCCAGATGTCTGCTCTGGTGATTTGAAAACACAAGAGCTCACCAGCCCCAGGGGAGCCTGTGTTGGCCATGTCAATACCCTCATTCCTAACTCCTGAATCACGGTGGGAGCAATGAGATTAGCCAAACGGACCAGAGATGATTCATACAGCTCTTGTACCTGCAGGGGCACATACCCATGCACCATTTTCCCTAACCATTACTACCCTTGTCCTTCTGCTCCCTTTTTCCCTCTTGTTTTTAAGATTTCCTTATTGTGTCTGGTCCAAGCAGACTGCAAGTGCTGGCCCTCTACGTGCAGTTGTGGGCCTCTGGGCTGTCTCACAACACATTATAATCAATGACTAAGAACCTTGCAGTAGCGTAGCCTTTTCCTTGCTAGGGAAAACTCTCCCCTATCTGAACAGTGAGTAGTTTGGAGCACTACTCAGCCACAAATCCAAGTCAAGCCAAGCAGATTTTACTCCCACTGCCTCAATGATTGACAGAGATGTCTATCAGAAGATATTTGAGAGGCAGCTATTTCAAAACACAAAGGTGACACATGCACTGAGCGTTTTTGACATAAATAAGATGTCATTACAATACTTTCTTCCATGCAATGATAAATACCACTTAAGATTATTAACTTCGCAGTATCGCCATCGGTATAGGAGAAAATCCAGGGCGTTTCCACAAAAAACACGATGCACTGCCAGTGTTCTGCAGCCAGGGATTGCTTTGTTTCTGCTGGGTTTCATAATTAAAGTAAGGAGAAGATAAAGGACTTTCCTTTGAGGCTTGCAAGCTCCTAATGAGAGTTGCAGAGAGAGATAGAGTCTGCTGCCTTTCTTGAACAAACAGTCTCTGTCTGTGCAATGTGTACACAGCTCAGTGAATTTACTGAGAGTGAGCTGGGAATACACCGCACTGCTTCCCACCCAATGCACTAACTCCTCAAACTGGAGCCCACCCTACCACACAGTAATTTAGGAAGAAGGGCCAGGCCAACATGCTGCAGTTATAAGAGAGGCATTTTCACTTACTGTAGGTGAAGTTAATACTGCTCTCTGAGAGCAACTTTACATAAGCCAGAAAGCTCCAAACCCTCATAGCACAGGCAGAATGAGGGCAAGCTACCCTGACTCTCACTCCTTCCTTGACCTAGGAGAAATTAATCTTTATGTCCCATACATCATCGAGCTCCTTGCCAAGAGGGCTGCCAAAGGTGCCGGTAGTGCTGACCACTGCATGATACGGATGTCTAACCATCTAAAAGAGCTCTCAGCACTATGTGCTAGCTGAGGAGACAGCTGGGCACACAGTTGGTGCTGTGAAGTGCAATCCTGAGGTGCAGGAGCCCAGTGAGCTGCATTTTGGGTGCTGCCACACGGAGCTGAGCATGGGCAGACTGAGGGTGGGTGCAGTCCCATGGCCAGGCTCGTCAGCTTGTATCGGGGAGCAGGCTGGGATGTTCTCTGCAGACAGATATTGTGCCCATTAAACCACATTAAACCACACCTTGTTTACACTTGCACACGTCAGTGAACAGCTGTTCCCTCTGCCATTAACATTCAAGATCATGTTGTGAAACCAATGCATCTGGGCACCTAAGGAAATGTTATCTGAGCTATTGTCTCCAAAGATGCTACAAGTTATGCAACCTGTGCTCTCATTATCACCATCTTAAAGCATTTGCTTATGTCTTCTGTCTTACCACAGCTCTCCTTGAAATGTTATCAACTTTGAGAAAACACCACTATGCGTGGCACAACCCTCGTGACCTCAGATGGGGACAGTGGAGTAGAACAATGCACACCCAGGCTGCTATTTCTTAGGCTGGGGTTTAAAAATCATTAATACTGAACCTGTGCCCAGCGAAAGTCTGATCCAGATTAGACACACATTTGTCAGAAGGACGTAGTGCACACAGTATGGAACTCTTACGCATTATTCTTACACATATAGCTAGACCCAGAAGCATCCATCCAGGTGGTACAGATAAACAATAATTGATGTACCAGAGCCTGCTGAAAAATAGGTGATGCACTGACATGTTTTCAAGAAATCTGAACTGACAGAAAGTAATTATACTGTACCGGCAGTTTGTCTCGGGTGGTTGTAACATTTTTGATCCTGTTTAAGGAATATCTTTGGGTCTTCCCAGTGACAGCAGAAGAAATGATGATGGCCTGCTGAGGCACAGACACAGTTCCCCTAGCAAAGCAGATCCAGGTATAAACACAGGCCTCTGATGCTTCTCCCCAGGTACTGGCTTGCTACCCTCGCCCTGACTGACCACAAAACCTCCCAGCCCCAATGACTGGTTTACAGAAAATAGTTCCCACCAGTTTAACTACAACCCGTTATTAAACTGATTCAGTTAATCCTTCAGAGACTCCTTTGGGGACACAGCTAAATTCATTTATAGCAGTTATGGCTTAGAGTAATTTACCTTTCGGCTGGTAAGTTAATTGTGATATCAATTTATAACTTAGCTTGATAGTTTATTAGCTTAAAACTAAGACATCAGCTATCAGTCAACGTACTGTGTTTCCAACTGTGCTTTCAGGTGATGTTTTCAGTAATTGATTACGGTTAAGTCAGTTAAACTATTTGTGCAGGTCAGCCCCAAATCCCCTGTCCCAGTTACATGCTCTTTGCTTTCAAGCATTGAGCAACACACAAGTGAATGACCTGCCTGTCCTCTGGGAAAAAACGGGTAGCACAAACAGGGCTCGACCCATTTTTAAACAACAGGTCAACAGGCAGGAAATGTGTTGAGGAGTCAGAGAGGAATGGCATCAATGAAACATTTGACTTACAGGCTTTCCTTCCAGCCCACGGCTCCTCAGAGACCCCCAGCTTTAGGCAGAGCATTAACAAGCACTGGGTTTCACATGCATGCTTTTTACTATGCTCATCCCAGTCACTAATGAGGGCCTTATCTGTGTGGTGCAACTATCCCCTAGGACAAGACTATTAGTTGCTCTTAGGATACACAGACAGGCTCATGTTTTCAAAAGCTTGGAGCTGGCAACGCTGAAAATGTCTGGAAACAAAAGAGGTTCAACTAGAAGCATGTTCTCCTGTTACAGTAATTGTCCCAAGTGGGTTTTCTCCTGACCAGCACCTTCAGATCAATTAGGTATGAAAACTAAGTATATCAGTAGAATTAAGTTAATAAAATGGAATAACATTAATGAAATATATTTGTTCATATTTCTGGGATGGGAAAAAAACAGCGGGGAGGAAAATTTCTGTGCCATCACCCAAAAAATAAGAGGCATTGAAGAGCCCTGCTTGCTTTCATCTGACAATGACCTGCTTCAGACTCAGCAGGTGAAATACTGGCAGCCCATTTTAGGGGGCAGGTGCCCCAGGACAGGCAGAGGCCACTGTAGTGCCTGGGACCAGGCTGCTGCAGGGCAGCCGGATCACCACTTACACCCCACAGCTGCAGCTAGGACACGGGGCAAGGAGCCAAGCAGCTCTTGGAGCAGCTTTGCCTTACAGTCCTGTTCCTCGCTGGTGGAGGCAGGAAGCGAGGACAAGGTGATTAAAGCAGAGAGGCAGGTGATTAAAGGTGATTAAAGAGCCAGGGCTGGGCTGCAGAGCACAGCACTGCACCGTGCACTGAAGTCCTCACTTTTGTTTTGGCTTCATTTCTTCTCAGAGCTGAAGTTAGCTTCTCTTTTCCTGGGCTTGACATCTTCCCAGTGTTCTTTGGGCAGCCTGTGTCATCTGAGCAGAGGTCATCAGCTTCACTGGTGGTTTTTGCCTACCAGTGCATTAGTACTGCTTGACATGGCAGTTTCAAGAGAGCAATTGATATTAACCTATTACTTTTCTTTTTTTTAAAAAAAAAAAATAAAACTTTCAATATGCTGCTCAATAGCAATAAACTGTCTATAAAATAGGAAAAGATCCTTATCATCTACCCACACAATGCCAGCCTGTGTTGCTGAAGCCTGTGTTTCTTCCTCCTTATCTGGTTCAAGGCAGCAAAGCAGGAACTGCCTGGACATAAACCCACTCCTTTCTCAGGCCACCCACTCCCGCATGGCACTCAACATCTCTACACGGTCACGAAGGCCTGAGGGATGGTCCCGTGCCCATCCATATTGGCCATCCAATACCTCTCAAAGTCAATTCAGACAAAGAAGCAAAACCACCCTTTTTCAGATTCATCTGGCAGCTCTTCAGTGGGAGCATGTGAGATGTCTCAAGGCTGGGGCTGGACTTGTTTTCAAGCTTTGCAGCCATTTATTTCATCCATGACTTTTCATAGTAAAAATACTCAAACAATCCCCACAAATGAGCCTCCACACTCTTGCCCTCTAATTATATCCACAGCATTCCCTTTTGCAGCCAAACCCTCCCACATCCTTAAGCAAACACGCTGACACCCAGGCAAGCCTTACACAGCACCATGGAGAAATCCCTCACCATGCTGAGCTTCCCTTCTGCAGCCAAAACCTGCTGGGCACACCTCAGTGCCACAACCCCACTCACGGCTGGCTAATATTAGGGCTATTTACTCTGTTGGTATAAAATTATTAAACCAGGGGCAGATGAACCTCAGCTTTGCTGTCTCTATCATGCCCTTTGCTCACCCTGAATGCCTGTGGAGGCTGCTGTCACCAGCCATGCACCGCTGCACTGTTTTTTCTGAGACAGGGAGCATCTCAGCTCCTTCCCACCCGCTTTACTCACATGAGCAATGTACCCCAAATAAACTGGGTGGAAGGGAGAATAGGTGATCCTGGTGTAAGGCACTTGTGCACACTTACGTAGTAAAAAGCAAGTAACTCTGTGCTGAACTTGATGGTGCAAATCACTTTAAGGCAGTGCAGGAAGAAGGAGAAAGGGGCATTTTTCTCCGTGCAAACGGGCTGGTAGAAGAGCTGTTTGCAAGGACTCCATGCTCAAGTCCCCAGAGGAAAGCCACCAAGCAGGGCTAGTGAGATCTCAGTGGTTTTCCGTTGGAGACAGACAAAATTTCTTCTTGAAACACCATCAGAGCATTTGACCAGCTTTGAGCAATTCTTGCAGCCTAACCCATGAGACCACGATTTACAGAGGCTTTTCTTTACCTCTTGAACAAATAGCAAGAGGCAGTCCCTGAGCAGTTCGGTATCCTGCAGGTCTGCTTGGTATCCACATGTGTTAGGCACAAAGAATACAAAGCATCAGGGAAAGCAGCAAGCATCAAAAACTGCTTCCTGAGGCTCCAAAATGGAGACAGAAAAACTGACACTACTGGAAGGGTATTTCACAGTGGGGGCAGCAGGGCTGGAGGGTGCAGGTAATGCTGAGCCATGTGGGACAAGGCACAGGACACGGTGCAGTGGCTCCCCTCAAAGCATGGTGCTTTGAGCTGTGCTCTCAGGGTATTGCCCACCACAGCACCCTATTAGCAGCACCACGGGATTACCTAAACACCATTTCAGGCCCAGTGGCCTTTCATGCAATGGCTGGTTTCTGTCATGAAGAGAGGTGACCTTGGTTTCCAACCCTATAAAAATGTTGACCACTAACGATCCAAAACCAGCATGTGTGATGGGTTTTCCAGTTCAGAAGATCTTAGTTTACTATATTAAAGATTTAAACAAAGTGCAAAAAATGGGAAAATGGCTATTATAGTTACAACTTCATGAGCTTGCAGGAGGCTTGGTTCTGGGTCTGTTTTCTTCTGTCAAAGAAGTTGCTGCCTTTAACCCAAAGAAAAAAAAACATTATTCCTTATCCAAAGAAAGTCTCAGCTGCCACCCAGTGGAATTAGGAATCTCTGCATTATACCAGTGGCTCGTATTGCTACCTCCTCACTCCTCCCAGGCTACGAAGTTTTACTGCCCAACAGTAAGGCTTGGCTTGTTTGCAGTACTGCTAGCCTAGAGATCGTTTAGTACAATGAAGTATTACCACTTCCATTTATCACAGGGGAAACTGAGGCACAAGAGCCAAATGGTCTCCCCAGTCACACTGCAGGCCAGGAACAAAGCTAAGGCTAGCCCATGTCTCTCCCTAATAGATACCCTAAACACAGGTGGATGCTGAGCCAAAGAGGATCCTACTGTATTAGGGTGGGAAGCAGGGGGGATATTGCAGAGCAAGGGGAGAGATGGGTACACAATGGGATCTGGAAATGGGGTTAAGGTTGTTACTTAACCCAGGCAACTAGTTGAGCAATTTATCTTCGTGGTCTTCTGCATTTTCTTATAAGTAAAACAAGCAAGCAGTCTGGTTTTAAGAGATGCCTGCAGGGATGTTGCCAGCTGTCACCAGTTATTTTTCACTCTAGGAGAGCATGCTCCATTACTGCAAGAAAGATTTTGACATATGGTAGGCTCTAGAGGGGAAAGACAGAGCTGTCTGTACAGCTGGCAGTGCAATTCTCTGCAATAAGTGGGGAGCCAAAAAGTCTGAGGTACGAAGAGTGAAGAGAAAGTGCTATACAGAGGCATGCACAGCCCTAACCAAAGTGTGAGCAGAAACTGTCCTCGTATCAGGCTTTGACCACTTTAAGTGCAATGGGAACATGACCTACCTCTCAGGTCTTACAGGGGGCCTCAAGTCCAGCAACCCCTCCTCCGTCCACACACAGCACAGACTTTAAACCTCTATGAGCCTTTTCAGTGAGAGAAAATTAGAATAGCTGGAATATTTCTTCCCCATCCTACGCAAGCACATTTCTGAGCTGCAGCCCTGTGTATAGCAGGGACAGGACCCAGTAAATGCCACGCACGGGGATGGGTGGAAGGATCCTAGAAATTGGCAGTGGCAGCATGAGGGGCATTTATTTCTGAAGACAGTGTGTATGTGTGCACATGCATATATATGTTGCTTGGAAGATGAAGAATGTCACATTCACGGGAGACCCAGATTCCGGCAAAGGCAGCTCTCAGCTATTTGCAAAGTTTGACCTCCTCTGACCTAACGTACAATGGCAGATATATATATATAAGCAGGTTATTTCTCAGAAGAGGAACACTTTGTGCCTTCTGCTATCCTCCCAAACAGCACTCAGCAAACAATCATCATCAGGAAGAAGTACATAGCTTTTCTAGAAGCCTACGCCCTCCTTGAATAGCTGGGTTTGAAAGGTGCATCTCCAAAGCCTCACCTAGACAGCCAGATAGCTCAGAACACAGCACAGCAACATTTGGGATTTTGGGGATTCAAGGGAGAATGCCCAGCAGCTCAGGCTATTCCAGGTCAAATGGGAGCTTCATCTTTCAACCCACTTTCTCGTTTGCTGAGCCTTTATTCCCCTTAAGAGAAACGATGCAGTGGATACTGAACAGGAGATGAACACATGCACTCAGCTGTTTGTGAAGGCCCACTTTTTTGTTGTTGTTTGTTTGTTTTTTGGGGCAATTTCACTCTCCTATTGAAATTTCACAACACTGGAAGCCCACTTCAAACCAAAAGCCAACAGTGACCCAGAACCACAGAGTAATCCCAGATGCAGCAGAATTCTCTATTTGAGGGCACCATCAAGTAACCCCCAAAATCTCCCTTGTTAGATTTACCAGACTGAAACAACTTCAGAGAAGGGTTATCAAGCTTTATATTTTAAAGATGGAAGCGACCTACTTAGCTTCTCATCTTACCTATAGAAGAAAAGGCATTTTCTACTGCTGTGTGAGGGGATTTTAAAACAGTTTCCATAGAAAACCTCCCTGAATAGTGTTTACAGCAGCAGCAAGCCTCCCCTGGCATTATCTACTTAGCCTCGTGCACTGCTGCATCAAATCCACAACTGGTGCAAATCACCGGTTGATTGACTGCACTAGTCAGGGGCTAAGTGATGTTGATTAGCAAGGAGAAAAAGATCTGCCATTAGAAACCCAGATAGTCTCACACAGCCAGATCTAGGCACAGACAATTCCAAGCACAGCAACTACATGAAAGTCCCAAGATCACTGGAGGAAAAAAATAAATGTGTAAACAGAAGCCTTATTTACCAGGCTTATTTTGTTATTTAATCAGTTGCTCTGGATGCACAGAAAATTAAATCTGAAGGATGTACTTTGCCAGGCAATTGCATCATGATGGACACCATGACCAGGCACGCAGGCTGCCAAATCTTCCATCTAGAGCCATATAAGACAGAGCTAGGCTTATTGCCCTTCTAAACAGGCCTTGACAGGTAAGATACCATCACACTCTGAATAGGCAGTCACAGCAGACCATATGTACATAGTGCCATCTGCCTCTCAGGAGCGTGCATCTTTGGCTATCCAGTTGTGCTTCCATGTGTAATTTCTCCCAGAGCCTATGGAATGACTTTTGTACTTCTCAGTGTCCAAAGTGCACTGATATGCTCATGTGTCAAAGCTTTGCATACTGACATGGATGTTGCCCTGGCTTTCCTGGCATGCTTGGCCTCCTTGTTTTTTTGAGAAAGTACACTGCAGTCTTGAAGTCTAAAGCATCAGATGCCCACAATTATTCCAAGGAGGCACTTTATGACTATCCTACAAAGTAAATCACACTTACTTGCTTGGCAACGTATACTACAGTGAATGCACAAGCAGAGATTGTAAATGAATGTTAGAAAGCAAAGCAGTGGAGAATTGCAATCATCCAGCCTTCCCCAGCCGCTTAGAGCCTCCTTACACTACGTTTCCCTTCGTGAAGGCAGGTTTCACTTGACCTAAGAAATCTACGCCATCAAATCTGTTCAGCACGAAGGGATACTTCATTTAGCTTGGCAGTGTTGGAAGCAGTTGCTGCAGCACCTATTTACAAGCTGGGCGAATTGAGGGACCACAAGGCTTCAAACCAACTCCTGCTCCATTCCCAGGCTGCTACATGGGGCACTGGACTGTGTTAAGGGCACCCACTTTAAGAGCTACTCTTTAGGACCCTATGGACTGGCCTGCTCCATGCAGCAAATAGCACATACTACACAGGCATCAGGGACTCCTCTCCATCTATCCTGCTGCTCACATCTGCATCCTGACAAGCTCCTTACCCTGGTGCTTGTTGAGGGTCCACCAAACACAGTCATTCCGAACCAAAAAAGTTCAAGGTTAATGAACAGAAGGAGAGCGGGTTTCCCAAAATAACATCCTTTAACATAGTTAAAATGAAATTACTTGAAGTCTCAGGCAATTACAACTTCAGAGTGCTGTTACCCAGGAAGTTCAGCTATGCACCAAAATTATACCCTTATTTCTCTTCTGCATTAACCACATTATAATGTAAATATAACTGTAGGTCTTCCCTAGGACTCTTTCCTTTCTCTCGAGGAAAATATATGTTAATATATATTGTCAGTCACTTCATGATTTAAACATATCTTTTGTTTTACAAGCCATGAGAGAAAAGGTTTTTTATTTTCAACATTTTTCTCATGATCTACAAACACGTCAAAAAGACAAAAGAAAGTTCACGTACCTTAGTATACCATTCAGCTGTTCCTAGCACTAGCTATACACACTGATATTTGAATTAAAGTTATAGGTAATGTTAGTAAAAGATTTTGTAAATGTATTTAAGACAATCAAATAATTACACATAATATGCTCTTCAAGTAATAGTTTAGCTTCAAACAAGATACTTCAAGTGTTTCACTGTCTCCATGAAAAATTACCCCATTGGGAACATTCACTCTTCCCCACTGATTAGATGGGGATTTGAGGTATCTACCTTTGGTCTTCTCCAATATCATCTTCTTAGGCAACCAAAATAAGCAGCTTAATACATTCAGTATGAGTCCAGCTTCTCTGCAGTCAGAGGAAGCACCCATGGGTTGGAAAATACATCTCGGCTTTGCCAATGCACAAAAGACCCAGCTGTGCTGCTTCAGGGACTGCAACAGCAGGCATCCCATGGAGGCTGGCTGCTGGGTACAGACCACGTCATGTGGACATGATATATGAGGAATTTAATTCTGAGCAGAGCCTTGTTCAAAAAACATCTGGACAGAAGTCTATGAGGATTTGCCTGCCCTTCCTTCTATTGTTAACCTGCTAGTCAGTGGGGAACAGCAAATGAGAGCAGTTAAAATGCAAGAGACAGCTGGGAAAGGATTTAGAAAACTCAGAAGTGGGTACCAGGAAACGATAGTTTGTGTTTGTTCACAATATTTTGTTTAGTACCAAAGAGTCATTCTAAAGATAAAGAAAAACAGAGTTACTCTTTGGAAGCTTTTATTCCAGATAATGCTTCAGTCCTTTGAAGTTATGATATCTTGGCCATGAAGAAGGATTGCTTTGTATTAGATTCAGTACAACGTGATGGCTTCTGCCTCAAAGAACTTATGCTTAATGAGTCATTAGCCTATTGAACAGATAGGCTGAAAACAAAAGTGCTGGAATAGGGAATTATTTGTTTTGCTTTTGAAAATGAGTGTAGTAATCAAATATCTAGCCAACATTAGCAGCAGCTCCAGCTCTTGCCTGCATGAAGGTTTCTGGTAAGGTTGAGAAAGCTGATTCTAAAGAAGGGCTTGGTTCAATGGCTACAGCAGGGTGGCTTATTTCTGGAGTCTAGGGGTATTCCTCACACTTCAGGGGAAGAGGACAGGGTTCTTCCCTGTAGTGCTCTGCCCTCCTTGTAAAGCACTTGTACCCTGGTTTGCATCCTTGTAGGCAAGATCGTCATTCCTACACCTGCCTCCTCCACTTTGGGTCAGCTGAGGCTTTGAAACACACAGATTCCAGCACACAGGGATTACAGCTGTCACTGCCTTCTCTGCCTGCAGAGGTAGGAGCAGTCTTCTCAAACCAGATCTCCTTTTTGCTCACCTTTGCATCATCTTGCAGCAATCTTGCTCACCAGCGGCTGTAAACCTCTTTCAGTCTTTCAGTCACTCAGTTTGACATTGCTCTTCGTTGTTATTCAAATAATTTTAGTAATGAAGCTGTAGTCCTCATCAGTGTAGAAGCACAGTTTCTACAAACATTTTCTCATGGTTATAACTTGTCACCTAAAACCTGGGTATGCGAGGCTTTGGAGTGCAGCAAAAAATCAACATACAAGCATGATCTATTGGAAAGCCTGAAGAATGCTTACAAGGTACTTCCTTCAGGTAGCCAAAATAATGTCACATTTACAAGATGGAAAGGGCTGAAATGAGAAGGATGATTTCATTGATTACTTCAAGCAACATGATCACTTCTCTTGCAACTCACATTACATTCACAGCCAATTAAAGCTACCACAGAGAGATTCCTTTCAAATGTTACCCATCTAAGCTAATAAAGAGCAAATGACAGAACTACGGAAATAGGCTTGCTGTTTGATGAACAGTAAGGATTTCTCAGCTTTTGCTGTTAAATCTCAACCTTTTGCAATGTTTAGGACAGGCAAGTAGTAACAGTAGAACAGCTTGAACCACTGCAGAGATTCACTAAGTTTCTAAATAAACTTCAATGCATAGACAGAGAAGCCTGTTTTCTTCCTGTGGCACCAAGTGGTATTCACCATTGCTTGACATCATTTACAGCTGCATTCTTACCATTACCCATCATATCCATGCTGTTTTGCAATGAAGCAACAGCTAGTAGTGCAACACAGCAGTCAACAAAATTGCTCCTCTGAAAAGTCACTTACAAACACCTGAAACACTTGTAAACAAATAAGAGTGAACCAGCTAACACATCTTGAATTTGGAAAGTCATATAGGATTTCATAGACTGAAATACCACTGACCCACCTCATTCAGGACCATGGGAAGGACAGAGAAAGTACCAGTAAAAGCTGACTCAAGCCTCAGGGTCTTGTAGGTAATTTTCAGTGCAAAGTGAAAGGCAGCCAAGAAACAAAATGGCTGGGACAGAGCTAATTGATTTTAGTTCCAGCCCAGTATTTAGATCCAAATTCTCTATATCTTCATTTAAATTATGATTTTTCAGCATATGGTAATGTTGGTGAAAAGTCAAATATACATATATGACTGTCTACATATATTTGACTCAACTGTTTATATCTGACTCTCTGAAGAATCATTCCTTCAGCCATGCTAGAAAACGCCAGTCCTAAATGCATATTTTCCCTAGGAACAGCATTACACTGATAAGAATGACATGGTGGACTCTTTCCAGATTGCCATACTGTAATTATTAGGGAATAATTGCAAACAAGAATGAAATGTAATCACAATATTGACTATATCACCTAATATGTTTCAAATTATACTCCTCAAACAGCTGCAATAATAATGTACTATCTAGGAAGTAATTCAATGTCATAAGAGTCCTTTGTTACAAGGAAAAATAATAGGACAGCTATAATAAAAATGAGAAAATAGAGCTCAAGGAGCACACCCGGCAGTTAAGGTCCTGCCTCTTTTGCACTCAGTGGGGATACCTCCCTGACTTTTTAAATGCAGCCATTTGCGCTGCTCAATATCATTACCACCACCCCCCCAGGAGTCACACCTTGAAGAAATCATCTTAGTCCCATTCAGTTTTGGCACCACATTAATGTGTTTGAAATAATTAAGAACTAAGCAGAAAAGCAAGGAACTGAGCTGTCAGAAATCCCTGAAACCATTAAAAACAGTCCCCTGCAATCACAGGTTACCAGGACATAGATATTAAACTGAAGCAAGTGTTCACTATACCCAAAGCTATATAAAAATGCTGGGAAAAGTGAACAGTCTTTTGGGGATGCTCCTAAGCCAGGAGGGTTTTCCCACAAAAACTCAAGGGACACAGGAGGACTGAAGACCCACGCTATCTTCCTAATGAAAACATGGCAGCCCATCACATTTTTCTTTGAGGTAGGGATCAATTTGTGTACTCAAGCATGCATTTCTGACAAGACAAGGAGCTTTAGGGCAGACCAGGGTGTGAGATCATCACTAGTGCTATGACTAGAGGGAGGACTCGAGCAAGAGCATTCTCACAGAGTGAGCACAGAAAAACGGAGGGACAAGCTAGGATGAGAAATACATCCACTGAGTAAATAGATTTCTACAGCAAGGCAGTAATGGTAGTGCTTATTTTATATGCGTTTAGTGAGCTACTGTCCTGAAAAGGGGTGTCTGTCACATTCAGGAGGTCAGATCATAAATCAGATCTGGAATTCCTCACTCAAGTGACCAAAGCATGATCACTTACATTTTTCTGCCAGACAGCCACATTAGGCTCAAAGCCCTCCAAACTAAGAAATGCAGGTTGCAATATTGTTACTCAGTAGGTTTTAGTAAAAGGCTGTCTGACACGAATACGGAAGGCATTAATATTTACACCTGACTGGGAGCAAGCTGCTTGCTGGTTAGTGTCATTCATCTACTGAACACCAAAAGCTTGTCTCTCAAATCACTACAGCTCATCTTTCTCTTCTTTAAACTTTACTGCCTGTCTTGCTGTGACCTATTTTCTAGGGAACATATACTCACTTAATGCTGGAAGATCAAATCAAAACCAGCTACGTTTCCTTTGAACAGAGATACATCCTTTGCATTTAAAGTACAGTATATCTGTCTCCTTTCTGGCACTTGTTTCTAAATGGAAACACTAAATCTGATGGGAAGCCTAACTAATCTGAGAATCAGTCATCCTTATTACCAAAAGTACTTCTGGATTACAGAAACAAAAGATCATTATTTTCTCCAACTAGGCTGGGATACCTCCACGAGTAACTCAATTGCAACCTCTTGTTCGTAATACCCAAGAAAAAGCAGATGGGAATAGCTCTGCTGATCTGACTTTTGATAAATTAGTTCCCAGTTCTAAGTGTGTGGGTTTACTTGCTACTTCTAAAGTCTGCTAGACACTCACCAAGCACATTAACTTAACTGATAAGTTGAACCCAGCTGGAAGAAATCCTTTTGGGTCTGTTCCTACAACAAGTTCAGCACAAGATATGCTCAGCTCTGCTTCAGCACCTTGTTACTGCTCAGTCTTTCCACACCTTAAGGCATTTCACCGGTGTTTACCTTCCTTGCCTAGCAGCAGCCCTTGGCCTAACCAACATATATTCTCCTCTCTGTATATAGCTTGGGATAACCAAGAGCTCATTTCATTTAACAGAGCACATTTCCCTCACTAGCAGTTATGTCTGGCCTGTGCCTTATCAGGCCTGTCTCCACTATCTCCCCTCAAATACTCTGCATATGTTTTTTATGGGCTTTATGCCCATAGAACTCTGGTTCCCCAAATATGCGAAGTTATTTCAAAAATGCTCTCTCCCCACCCCAACAACAACAACAAAAAGGCACTGCATTACTACACAGAGTCAGAGCAAGGCTAGATACTGCAGAAGGCTCCTTTAATATCTTGTGTCATGGGCCATCAATCATTTCTAAAGCTCTTCTGGAGTTAATGGTCATCTTTCCACTTGCTTTGCTAGGAGCTGGATCAAGACCTTGGCTTTCATCCAAGAGCCCCTGCACTTTAAACTGCATAGCATTTATCTGCTGCAACTGGAAAAAGGCTGAGCTGACCCTGCAAAGATTTATAGTCAAGCTTCCGGGGAAAGAAGTGGACACATTGATACAACAAGAGCAGTCACATTTTCTCCTATCAGCTAGATATTTTTAAGCTCCAGAGGTTATTTTATACACCTAGATCTCTTGCAGCTTTTGGAGCTGCAATTTTTTTAAATGTTTCAATTAGAAAGAAAAGGGAATAATGTTTTTTATGGGGCTTTGGTTCTCTTTTCACTTAGTCAATTTTTATTTATATATACACATACGTCAGTAAAAACTAAAAGTGAGTTTGAGAAAAATCTGTTAAAGTACATTTAAAGTATTTTTAAATTAACGTTTTTTTTTCCTGTGCTAGAAGAAAAGTCAGATCTTTAGACTAGGTCAGCTTGAAAAGATGATATTCCTTTAAGACAGCACATCGCCAGATCCCCAAATCATCTCTTTGTTTGTCCGGTGTCCAAAGAGACTTGGCCTCAATGAAGAGGAAAAGAGTGCTGGATTTGATCAGCAACTAAGAAAGTCCTGAGAACAGATTCCTTTTCCCCAACTGTTCCCCTTCATGCTTTTCTGCGTATATCATCTTAAGACAGACTGACCCAAGGGACGTGCTCTCCAAAAGTGATTATCAAGGTTACATGTCATGTTTGTACAAAGCAGGATTCACAGCTTCTAGCCTAGCAAGGACGCAGCATTAAGATCTGAAACAACTGCACGTGCTCTAGTGCTGATTTTTCACAGATTTCCTTCTACTCTACTGCATGTATCTTAAGAAATGCTTTCTGTAAAAATAATAATAATAATAATAATAAAAGGCTTTTTCCTCTTTTCGTATAATTTCAGTGCATGCCAGGTCACAGCTTGATAACCTTGAAGAATTTGATGCGATGACTTTAACATACAGCTACAGACATCCACAGCATCCTTCTGCAAGATTATCTTGACCTTTCAGTGCTTCAGCAACCAGCTTTCAAATGAATTATACGGATACTCACATTCAAAATATAGTAGCACAGGGCAGAGGGCTGACTGTCAGGAGCGACAATTGACAGAATGCAGTAATCCTTGCTGTGTTCTGCAGTTTAGCCTTGAGATAACCAAAAGACCTTCTAACAACACAATCCTGTATCGCCAGGAGCTCAGAGTCCAGCTTATGAGTGAGAAACTCAAGTACTGCAGGTTCCTGTGGGTGGTCGCTCCTGAAACGGGAGAATTGGAAATGGGATTCTGGAATAACAACTTAGTTTTCCAGCACAGTACTTCTCCAGAATAGAGTCATTTGTGTTCAGGGGGAGGGTGCAAGCCAGAGGAGAGGAGATAGCTGAAGGCAACTCATCAGCCTACCTTAATGATAACCAAACTCTCTGCAGCAGAATAGCACTAAGGCCAGTCAACAGCCCCTCACGCAGCCAGGCCTGTGTCCCAGTTTTCAAAAGCACATTGCTGTTTGCACACCATTTTAGTCCAATACAAATACTTGTCTCTAAGCCGCTTTTGGAAAAGCAGATGTGCGCTCCTTAGTCACTTAGGTATTACTTAAGTTTCTACTCCGCTCATATTAATTAAGAGGAGAATAACACTCATTATAGATCCTAATTAGTACTGAGTTGGCAGAGAGTTGGTATATCATAAACATACAATGTTTAATGAGTACGTGGCAGATGTTAGTCATCTCATTTAACACACAGCTGGCAGAGGTTCCTCTCACAACAGAGTAGGATGGTAAAAAGAAACCAGCCACAAATATTGCTGTCCTTTGCAGAACCATTTCTGGGGCACTAGCTGACCCATTTGTTTTTTCCCCCTAGTTATCTATTCCTAGAGGTTCACCTTGATCATTGTGAGCCAGCACAGCCCCACACATTGCCAAAGCTGCTGCATGTCTTTCAAAGATGAAGGCAAAGTTGTAAGAGGTTTTATGGATGAAGTAAAACAGATAAAACCCCACAGAGCCAGCCAAATGCTTGTTAAGAGCCACACATATAATTACTGCAGTACACAGTAAAGCAGTTCCTATTCTCCCAAACTTTGGGGGAATTTATAGGGTCATGTCCTATTGCTGCCAGCAGTGTGGGAAACAACCACTGCAGACATCTCTATCAGGTCATTTAGACATATAAATTACTGCCAAAAAAATAGCCCCATCAAGCAGCTGCTGCCTCTCTGGGAGAGCCTCACAGCTGCAGGTGGCTGTTGTGGTGGCCGAGCATCAGCAGCAAGCTGCACCCAGCCACATGCTCAGCTGAAACTCATCCATCACTGCAAGTAGTTGCTTGACTCTTTAGCACTAACAGCATTACAAGACTACGATATTAAATATGAATAACTTATGCTGTTAAGCCACCACCCGCTAGAAATGGCAAGGAATTCATTTTAGTAATTTCATTGGAATAAGAAAGTCTGGAAGTATTTTGCTTCAGGATGTGAATGTTTATTGCCATTTGCAGTGTTTTACTGCTTGGTAAGCTCCCCTAAATGGTTAGCTGCTCCTTCCATCAAAAACTCATTTTATTTTTCCTCAGTACTGCAGAGCTGTAGGAATTGCAAACAAGACATCTGCAACTTGGGCTTTATAAAAAGTCAGAAAATACATTTAAAAGAAATGGGGAAGCTTTTGGGGTATATTTAGCCCAAAGACTCATTTTAATAGTAGTTGAACGAGGGATTTTTTTTTTTTTTAAACAATTAATGAAAATTAAATACATTAGCACAAAGCCTTTGATAATCTTGCCTGTAGCATCGGCTAGTCCCCTGAGTGCTTTTATCATCATCCATGAGATGCAGCTGCACTCACCTTGGAAACATAGTTGATGCTTGCTCAAACGAACAGCTCTGCATTAACATGGTAAACAGCTACAGTTCAACGTTGTGGAGGAGGAGGAGAACAAGAGAAGTCATTGCTAAGCCTAACTTCTAATGTACAGCTTTTCTTTCTTTATCTGCTCTTTCTTTTCCTTTTCTCTTCACTACAGACAGGTCTTGCAGGAGAACATGAACCAAAGTTGGCTGATTGTTGCCTGAAGTTGCCAATTAGCTATCCTGACTAAACACTTTTTAGTAAAGGCTAGTTTGTTTATTCCCCTAGCTCCTCTCTCCTGGCTACAAATGCATGCGGAGGCTCTGCACTCGCCTCTTCAGAAAGGCCTGCTAATTCACCCTACACTTTTGCAGTCAAGGCTCCATAAATTTTGTTGCAGAGGCAATGAGTTCTTCAGTGACAATCAGGTGAGCAAGGCTTGCTTCAGGTTTACAGCAACCAGTTAATGTGTGAAAACAGCTTCTTCATGCTAAACTTTTGTGCATAGTAACAAACAGGTTTAAAACATGCCATGTACTACTCCCATAGATGTGGCCAACACTTTCTGGGTTCAAAAAGCCAAGCACTGTACAGAGAGCCCCCAGTACTTGCCAGTGCTACCAAGGACAGTAAAAGCAAGGAGAAAACCATTGCATCCCTCTCCAAATTATGGATTTTACACTTCCATGTAGTTCTTTCCTCCAAATAAAATGCAATAATAATCCTGGACAAACAGGAGAAAGCACTTTTTCCTTACACAGCAAAATAGCACAACTTAGTTTAATAGCGTATTTTGCAACAGACGGTTTCCTGCCCTTCAATACTCGAGCCATGACAGAAATAACAGTGCTTCCAGCAATCTGAAAAGACCTAATGGTAAAGGAGAGCACTACATTTCACAGCACGACAAGAGGGTTGAGAATAACATAAATTTTCCCCTATTTCCCATTGGCTTTTACCTAGGGTGGCATGGCCATTACAGCTACAAAGCACATTTCCCCAGTCCCGGATGTGCTGGTTTGTGCATTTGCTCTCTGCAGATTTCTCACTCCAAGAGCAGCTGTGTCCTCGTAACCATGGAAACTGCTCGTGGCAAATTCCCTCAAAGCACAAAAGTAGAAGGATGGAAAGGAACAAACATTTTAAGAAGGTTGTACACAAAGAGCAAGGCAGCATCGTATCTTCATAGAGTGTTCCCAGTGGCTTGGGGATCATGCAGGAGAGGGGAAAGCCATGGTTTCTTGATGCTGGAGGGCTGACTACCAGGCTGCTCACCTTCCTAACTGGACAAAATAGAGGATTTCGTCCAAGGCTGCTTTTTAGCATTGCAGTTGTACTCTCTGAAGACTTGCACCTATGTAGTGTCAAAGCTTTTCTGAACTTCTGGGAGATCAAAGGGCTCAAAACTGAATTTCCATGGCAGTGCAAGACAACCTCGTGCCATGCCTAGGACAGAAGTACATCAAATTTAAGAAAGTAACTTGGATCATCTTCAAAAGGAAAAAATAGAGGCATGCATCTGTGTAAAACCATAACAAAAAAGCAAATCACATCTGAGCAAACCTTGGTCCTCCTAGTTCAGTGTTCTGTCTCCAACTGGGCCTGTAAATAGGGAAGAGTAAATACCCTTTGGGCAGCCCTTCCACCCTAACACTCCCCACCTGTAACTCCCCCCATCCTCAGGAGATTCCCTGAACCTGTTGTGGTTTTTCCAGAGAGTAAGCCACAAAGCAGCTCTTTTCCCAAGCACTTCTCCAGGCTCCTTTCCAAACTATAACAGCTTCTTGCATCTACACCACCCTTTTGCAGGCCACACAACAGGCCTCATTCACTGCACATGAGCAACCACCTACTGTTTGCACTGAAACAGCCGCCTACTAGCGTCACTCGATGGCCCTCTGTCCTCATGCTAGAAGAAATAACAGCCTCTATTTACCCCTTGTGTCACTCATGGTTTTGTAGATCTCTATCACATCATCCACACACAGCCCTTTCCCAGGGATGGAAAATCCAGTCTGCTTAACTTTTCCTTGAACAGATTGTTTCATACCTTTGTTTATCTACAATACCTTTCTTCAGACTTTCTCCTGCTCCAATACATCTTGACATGAGAGGACCAGAACTGCACAGAGGAGTGTGAACCTTGGAGTCATGCAGTGGCTTTAAAAAAAAAATATCTCTATTCTCTTTCCAAGAAGTAATAACATTTAATCTTCTTTCCCGTTACTACTGAGCTGTCAGAGCTACCTATTATAAACTCCCCAGTGTCACCCATAAGTGACAAAAATGATATCATAGCTCAATATTTTATACATGAGGCCAGGATTACTTTTACCCAGGACTTACATTTACCTGCATTGAATTTCATCTTCTATTACTGTCTCAAATTTAGGAGGTCCTTCTCCATGCCTCAGTCTACCTGAGTCCCTCCAGATCACTTGGGTGAATACCACCAGACCTGGACATTAGATATTTTTTTGTTTTCTTTGTTTGTACACCTCAGCCTGCTCCATAATTAAATCAGACCTCAGGCTGATCATTTCCTGAGTCACTGATTAAAAGAACAAAGAATTTCCCCAGCTTTCTCTACAACTAGTGGAAAAAGAATTGTTTCTCTGCAGTAGTCTTGTGCACATTGCTCTCAGATAGCCTCACCAACTTTCTGGTGGACTTTGTTCTTTTATGTTAGGTTCTGTAGCCTCTATTCCTCCTCCTCCCAGAGGTGTCACAGCTGCTGCTCAAGGCCAACTCTGATACCGTGCAGCTGTGTGACCTTGGGCCTGGCTGCTGGGAACAGAGCTGGGAGAAGTCTTGCTGGGAGCCCCTGCTCTTTCCCTTGGGAGATGCATCTAAGATGTTCTGTCAGTCCCTGCCTGAGCTATGCTGTAGGTGTCCCTGTGCCCACTTTTGCTCCTCACCAGCCCAGACCCTGACCCAATGACTTGACTTCCCAGACCCAGGCCTCATCACCACCATGGGCTTGCCTGACTAGCTGGACTCCTGCCTACCCCAGCTCACTGCCACCCAACCTGCTCTGCTGTCTTTGCCTGGGCACCGTGGGTCTGGGACCCAGCCACGAGGGAGCAGTCCTGCCAACCTTGCTTCACCTTCATTCCCAGCTCCCCTTGCCCTGTGGGGCAGCCCCAGCCCCACTGCTCCCTGACAGACAGGCTGAGGAATCAGGAAGACTGATTCCTCTAGCGAATCTTCAAGTTTGGTGCATAATATATTATCATAATATTTTTCAAACCGATGAAGACTAAGTATGAATTGTTTGTGAACAGAGATATGCAGAAGAGAAGAAGTGAAGCCGCCAGTTTGTTCCGCTGCTAGCTGAGGAGGCAGGACAGCTGTGTACTCCACATTTCCTGTGCATGACCTTCATCTCGTCACTTAGATGCTCCCTGAGAGTCTCTCTTGCTCTAGAAAGGGATAAAGTTTCCTCCTGAGAGCAAAGGAACCCTGCTTCCTCCCTCACTGTACCAAATGTCAACAGTGACAGCCCTGCCTGGGGCTGGGAGGATCCGGAAGTTTGCCATTTTCCCTAGCAAGTTACCAGGCTTCACGTACAGAGCAGGGACAAGACTGACTACAGAAGAGAGGCTGGTCCTCCTCTGTGTATTAATACAAATAATGCACTAGCACTAGGATATAAAATTGGGCATCAGATATCATTCCCAAACCTTGTACAAATATATTTAGAAACTCAAAGAAATAAGGTTTTCATACAGAAGCAGCAAGAATAATCTTTACTGGAAAGTATAACGATTTAAATTGCTTGCATTGATATAGCTAGTTTGAGCCTCAGCTAGCAGGATTTCCTTTTTAAATGGGTATTTTAGCAACAATTTTACTATGCCAAGCTATAAAGGTGAAAACCTGTACTTTTCCTCTCACTAAACTTCAGAAAATTACTCCTGCAATACTGCTTTCCAAAAGAGTGCTAACACAATTTTGGTAGCTGTGTGTTGAGGTACAGGCACAGAAAGTGAGAAATAAAATTCAATTTAAGATCTATAGTCATGTTTAAGTGTGTTGCAAATCTAAACTTCTACAAGGTGCTTAAGGGCACCTTGGAAAAGCAGGAGGTCAAAACCACCAGGCTTTCTTGGCATAAAAGCCACCCAGGATATTAAAATACCTTGTCTTCACCTCCTCCCCCAAATCTGTGTTATAGAAACTAAGGTAGCTTTAGAGCTCTGCATTTTAATTGATGGTTTTTTTTTCCTTCACTCTTTCTTCTCTTTTGTTACATCTTCCTTAGATGTAAAGTGACAAAAGAGAAGGGAGAAAAATAAGGATATAAATATCGGGGAAGAAAAATAAAAAGAATATATCTTCTAACAAAACTATGCAGGATGAAAATTGCTTTAAAAAGCATTGCTAGAATGGTATAAGAATACACAGAAATCTAGGCCTAGAGGCATAAACTATATTTCCCTTCTTTAGGCCAATGGATATAGTTGGTAAAGTTTTTAGGAACACAGTAGAGCTAATGAAGGAAGTCTGTGCATAAAAGCTTTGCCTTCTCCCTTCTCGCCCCATTCATATCAGTTGCTCTTAACATAATAGCCCTTTACAAATTTTGTGTCTTAAGTACACATACCTATATTCATATACATTTACATTTTTCAAACTGGCTAAAATGCTTACTTTAAATCAGATTCCAGTCTCACATCTAAGTTTAAGAAACACTGGTACTAACGGAGTAAAATGAAAACAAGCATGGTAATTTCCTCACTTTGAACATTTAACATCAGTCCTGCATTTGACTGTCCCTGCTTGGGTGCAGGGAGATCCATAAAGCATCTACACAGAGCATGGAAAAGATTGTTAATGGCAATAACTGCAATAGGTCACAGGACACTTCAGTTCTGCAGCTGAAATGGAACAAGGACTTTGAATTTTGGTTCAAAAGTCTCCCAGAACGGGCTTGACATTTCTTATGTAAAGTTAGGCACCTGATCATAATCAAAGGAAAGATGTTCCTGCCTGTCCTGTGCAGACTGTCCTCCCAGCACAGCAATCTGGTGATTGCCTCGGCTGCCAGACCGAAGCAGGTGCATTGTCACACTGGGCCTAAGGAATCAGGGCTGCTCATTGTACATCACATCCTTTCTCCCAGACCTTAGTCATTCAAAAGGTTTAAGGCTGCAGTGGACCTAGAGAGAAAACTAGACCTTCCCTTAGATCTGCAGGAGTGGCAAGTAAAAGGGGGTGTCTACACCAGGTGACTGAACAGCAGACCCTGCTCAAGCCCTGTCCTAATGCTCATGCTGAGGTGGAATAGCTTGGCTATCTAAACACCACACAGCAATGTGCAGGGCAGAGGCATGTGAATCCTGATCTCAGCAGCAATTAAATTTCACCACTTTTTGAAGTGTGTTAGCAGCAAGGTGGAAAGCTAATGAGATAGGAATAATTTACTTGGTGGAAACAGCCTATGTTCTCGAAAGCTAGCTGCAGGTTTTAATTGTTCAGGATAACATTTCCTTCAAATGCATGCCCCATAGGCTTCCCTTAACCAGAAATTCAACATTTGTAAGTACCATCAATGTCTCTGTTCCCGAGCTGTAACTGTGGTCCCTGCAGCAGCCATAAGCAAAAGGCAGCTATTTTTAGCCCAGCAGCCTGGAGTCCCATTTCATGGGTGTTATGTCTGAGTGTGCTTCACAGACCAAAAGGGTAACACTGCCATATACAGGCAGGATATTCTCCCTCTTCGGGCTAATTAGATGTGTTAAGGGAGGTTCCTGATGAGCACATCTAACTGCATATAAAGCTCAAAAAGATATCTATCTCCCTTTGCAGCTATTAGTGAATCACCATTTAGATGCCTAGTAAGCTTGCACATTAAATTCTAATTGCTTCCTGCTTCCCTCATTAACCTGAATTACTCTACCTACCCGTAAAAATCCTGCTCTTCCAGGAGGTACTGCAGTGCCTGACAGTCTCTGATCTGGATCTACAATCTCAGAGCTGTCGGAAGTAATAATTCCATCTTCTCTATTTATCACAGCCATGTAACTGTTCAGCAACTCTCTTGACTAAGCGAGCTATATTTCTCTGCTCTGTTGCTCACTTCATAAAAATCCAGGCTGGCATTGTGGGTCTATGGAAAATAATGTCTGTTTTCCATATAAACACTTAAAAAAGCTTAAGCCAAAGTCTGGTTAGTTCCTTATATATTGCTGTAGTACCTGTTACTATATCCCTCAGCTGGAGTTCTTGCTCCTGTTTTGCTAACACCTGCTTACACATATTTGCCAGCTTTTTCTCTCCTCAGTCATGTATCTAATCACCCATCCTCCACATCTGGTTTTCCTCCTTCATTATTTCTCAGGTTGTTAAGCACGGAGGAGACAAATCTAATGGTAAGTCTTCTTACAGCCTGGAAACTGCAGATCTGTGCATTGCAATACAAGATGGGTTAAACACCCTTACTGCCTCCTGGATATGGGGAATGGGACTCCCACCCCCCCAGCCAATTCACAACCAAACCCTGGGTTATTATGATGTTTTCCCAACTGTGCTTCAGTAGTGATGAAGTAGGAAGGAGATCAGAATTGTTTATTCCAAAAGTTCCCTAGCTTGCACATTGAAGATAACCAGCAGTCAGTGATTACGCAGCCTCCACAGTAATGTCCCATCAGAAGAGAAACAGAAGCAAAGTTCCCAGTAACCAAACATCGACCTCAAAGATAGTAAATTGATTATTTCTAGAAGCTACATGTGAACATACTTCATCATTTTAGACTAAAACCCAAAGAGCCACTGCTGTGGTTTAACCCAGCAGGCAGTTATGAATCATACAGCTGTTTCCTCACCCCATCTCCCCCAGCTGGGTGTGGGAGAGAAACGAGGAAAAAACAGCACAACTCATGGGTTGAAATAAAAACAGTTTAACAGGACAAAAAGGAAGGCAAGATAGTAATAATAACAGAATACACAAAGCAAGAGATGCACAATGCACTTGCCCATCACCTGCTGACCAATGCCCAGCCAGTCCCCAAGCAGCAGCACCCCCCTGCCCATCCAACTCCCCCCAGTTTTATTGCTCATCATGACACCACATGGTACAGGACATCCCTTTGGCCAGTCTGGGTCAGCCGAACTGGTTCCCTTCTCTCCCAGCTTTTTGTGCAGCCCCAGCCTCCTCCTGGCAGGGCAGCGTGAGAAGCTGAAAAGCACTTGACTCAGTGTAAGCACTACTCCGCAATAACTAAAATGTTAGTGTGTAATCAACGTTATCCTCATCCTAAATCCAAAACACAGCACTGTACCAGCTACTAGGAAGAAAATTAACTCTATCCGAGCTGAAACCAGGACAGCCATTAATTCTTTATAAGTATCAGCATCACATCAGTGTTCTCTAGCAGTTAAGCCAACAAGCAGTTGTATTCTCCAGACCAAACTAACTACATTATAAACTTGTATATCACACAAAGAAATATTCCCAAGTATACATTTCTTTAGACATCTCTAGGAAGTGCTCCCCTGTAACAGAACAGTTGGCATCTGTATCAGCACAAGCTTGTAAAGATGAGGTTTACCAGAGCAAGCAGAACCAGGGATCTCACTGTTGGGTGCAGCAAGGGGTCTCAGCAGCCCTCCAGCAAGCACCAGGCTGCGCACCAGCCAACTCAGATGGCGGCCTAGGAAACCCCTAGGAGCGGGACTGAGGGGCCATACTCTTACAGAACAGCTCAGGAAGGAGCTAAAGGGCCTGGGCTGCACTGAAGGAGAGCTGTGGTGAGAGGGTGTGGCAGTGTAAGTGGTCAGGGCAATCAAACCCAATTAGCGCCCTCAGGGCCCCAGCACCTGCCTCTGTGTGCATTCCTAGGCCTGTGAGTATGGAAATGGAGCACACAGTGAAAGATGCATGGGGGACTAAGTTAAACAGAAGCTGGAATAGGTAGATGCTATGAGCTGTGCAGTGCTTTTCAAAGGACAAACACCATAAATTTTGTTGCTGCAAAATGCCTATTTCTGCAACGTTCAGCACACTCATCTTATAGAAGGGTTCCTGATCAGACACAGAAATCTCCTCCCAACAAGACCAACCAGGACCAATACCATTCCTTGCAGGCTAACTGGTGAGGAACGGCAATTTAGCACCCAGATAACACCCGTGCAAGGGAACCCAAGTCCACTCGCACTCTGAAAAAGATGACATCGCAGCTTCAAGACTGAAATGATCCCCTGAGATCTCCTCTGTTTGCACTACAATCCCTCCCTTATTTCTCCATCCCTCTCCTTCCAAGCCATCCATGTGCCCCCTTGTGCCCCCTCCACATACACCCACTGCTTTCTTTTTTATCTGAAGGTCACTTCAAGACCGCTGAATGCAGCATGTGGTATCTCTGCGTGCCCAGCCACATAAGCCAGCTCCCTTGAGACAAAAAGAAACCTGACAGATTTCTGGAGGCTTCTGTTTTGGGAAGAGCTTATGTTCATTCAGAAGTCATGGATTTTGTTCAACTCAATTTTAATATCTACAAGGGAAAATAATGGACAATGGTTGTTTTGCTGGTGGTATTTTTTGTTTGTTTTGTTGTTGGTTTTTTCATTGTACATAATGAATTTGGCTTCTGCTACATGCAATTATTTCTCTCTCCAGTCTGATTAGTACAAGGTGATACAGCTAAACAAGAGGTCATGATTACTGATGGATGATTTCCAAACTAAACTGCAATGATAAATGAAGCTTACCTATCAATGGAAACTACTGAAGCTGCTTGCAGCCCCCCACAATGCTAGAGGCATTTTAATGTTACAGGAGCTTTGTATGGAGGACCAGTGCCTCCAAGCAGTTGAGAGCCTCCTGTAAGATGCCAGGGGAGCCAAAGGAGGCTCAGCGTCTCACAGACCTTATAAACACATACTGAAATTGTGGCCAACCACTGTTTTTTGCCAGGCTGTGTCAGAAGTAGCTGCAACAGAACACACAAAGCCTGACATAGAGCTCCAACTTATGCTGTAAAAGATTTTAGAAAAGAATACTTTTTTTTTTTTTTTTAAGTTCGTTTGAAAACACACGCACAAAGCTGATGCCAGGATGGTTTTAGTCAAGATTCAGTGCTTGCATTTGGGTTTTCTTCTTGCATTATCTGTCTTTTATCAACTATTGTCTTTATCTAAAAGCCTCTGAAAACTGTTTAACAGAATCTGTATACTAGAAGCTGGGTGCTGAAGCTGGTGTCTGAAGCCTGGGCAGGGGCTGGGTCTAATCCAGCCCTTTCTGCCAGCAGTGGGCCCTAGTACAGCTGAGAGCTCATCTACAAGCTGTCAGCTCTTTAGTTCAGAGATGTAGTTAACATCACCAGGCAGCAGAAAATGAATTTTACTCCTATGCAGGGTTTGAAAAAGCATCTTTAGAGATGAAGAAGCTTTTCTTTATAACCTCACCTGGACAGGTTCCCATAAAAGCAGCCTTTCAAGAGAAGAATGGCACCTGAAACCTCTGTAGCACTTCCCGTCCTGTGGCACACAGTATCTGCCTGCTAGCACTGGGACAAAGAGTAAGCACTGCAAAATTCTGTCCTAGTCATCTCTTGCTGATGTGGAAGTTTGAACTGTTCTCTCTCTCACCAGAGCATGTGGGGTTATATGCTTTAACGGTAGAAAGCACAGGCGTAATTTTAATGGGGCCTAGGAGAACCTAAGAAAGTCTGAATTCATACAATTCAATAGTAAATGCACCTGAGCAAGCTCCACATCTTCACTGTTGCTCTAATCTTTTAGATGAATGCAAATTCTCCAACTATTAGATAGAGATATATTGTATATAATATTACCTTGATATTTTTCCCTTACCTAAATCCCCCAATGTATGTATCACTAACAGTGTTAATTATAATGAGAATGGTTTTAGAGCCTGAAGAAATTACACTGAAAATGGGAATGCTCTGCCTGCTATAAAACTTGGGAACAGCACTTCAGGGTGTGAATATTTCCATAAGAAAGCAATTATATTGATGAAAGCTGACTGGTAAAATAGTCTGAATAATTTGTGTATGTGTGAGGAAGGGAATTCAGAGATAGCTGACTGGTACAGGAATGAACATTACTATAGGATGCAATGGGAAAACATTCATATATACATTTTTAAAGAGTTCGGTGCTGAGCTACAGACTATTCCGGCTACAAAAGAATCCAGTCTTGGAATCCAGTGCTGGCCTTTTAAAAGGTATTTGCTATAACAAATAACAAAAAGACTGATGGACAATATGTAGTGTAGTGTGATATCTTTTATCTTCCCTTTTCATTCTTGAGATCTAAAAAACTCTCAAGATTTTGCAACATTACAATACCAGTGTATTTCACGACCTGAAAAATAAAACCCAAATGAGTTTGTCATCACAGTTCCTCCCAGAAGACATGTAGCTCCTGTTCCTTCAGTAGATAGTAGCATACTTCACCTTTACTCTGCTCATGCAGCTAACAGCAAGAACTGGTACACATTATTCCCTTACAACATGTGAAAGCAAGAAGCCAAAGCTGCTGAGAAAATAAAGACTGGCTTTTTAACAACGCAGCTTACGCAGGAAGTGACTTTGCATTGTGGAGAAGGGTTTGGAGATTAAGTCCTTGCATCATCCGTTTCTGTCAGAATCATCAGAAGCTAACTAATGACCCACGCTAAAAATTACATTTTCATCATTAGATTTCTGAAGCAACACACCACTGAGATGAATGGCAGCACTTTGCATCCCAGCAGATATTTTCTGCAGGGTTGTGCAGGCTGGGCAGAAAGGGTTTTACCAGCTGCAATGGGAGCACAGAGGAGAGGTCTTGTTTACAAACTGAAGAGAAAGTTTTATTTCAGCTACACTTTTCTTAAGTGATGACAGACTAGTTTTTGGAATGCAATCCTGCAGCGAGAACTGAATTCTGCACCATAATCCATGTCTGAACACGCATTTAACCCTTTGTTGCAACGGAAAATAATAAGTGCATTTCTGAAACACACGGGACAAAAATCCTGACATCCAGCATCAGGGCCCTGAGGGCACCCACAGGTGCCCTGCCCTCCCCCAGGCCTCCCACATGGCCCAAGCCCCCATACCAGCCCTGGGGCCATCAGCCCCTTCCCCGTGGGTGCAGCAGCAGGGCCAAGCTCCAGATCCCCCCTGCCCAGTCACGATCCCTGGGCAGCCTGGCCCTGTCCCCAGGAAGGTGCTGGGGCTGCTCCTGGCTGCCCTGCTCCCGGTAGGGCAGCGGGATGGGGCCGGCCTGCCAGGCCCTGCCATGGCCCACCGGGAGAGACCCCACACTCCTGGCCCATGTAGGACCCTCACCTTCAGGATGAGAAATTGGAAATGCAGGAAGGAAAAGGAAGAATACCCCATGTGTCCAAATAATGAAAGGGATAAACAGTTACCACATGGCATATACTAAGCATTTTAGGAAAGGACTGCAAGGAATGTTTCTGCAGGCTGATTATTAAACTGTTCTCCTAGCACTGGCTGCAAACAAACCCCAACATGTTAGGTACGAGATCTTTCCCCAGGCACAAAACCTGGCATTGGTTCAGGCCTTGCAGCCCCTGTCCTACCCCCACAACGTGAGGGAAAACCTCTGCAAAGCAGCTGTAACTGCCCATTCCCAGCATCCAAGAGAGAGCCCAACATACACAGCTGATTTGGTGAGAAGTTTCTTGCCACTTACCGGGAAAGCCACTGCACCACAACACTAGGGTTGTACTTCAGCGACAGCTTTTGCCCGTGTGTTTGCACTTTCAGTACCTCCAGAGGCTCATTTATATACAACCATATAAACTGGCAGTGTTCCCCTACAGACAAATACATGTTAATTGACCACCACCATGGCCACAAGTTCTGTAAACTCCACTATTTTACTCCTTTTCATCAGGACTGCCCCATGGAAATGACCACTTCCCATCCAGTTACTAGGAATCAAGGATGGGCAAAGTCTGCCTGTGCTCCAAGACCCACGCCCTGCCCTTGCCTGGGGATCAGCTGAAGCCCCCACCGTCCCTGGCCGAGGAGCAAGGCAGAAGCTCTGGTGCGACCATGCAGCCATGAGCTCCACAGACACAGCCCGTGTGGATGTCAGGTGGCAATGAGCTCCTTCTGCCTGATGGGATCCATGAAGGAGTGACAGCAGCACAGTGACAATCAACCCTGGACAGAAATTAAAGAACATCTAAGCATAGATGTCAGGACAAATTCCTGTTTCTCAAGACTTTTTTTTTTATCCTCACAGAGAAGCAACTGCAAGACAAGAATCTTTCAGCCATCAGGTGAAAGAAGCAGCAGCAGCAAAGAAATTGTCTGCTTTTTTGTTTTTTTTTTTTTTTTTTTAAGGTTTTCACTTCGAGATAAATTCTCTTCTGTGAGGGATTGTATTACGACACAAATCTGCTGACTTAAAAATTCCCCAAAAGGGCTCCATAAAATGGAAAAAAAAATCCACGTAAACCCTCCACAGCTGCCCCAACAAACAACTACAAGGATGTTTTGTGATCATAGAGTGATTCCAAAAGAAGAACCACATTTTACCCAGACAGTAAGTACTTAGGACTATACTTTTATTTGCTCCTGAATACTTGATGGCTCAGCTGAGGCAGGTCCCACAGGCCCAGACCTCTTCTGACACTTGTGTAATGCCGAGGACATTACCTGGAAAGCCAACAGGAGTGGCCCAAGTACCGCACAAAGGGCTGGCAGGACACAACAGAACATATTTGCCTACTCTACAGGGGTCAATTGTGGGTGAACTGAGTGTCAGGTTGTCCCCCTAGAGTAATTCAGAGTATTTTAAGACTTAAGCTGAAGGACAGCTGGCCTGGAATAGAATCCTACAGAAATGCAGAAAGCTCTGAAGACTTTACCGTAACATACACAAACAGGAAAGCTTCACTGGAAACTTAAATCAAATTTTCTAAATTTCTACTGCTTCACTCAAGTAATGTCTCAGCAATCTCTTGACAAAACCTTGTGAACACACAAGTCTGCATCTTGGACTGTAAAAGCAAATTTATTTTTATTCCTCAAAGACAATATTGGTTCTACTTCATCACTGATCTATTTTGAACCTATGAGTTGACCACATGCATAATTCACACTTTGAACTTTTCCCAGTTGTAGAGAACTGGTCCACAGGAGAAAATTGCAGTGGTTTAACCAAATTAGTGTTGTTTCTTCATTTTACATTAACTCTCTGCACAACGTAATATACGCAATTATTTATATTGCTTTGATTTATCAAATAGCTAGATCTCAGTTAAGTGAAATAAATTAGGTAACCACCTCTGGAAAATAATTGATCAAAATATCTTTTGAAAAATACAAGTTAAACAGTGCAACTTCTGTTTGTAAATAAGTTCTTTGCCTTACAATTCCACTTCCTTGAAGACTTCAACGTCCATGCAGCTTAGATGTTTTTCACGAGGAATATAACTTAACTACTTATCTTTTTCAAAGTATTTTATCACTGAGTTAAAAATTCATAGGAACATTCAAATGAACCAGGGGAAAATATTGCATCAAAAGCCAATGGCACCGGGGTGCTCTAAAAAACATTGCTCTAGGAAAACTCAGGCATAGGGCAACAAAGCAGAATTACCCAAAGCACCATGGTAGGCTGAGAGCAGGGCCAGGAACTGAAATCGAATATTCCAACTCCCAGTCCAACATATTTATTTACTGGATACTAACCCACCATGGTTAACTGAAAGCACTGACAGAAGAGTTAAAAATAATGAGATTAAAAACAAACAAAAACCCCACAATTTGAATTCAAGAGGCTGCTCAGAAAGCCTTTGCATGAGTGAGGACATATACCTTTCTATTCTAGAAGTGTTATGTACGAGAATCTGCTTTATCTTTAAAAAGTGTAAGTGCCAGACTTGATTTACCTTGTAGTTGTAATGATGCAGAATTCCTCCACTAAACTTAGTGGTATTGAACAACGTTCACCTATACACAAGATCAACAGTTACGCTAAGAGGTTGCACATGAGTATGTGCCATTTCAGCATTATGGACAATACATGGAGCAGCATAGAAAGAGTTCCCAAAACTCAGCATTTTTCCAAAACTACTAGAGAAAGAATGAAAATTTGGCATGACTGCAAGAGAGTCCTCAGAGAACAAGAAGGGGAGGAAAAAAAAAAAAAGTAGCCACCATTTAAAGCTGCAGAAATTTTACTGAAGGCGAGTTATATTTTATTTCATTAAAATATATTTTGAAAACATACTGTGTAAAAGAATTAGGGTTCTCAATAATTTATTATTTACATTAGCAAATGCTGTTTGACTGTTATTCTACAGATAGAAATGAAAAGTCTGCAGAAGGAATTGTACCAACTTCTTCAGGACCACACAAGCCCCATTACAAGGAAACACATCCAAAACACACTCCTCCCCATTTCAATCCTTTCAAATTCACGTTTGCAATCAGATCACAAAGCCCAATGACAGGTCACGCTGGTGAGTGTTGAGCGCTGACAATGAGAGCTGGGAGTTCACAGCACTCCGCAAGAGAGACACCCCAAAGAGGTTTTAACCTTGCACTACTCAGTAGCCAAGATGCTGTAGGGTCCAATCCCACTCTTGCTCCCACTGTCTTAATGCCACTGAAACCAACAGCATTACGTGACAAGGCCTGCACCAGGCCCCCAGGCATATCCCAGAAAGCTAGACAGACTCCTTGAGCCTCACTGGCCCAGGAGAGGGTGTATTTCCTACCACTGTAGACACACTGTAGCTTATCATTTTTTTCAGTCCAAACATGTTATAAATCTCATTGGCTTCCTCCCCATCCTCTAGGGAGAAATATGCATAGGAAATTATCTCTCTGATGTAAACAACTGTAAGCACCATTCACATTTTCTGGTCCACGTGACAAAAGTCATATCCAAGTGCCTGTCATAGCCTTGACCATTCTTAGCAGGGCAGCTCAGCTTTCCCATCAGCTTTCCAGATCTCTGACATCATCCAGGTACCCAAACATTGTGTGCAGTCCATTGCAATGCCAGCTGCTGTCTGCTTTACTCCTGGAAAGAGGGAAAGAGTAGTCATCTCGTCTGGGATTTTATTAAAACCCACGATTAAAAGAAGTAAAGCAGTCAGCTCATGTGTCCTGTAGCCTGGAGGCACTCAATGGTATTTCTGACATCTCATGTAAGGCACCAGTCATCCGGTAGCTGGGCAAAAAGTGACCTGCAAAGCCTCCATTTAGCAACCGCAGAGGGAACTGACAAAATTCAGCTGGTTTGCTTGCCTTCTCGCTTACATAGCATAAAAAGTGTGGTCGAGACATCTGGGGAAGTTTCTGGTGGAATCCTGAAAGAGGAAGCCTCAACTTGCACTGCAAGCCAAGGAGCACGGGTGACAGCACACCACAGCACAAGTCTTAATGGCTGTATCACAGTCGCAGTTGCCACAGACATTGCAGAGATTTCCTCAAGCCCCAGGAAGCCTCTGCTGCCTTGCTTTCATGGAAAACGAGTTTGTTTTCAGCAGCGAAACAGTTACCTCCGTACAAGGTATCTCTGCAAGACACATAGGAAGGCCAGACTCCGAAGCCAGCTTTGTGGTGTACTTGCTGCAACTTCTCTGCTGTTGGTCTTGTCTGCACAGCCATATTCACAGAGCTGCAATGCTGGAGAGAGCAGAGAATTCACCTACGGACGAAGAGGTCGGCTGGATGCTGGCTGACTGCAACGTTGAACAGCCTCAGTCCAGAATATCAGTCTCAAATGGGACCAGGTGGTAGTATGTCAAGTTGGTGACATAAGCTGTTGGATCATCGCTGTCTTCTAGCTCTGAGGTAAAGTCACTCACACTCTCGAACCTAAGGAAAAATCAAAACAAAACAAGAGGCATTAAATCATCAATAATTATTTTAAAAAGTCAAAGGAATCTGAAGAAAAGTACAGGGGGAAAAGAAGGCCAGAATATCTGAAGACTGATCCCTAGAAATTTTGAGAAAAGACATTTGTGAGGAGGTCATTTGGAATAAGGGCTGCAGGCAAGAATGCCTCTGCTGGCATCTCAGGTTAAATTTCTGAGTAAATATAATGCACGGACTTCCTTTACACCTGAGTAGTGTTACTGTGACAGTCTTTCTAATGCTGGTTTGCAGCTTCAGCTTTGTGAAGCTCAGTTTGCAAGGCAGAGATCTAGAGTCCCAACCCTTTTCTGAATGAAATCATCAGGCTCTCTCTCTCTCGGCAGCTTGAAATTCAAACTTACTCTAGAAGTTGTCAGACAAGGTCCATGCAGATCAACCATGAATCATAAAGTTAGTTTCTGTGACATCAGCCTATGTATGGTTCTGCTAATGTGGAGAGACCAGAAATGGCATCTTCTGACACTTACATAAACCCAGATCCAGCACTTACTAAAGAGGGTTGAGATAGAAATGGAAACCATTGCTCTCCATGTCCTTAATTACAAATAGAAGCTGCTTCTTTGTAACCTGTGGAAATGAATGGGCAAAGGAGTTTGCTTTCAGTAAAACAGGATGGCTATTCCTTCTAAAACTGTGCCAAAACACAGCTACCCAGCACACCAGGAAAGCAAGTTCCACATCTCTTTAGACAGCAGTCTTCAGCGGAAGGGACTTACAGGACTCCTCTCCCGTATGACATTGACTCTTCACAGCACTTGTCATGATAATACCTGAACTCATCTCATGACATCTGGTTACCTTGTTGAGTTGAAGGTGGTCTGGATCAAAACCATTATTAATTGATTTTAATTTCCTAGGGTTCCTCTCCTACTAGTGACTGAATGATTTCATGGGATGTAGCCTTTCTTATCAGGCTGTTCTGAGTACCTTTGAAATTAGATGTTTTTGAGTCTAGAAGAGCTTTCACTGTGATATGGGAAAAGCTCCACAGAAAGTACTCAGTACTTATCCCATCCACCTCCTCCTCAACACAGCCACATGTTTATGAATCAACCACAGGACAGTGAGAACCATGGTGCGCACGCAAATCATCTTGTCCTCTCTGATTTTCAAAGCTACTTGTGATGAAGGAAGGAAGCAGCAAGTGAACGCTGGTAAAGCGAGTCATGAAACTGAGGTCCACATTCTTCCATTTTATTCTCAGAGCATTTGGCAGCAACACGAAATGCCTCTGTTCCCACACAAAAGTGGAACAGAAACTGCCTTTGTATCCACACTGAACTTGTGCCGATGAAGTTGAGAGAGTATGAGTCCCTTCTCTCCATTTGGCTTTTGTATGAGGCCAAATGTTTAAGACAAATAGGAAACAATGACTAGAGCGTCTTTCCCACAGAGCCTTGCTGTCCTCCCCATGGCATGAGATTTAGATTTTGATAAGCAGAGGATATCTGAATATAGAGATTCCCAAATTTGGTTTCACTTGCTTTGGTATTTTCCTTCTCACTTCCTACCTCCTGTGTTACAACTCGAATTTCTGCAAACCTCACTCACCACCTCATTCCTCCTGTCATCCAGAAGGCATCAACTTGTTAAAACCTACACTTTCCTCAGCGACACATATTCCAGTTCCAAGAAGGCTGCGATTTCTGCACTAAGAAAACATTTTACTTCTTCTCAGATAGCCTAGCAGTTAAGGGCAAGTCACTTCAGAGCAAGGATTAAATCTCATCTTAGTTCAGGCAAAGGACCTGAAGAACTGTCAAATTTCTTTTTTGTACACTCCCTCTTTACTGTTTTGAAAGAACATACATTCATTCAATACAGAGTGAGAAAACAGAAAATGAAAATTGCACAAGATGGAAAAATAATTTTTAACCTAGCTCTGACTATAGGATGTGTCCCCTTAGGGGACATATTTTCTAACTTTTTTTTTTTTTTAGGCTGGCATACTTCAGCTCTCTGAATAACAGGTAAACAGAGAAAGCTTTAAAATAATTTGGTTTAAAACTGCATCTCACCTTCACATCAACTACTTAAATTCCTGCAGTTAAGTAAGACAATTGTAGATACACTTCTAACTTCAAACTAGGAAGTCCTAAGACTCAGGTATTTCAGAAGATCCAAAGAGGAGTGGTAGGATAAAGAAACAGAAACATCTCCTACTTCCATCTCTCCCCAAAACTCACTTTCTTTGGAAGCATCATGGGTTATTGGATAGCAGTGTCCATACATCCTGGAACGTATGCACATGGACAGCTCTGTCTTTTCCACACTCCTGCCTGCTCATTCTCAACTCTTAATGATGAGGACCACAACTTTTTGAACAGAAAATCGCACATTTTCTCCTGCAGTGTTGTCACCATGCTCTCTACTTACAAGCAAAAAAAAATGACACCAAATGTTTATATGTTCATTCCTCTACTCCCACCAGGCTGTTTGCTTGCCTGCATGTGTGTGAATGTGTGCAGAAGAAATTTGACATAGTTTCCTACAATTATTTCACAGGTGACGTTGTGTTATCTTACAGACCAGCAGCGATCCAGAAACAACAGGTTATAAAACACCAGTGAGGCAGACAGAATGAATGACAAAGCCAGAAGAGGAGGCAAGAAAGCTATTCGTATTCTTCTTTCCTTCTTTTATCAGTTATAGAAAACTAGACTATTACAACGTGAAGACATCCAACCAACAGGTTTTTTCCCAGTATAAAGTTTACAAAATACTAACTCTGCAAACTGTCATGCAATGCGGTCTCCTAATGGCCAAACTGCTGTCCTGGTCTTGCTGTTTGTTCCTCTGAGTACCTTGATAGACAGACACACAGTCCTTCACAAGGGCCTATGCCCTGTGCTGTAAGACAGCCTCCTTCGTTGGTTTAACTCCAGCTAATGCATTAGTGCTACTGCTCACATTCACCAGGAAAAAGTGGGAAATGAGGTATGTAGAAGCTAATACTTCTCATTAACTCACAGGAGTAACCCCGGTGTAAATAAGGTGTGAGACAACAGTCCAACTCCTCTCACCACCTTACATGCAAGCAGTACCTGAACAGAACTCCTTCCATCTAAGACTAAGAAACACAGGGGCAACATTTTCTTTTCCTGACAAGAGTAGGATTTTGCTTTCCTGGAAATATTCTGCATCTAACTTGACCAGCTCCACCTACTTTTGCAATGCCACCCATGAAAGCCTCTCCCAGGGACAACAAAATGCTTATGATGACAGCAGCACTGTCCTGAAAATACACATCTATTACTGGAATGAGTTTGCCAGAAAGGCAGCATGTCCAGCTCCAAAGCCTTTGCTGCCTGCTGCTGGCTGTAAAGACAGAAGTGCAAACAGTCCTCGCAGGGAACAGTTATCTCTCTGTAACAAAATCAGAGTTTGAACGTGCTTATTTACCACCCTTTCTTTGAGGTCTGCAGTGTACTGGAAGAAGTTTACATAAGAGGACTGTTTATGGCACATGGACACCAAACGCACTGGGTTCACCACATTTTGGAATAGTATGGTATACTGGCAACTAAAAAAAAGAGAAAATGATGGAAGCAGAAAGGAAGTACTTCAGAACAACAGAGTAAGCAACTCCAACTTGCAAACACACTAGTTTCTTCCGCAAGAAGTTTCAGCCTTTTCAGCTGATGGGCTGCTTGGTAGGTAGCACTGAGGCAGTCCAACAGCTGACCAGTGCAGCAGGGCCTCAGCAAACAAATGCTACCTGATGAAGATCCAAGTGCTTCTATCCAAAAAATACAAGTTTGCTTCGCAAAATGTCTGATTCAAGCACATCAGCAGCCAAAACCCACATGGAGTTTAATGTTGCTGAAAGGAAAATGTTCCCATTTGAAGATATACAAGTCCACAAGGAATTAACTCTAATTTCAGAATAGAAAACATGGGTCCCATAAATCCAATTTAACAGAGACAAAAAGGGAACTGAATAGGATTCCAAAAGATTTTAAAACTTCCTTTCTGGGCTACTAACCTACACTTAAAGCAACAACACAGAAAACCTTTTCTTTAAAAAATAATAATCAATTTTTACAAAAGAGCTGTTCTACACAAGTGCCATTACTTCCTAACTACTACTTCCCAGCTCCAATATACAGCTACAGGAAGAGCAAATTTAAGGTACCATGCACAACAGACATTTAAAATTTATTAACATCTTCATTTCTGATTTAACTTCCTTCAAGAAGTTAAGATACAAATCCACAAAGCTAGGCTGTTATCCTGGATTTGTTTCTTCTATCACAGTTTATGGAAAAACAAACAGATCATCCAGTTTTTATTGCATTTTAGTATTTAGTATTATATACTGGCTTTAGTGTCTTCTGACTTTCTATATAGGACAAACAATGGGATAACAAGTAGATGACAGCAGTTTCCAAACCCAAACTAGTAAGTTTTGCTTGGTCCAGAGCACATTTTTAAGATCAAGACTGATTTTTTTTTTTAATAAAAACATTTTGAAACAGTAAAAATGGAAAGACTTTTGCTGCCTTTCAGTCATCTGCTCTAATTATTTATCACTCTCAGCACTAAAACAAGATCCACTGTGAACTGTCAACATTAATTTCCAGATGCTGGCCACATAGAATTATCTCCAGTATATCATTTCAACCTCATTAATATAAGCTTATGAGCTTAAATGCTGTTAGCAAGGTCTAGGTTCAAAACAGTAAGTGATAAAACCCTGGTTTTTTTAAAAGTTAATAGAATGGCTTAAAAAAAAATTACAGTGGAGCCAGAGAGACATTTCAGCCCCTGACAAAATCTCATCAAGCTCTAAACTCTTCTGCAGACTGGCAATGATCACATTTTAAATGTGGCAAGACAGAGCCTTGTATTCAAAGATAAAGCCTTTATAAGGCTTTTAGCACTCTGTTTCCATCATTTTGACTGCTCTAATGAAAATGTAGGTCAATGTTTCTCATTAAAAATATTTAAAAGCTTCATTACCTGCAGCTCATTGAAATATCAATCACTTTCCATGACAGAAATTTCTAGGAGCCGATTGCTGTCAGTGCCCATCTGTCAGTAGAGTCACTGACTTTAGACGTACATGAAAACCTTCCTGGTTACTGGTCTCTGACCCCAAAATACCTACATATATTAACAAGCAAAATTTACAAATAAGGCTAATCTAACTTCCCCCCTTCTTAATGAAATACACATTTCACCAACTCAGAGCATGTGGCAGCACCTGAGCAGCTGCTCAGCTTCCTTTTTTCAGGGATGTGTTCCCCTTCCTCTGAGGATGGTGTTTTGCTTCCCAAATATTTGGGATATTTCATCAGTAAGGATTCTTCAGCTTCCAAATCTGGGCTCAAGTCAGTTCCTTCACAGTCACGCAAGAAAGAAAAAGCTCCTCTGTTCTCACCTGTCAGGGTCTCTGTGACAGTCACAGCTTTTATCATACACAGAGGATTGAGCTCCCTGGGGTCAATAATTCTCAGACAGCCATTTTATACATTTTAATGTAAAGAGCTGTGAAGCCTTAGTAACCATGCCCAGTAATCTTTAACCAGTCGGAATGACAACTGCACTAGTCTTGCTCCTATACAGAAAATATTTTGCTGGCAAGGGGGTAGGGGGGAAAGAAACAACCAAAAACTGAGAGTTTATCTGAACCTTGACAGCATGACTCATGGACAAACCACACTTACAAGTGTTCTGCTGAGTCTACGTCCAGGTGCTTCTCTTTTCCATTGGGTATACTGTGGTCGATGACTATTGTTTCAGTGTTTGCTAAACAAAATCCATTTGATCGCATGATTTCTGTCAGGGGAAGAAAGAAAAACAAGATGAGAGTCCAAAAAAAAAAAAAAAAAGGAAGCTGGAAAACAACTGCATATCATACGTAGTTGACATGATTATGAAATGGGATATGCATGTGACACTGAAAATCTGCATAGGAAAGCAGAAACAAAGAGTTTGTTTCACAGCTTCTTACACCTACAAACTGCCAGCACTTAAGTAGTTTTATTCATGTAATCAACTCCTGATACAGAGCATTTGAAGCAAGACACAGTTTCAGTCCCACTAATGGCAGTGGCAAAATCTGCATCATTTTTTAGGAGAATGGCAGCCCATCTATTTAGACACCATCTACCACTTCTCATAATGATATTTTTCCCCGGATAGATTTCCAAGACTTAAACCAGTTAAGCATAAAAGAAAAAAAATAAAAAATAGCCCAAAACAGGAGATAAACAGGAAATTAAAAGTTACCCTCCAAATTAATTTAACCAGCATCTTTAAGTCATGTAAAACAATATCATCTGCTATACTGCCCACAACTCTCCTTACTTGTTTCTTACTGTGTAAGAAGCTCCAGTCCAGAACAGCTAAAATTTACAACTAATTCCACTGACTTACCACCAAGGATAGAGCTTGTAAGTAAGAGTACTATTTGATGTCAATGAGAAGTTAATCCACATCCGTATTACACGGAAAGGTAAACTAGAAAAATCACAAGGATTTTTCTTCTGGTCATGCAATCTTAGATGAAGCTAGGGCCAACACAAAAGGAACATGCTTCTCTATTTAAATCAGCACTGGCTTAAGCAGGATGACTGATCATTTGCTTCAAAGTAAGAGAACTCTTCTGTGTTATCAGCACAGGCAAAATGAAATTCTTCTGTGGCAGAAAATATGGTTAGGAGAAAAGCTATGTACAGGGAATAATGCCTAAGATCTTGCCTCAAAAAGACTAACTTCAACTACACAGTTCAAGTAATGAGCAGGAGAGGAAAGCAGAGAGAGAGAGAAGGGAGGTAATTTTTAAGTGTACATTTGCATATTACTACATAAAGGTAAAGCCAGAACTCAATTCCATATTTTGGGAAAGTAATCTTTGACTTTCAGTCTGTATTTTATTGCAACCCACTTCAGCAGAATATGTTTGGGGTGGTAAAAACACTGAAAAGCAGCAGAATCACCCTTCAGTCATGACTCATCTCGAACCAACATCATAGTGCAGAATAAAATTTACATCATAAATTCAAACTGAGCTTTCATCATAGGACGGGGGCTTTCTCTCTTCCCCATCACCTACCACTCTGAACCAGACCACGTGAGGGGACAGCTTGTTTGTTCAGAGAGCACAAAATGTGTTTGCCTGTTTTTCTGAGTCTGCAGCCACGCAGAATGCTGCACTACGGCCAACATGAATACCGCACAGTTTTTTCCTAGTGTCCTTGACATGACCTAAAAGTTACAGCATTTCATTGCAATGCAAACTGCTTTGGATGTTAACATTTACTGCCATCTACTGACAGCACTTCTAGACACTGAAGCCATTCCCAGTGCGCAACGTTCACATGAGGCAAATAGCAATTTATTATCAGATTTCCGCCTATGTTTTAAAAATTTATTTGCAGCAGCCATTTAAACAATAAAACAAATTACCACATGATGCTTTTGCATAGCTGTATAGGTCTTTCTCCAATCTTCCTCCAATTAATTAGGTATGACTCGACTACGAAAATTAATTTAGGATTAAAACAAAACATGTTATTGTTCAGCTAACATGGTTTCCACGACTCCTCTACACGCAGGCTGGCAGAAGGCCTCCCTGTACTGCTAGCCTGTCCCTCATCCAGACACCCCCTCCCTGTGAATTTAGATTCATCTCCACCACCTTTTCTGTTGTACCCAAGCGTGGCATTCTCAGACATGCACAGTATGTGTGCCCCAAGGGGGTACACACCCTCACAAAAATTAAAGGAAACCTTTCCAAACAACAAAAAAATAAATCAAAAACCAAAACCAAAACAAACAAAACAAAACAAACAATAAAATAAAATAAAACCATCAAGCCACAGCAACAGTGCAGTTTTTGACCAATGCAATTCCAAGTACATCTGTTCTTATGTTTACCTGTTTGCAAAAGGTACAAGGTTTAAAAGTGTGGCTGCTCTCAGTGGCACATTTTTATAGCATATAGTTCAGGGATCCTTCATTTCATAATGGGCAGGTGCTAGGACCCACTTTGCAGCCACTGTTCTCATGGAGCAGCAACATATTCCAGACAAAAATAGTGAATATGCTCTCAATAGCCAACACTGAGAACACATCCAGGTGTTCAGAAGCAAAGCACATCAACCATGTCCAGCCTTTGGAGGATGACTGACGTTAGGAAACACGCACATGAGGAATTTCACCTGTGCTTTCCATATCAACTCAAGACATCATCCGAACCTCCCTACTCTCAGACGGAGCATGAGACATACTTTTTGGCTCCCCTCTCTCATGCCCAGGTAGCCAAACTCACATCACCCCCTCGGCTGTACGACCCCAGGGGCTCTTCTTAACAAGCTCTGTCCTGTCCTGCACTGCAGCCTGCCCCTGGGGGCCCTACAAGAAGGCACCAGCCCAGATGGGCTGGCAAGACCACGCTTTTCACCAAGGCTCTCTGTTACGTGGTACTTTTCTAAATAGTTGTTGGTAGGCTCACAAGCAATTTACCATTTAATTAAAAGAATACTTAACCCATGACTAGTTTGTTTAGAACCAGAGCTCAGGATCAGTTACAAAAAAAAAACAAAAAAAAACACCTACCCAGTTTATGAGATCAGTCCTTTAAACACACTGTTTACATCCTTAGCATGCTGATGCACTGGCTAGTCATTAACTAACATACAGTTAGAACCTACAAAAACTGATGTATTTAGTACTAAACATCTTATGTACCTTGGAGGACTATGCAGCATTTCACTCTTATTTCACACACCAAAAGAAACTCTTCTGGTGACACTAGAACTGCCACCTGGTGGGATAGGTCACAGACTGCAACCTTCAGAGAAGTCTGCAGTTCCCACTAGGCTCAAAGGAAACTTTTCAGTGTAGTAATACAAAACCATGCACGCCGAACATCCACGGACATTTTAACAACAATCAGTAGCAGATTTCAGGGGGATGGACTGAAAGGATGGACAAGTATACAAGTGATACTGGTCTTCAGTCTACCCTCTGGGTTTAGAACCTTGCTGTCTCCAACTGTGACAGGTCACAAAGCACTTTTGCTCCATTTGCTTGTTTAATTCTTTTTTGAAGTCATTTATGCTTTCAATTCCATGATAACCTATGACAATTACTTGCATTCTTTAACCGTGTTCCAGATGAAAGCAACATAATATTATAACCTTTCTTTTGTTTGTCTAAAGCCTGTTATCTGCCAACCTACAATTCTTGTTTGGTGACAAGTACAGGGTAATCAACCTCCTTCCATTCACAGCTTTGTAGGCTTCCATTACATTCCTGCTGTCATGTTTTCTCAAAGTTGAAACATATTTCTTTATTTAACCTTGTTCTTAGAGAAGCTGTTCAATTATTTGAGCCCCTGTCTTTTATTTGTATGTTTTCAAATTTAATTATGTCCTGTCCGAGACAGAGACCAGAATTGAGCACACTGTATTCAAGATGTGGTGGTTCTCCTTCATTCTTCCCTAACAATTCCAAATATTCTCACTGTCTTTTTTGCTAGCCTCTTGGCAGTGAGCTTACATTTTCACAGAACTACATAAAGACCTCAGAATCTCCTTCCTAAGCGTTAACAGCACTATTATATGCGACAATAGTGAGGATTGCCTTTTCCTCATGTTGTTTCTCTGAATTCAGCCTTCAGTTTCACCTGTCATTTTATTGCCTAGTATGTCAAGGTTAATTATATGTTCTATGCTATAAAGCAGATTATGGAGAACTGTCTTTTGAATTGCTGATGGAGAAAGAACAAAGGGAACAGCAAATGCAGTCATTTTCATTCTTTAATTCTTGTCTTGACTGTAGGAAGCAAACAACTCTTACCTGATATTTTGACTGGACTTTGAAAGCTTGGCTGAATTTTATGGACATTGTCATTCTTTAGAACTTGGTCCAAAGGAGACCTCTCGAAGAATGTGAGGACTACTTCAGACCTTGAATACTAAAAAAGAGAGAGAGACGTCCATTATTTTACCAGTAGTTTGCTTTGTTCCTCTTTTCCCTTTCCATCCCACTGCCTGGAGATGTCATCACATGGTTCTGGCACTCAGCACTTCTGCAAGGTGCTCAAATTGTTGCTTCTTTTACAGTTTGGCAAAAACCATTGCTTTCTAATCTGCGTGAGAGTGTGTGTCACCATCAAGGAGGAGTCAAGCCAGGCTAAGTGTGGAACTTGACTTACTCACCTTCCATGGCATGTTTATAATAGTCTTCAGAAGCTTTTCCACTTCATTAAGTCTGGCTTCTATGTCATGGGCTTCTTTTATTGTGATGAGCCCTAGAAACAAAATACACAGATTGTGAGCATAGGCAAAAGCACGTTTTCATGTGTACACACACTTCAGCACCCAAAAGCAGCTGCTCAAGAAGATGTGGAAATACCTCAAATATTATGCCTTCCAGAAATAAGCCTTTTAACCCACACTGATCATAAAATGTGTACCCAAACTAAGGTGGGTGTAGTTACTAGCACAGTCGCAGGCCTGACACAAGTTCAGCTGTTTATGATCACATTTAGGAGCTGCAAGACAAGCAGAAGTAGAACCGCCTACTCCTTCACCCACAGTTTCACTACACAGCATTCCCAGCAATGATAACCAAAATGCCTGTTTTCTTCTTCCCAGAACCATGATTCATCCTTTTTCTGTCAATAAAAATTGAAAGAAAACCCAAAGAAGCCAAAAAATGCAACCCACAGATCAGAGGAAAAGACTAAACATAAGCTACACAAAAGCCTTCGAGAGCACTCCTGTATTTCTCTGAATGCAAACGCCAATGAACAACCCAGTGAAGATTTCTCAGTGCCATGTTCTCCAAGTGCAAAACAACTGTTTGCCTTTTTTTTTTCTTCTCCTTAAATCATTGAATTATCACAGAGCTGCAGGAGGGATTAAAGTGGAATTTTTGCATTCTAGTGTCCTGAATGATGCATTACAATGCTTCTAATTTTGAATTGCTCAATACAGGGATTTTCAAGTGTAATACTGTAGAAATTCCATATTTATAATCTGCAGGGCATATGTACCTTCTGTCTTTCCTGGCAAGCTCAGGGAAATCTAACACAGGTCATATGCACATACAGGAGAAATGAGAAGAAGCCAACCCCAATACCTTACATCCCTCTAACAGCCTGTTTATTTCTGGTCTTTGTAACTCACTTGTTCTAACCTAATTACCATTTTGCTTCTAAATGTGCACAGTTTTTCCAAAGAACAAGATACATATGTGAAATGAAATACCTAAGAGACTACTAAATTCAACAAGATTCACTGGTTTAAACAAAAAGTAAAATATTAAAAAAAAAGGAGCAAAAGAAGACCCAATAAATCAAAACCATCTAAATAAAGAGAGAAAAACATCCAAAAGGCAAGCTGTAAGAAACTACCTCAATATATTAACATTGTAAGCACTAAGCTTTCTAAGTGCAGTCTTCTACATGTATCTCTACCTCTGTATTAAAAGACCAGAAAGAGCTGTCAAATACACAACAATCTGGGGCCAACATTCACAAAATGTTTCCATCTGCATCAGTCCCTGTTGCATTACTGGTGTGACGTGACCACATACAAACTTTCCAGACAAAAAAAGTGTGACTTGGAAACTGTCAGCTCTCCTCAGATTAGAGCGCTAAATAAAACAGATTGTCTCCGGAGCAGCCAGGTTTACTTGGAAGTCTTTCTATTGCTCAATAGTCCCTCATTTTGCCATTTCTGTCAGCGTCACTGCCACTTCTTCCTCCGGGACAGCTCTCTCCCTCTCCTGACTGCAGAGCGGCGCGCACCCACAGGCAAGTAAGCATGGCAGCAGCACATCCTGCTTTGGCTGCTGTATACCACGGTTGAGCAGCTTTGCATGGGAACTCTCTGAAAGGCTGTAAACACAAATTAACTCATCTGCATGGGTCCGCCGACTGCGTATTAGCAGGGCTGTGCTTGACGCCTCAGAGCTGAATTGCAGACCAGCACCCTTCATCTTCCTAACTGCTGGGTGTGAGCGGGCCTGGGTGGATCTGTGTCGCCCCTTCACAAGTATGTTCCCATTCCACATCTGATGGAAGCTCAAACCTTGCAAAAATAAAGAAATCATCCTCCCTAAAAAGGGCTGCCAACTGCCCCACAGCTCAGGAGCCCGCGTGTGGTGTTTGAACCATGCTGTCGCCCTGCCACAGCCCACGTCAGATAGAACCGAGGGACACAGGCCCCCTCGCCACCGACCCACCGGGGATGTGCTCTCAAATCTACCCTTGTCCTCAAAGCCTTCCTCAAATAAGCACTTGTTGGTGAAATTAGTATTTTGCCAGAAAGAGGGATGCTTTGAAACAAATGAAGATACTCATCAAATCAAGAGCAGCCAAAATAAAAAGAGAGAGAGGAAAAAGATGAAAAAGTCCACCTCACCAACAACACTGCACATTCCTACTCAGAGGGAAACCAGCCAAGCAGTGAGATTTTCTCTCATTAGTAATCAGGCGAAGCATCTGCAGCTCCGCACAGCCTTTTTAAGCTTCAGCGAGGGAAGTCGGACAAGACCGGCAGCCTGTGGCACTCTCACAGCTCACCCAGTAGGAGGTTTTACAGCTTCTTGCCCTCACCAGGGATTTCCAGCCCCTGTGTACTCCTTGCTCGAGCTGTTGGAGACACACCAGGCATGCAAACCCACGGAAACTGGCACGGCCGACTTTTAACATCTGACACAATAAGAGCTGTTTCTTACTGCCACTTTTACTAATATCAAAACCAAAAGGCAGACAGCGTAGGAAGGAGAGCAAGTGATACATCTGCCTGGACAGATGCCTGTGTGTGTGCTTAATGACTACGGATGCACAGCTCTGTTGTGTAAAGCTGCTGACCTTACACGATCAGTCGCAGGCAAGCAAGCTTGGCAGGGCTACAACTTTCCTTTCCATACGTCTGCAGACCAAGCGCACAGAAACCACTTGACTTGCTATATATATATATATCGAGCCCTGTAATTTCTTCTGCAACAGCTACCAAGTTTTACAAGGCCCTCATTTATCATAATTCTAAAAGGCTCTGTTTTTAAGAGTTAACAGATGCCCTCGTGGCTTTCAGTTCGTCATGGGCTGCGATCCCACACCCTGAGGGATTGCTTACAGCCCAACATCTGCACTACCCTGAGCAAGACACTGCCTGCCCATGCAGCCAGCAGGGACGGAGGCCTCAATCCCTCCTTTTGCTCCCTTCCAGCGCTCACTGAATGCTTGCTGTCATCAGCCACAACATACATGTGCCTGGGTAACAACACCGTGGTTTCCCAAGGTGAAGTCTCCAGCAGCAGCGCTGGTTCAAGGTGCTTTCACCCTCCCCTGCAACTCATTTCCTCTCCCGTGCTGCTGCGACACACCGCTGCCTCTGCTTTGCCAGCACAATTAGGGGAATGCCTTGAACCAGCCCTGTCAAAGACTTCACCTCAGGAAATCCCGGCCTGCGCAGGAGAAGTAAGAGCCTGCAGGCCAGGATACCTGCTGTAAGCTACCTTCTCCTCCAGGCACCACACAGCCAGCTCGAGCAGGAATTGGGATTCGTGTAAAGAAAGGTCACAGAATTGCACCCAAGATTTCCGTCTCTACCCCTCACTAACAGCTTGCTTATGCACAGCAGGTGCCCTTTGAGGGAGGCTTTCTCCCCTGACTGCCTTCTTTTTTCCATTCTGAAGCTTTGACAAGGCAAAGACAAAAAAAAAAGGCCAGAGACTGGTCTAGGATCTCCAGACGCTGGAAACGTCTGAACAAACAGACACGACGCATGTGCTGGCCTTCATAGACAGTCCAGCACCTCCAGCACTTGTTACTCCTGACACGAACGCACCACAAGCTGGATGCATCTGGAGCATGCTGCACTCACTGCACACACACTGGCCACGTAAGCAGCATCCATACGGCAGCTACAGCACGTCCTGATGCCTTTGTCTCTCTGCCCATGGAGCTCAAAGACGTGCCTATCTTTCCATCAGGGGCTTTCTGACCCCGAGAACCTTTCTTCAGGCAGCTTGCCCTGAAATAAAGAGAAAACATTAATAAAGCTACCAGTAGCCTGGAACCAGTTGTGTTTTCTTCCACTTGTTCAGTCATGCAACAGAGCTGAGCTGAAAGCTAGGAAATCTCTTAGTGAGGTCATGGTGAAACACTGTTCTCATGCCTTTCCCTCTGCCCTGGCTGCTGTCTGACTGCTAATTGAAAACATGCGCAAACTCCTCCCAGGAAAACTTTGCTCTCTGTCTTGTTACCCATACTGTGCTTGGACAATTAACTATCATTTCAAGTGATTTAAATACTATAAACACCTATGTTTATAGGGCTTGAGGTAAATTGGAGCCCTACTGGCTCCTTTTTATTTTCTTTAAACCACAAAGCCTTTTGCTGCCAAACACCACAAACCTCTAAGATTTTTTTTCACCCTGCACACAAGGGAGCCCACACGCTGGGTCACAGGAGGGACAATACAGGCACACTGTGTGACCAAGGGTGGCACTTGCCTGTACCTGGGGTATTTGGTTTTAGCAGCATTCTGCTGTGCACACAACCCCTGTAACTAGCAAGCTGATTTTAAGGGAGGAGACAATCACTTCGACATCTCCACTGCCCCTTTCCTGATCAAGAACCCCAAGCAGAGTCCTGAAGACAGGGTGAACAGGATTTGCCCAGTTTGAGACCACGCACACGTAACAACAACACACCTCTGGGAAAACACAGCACAAACAGCAGCTCGAGCCTGCAGCATCCTTCCTGCTCAGGGACCCTGGTGCCAGAGCAGCTGCAGGAGACTCAGGGATCAAGCATGCAGCTGTGTCCCTGGCACGCTGGGTCACGGCGTGGGAGAGAGGCCCGGAGCTGAAAATGAGCAGGAAACGAGTTCAGCTGAGGAGGAGAGCGTACTGGGAGCCAGCTGAAGATGTCAACACACAAGTCTGTCCTATTACTGCCATATGAGCCACCAAACCTGCAACTAATGATATTTTGACAGCCATATCTAACACACTGCATAGCTTGTAATGAAATCACGATGTGGTCCTGACAGCTGATGCCCATGATGACTGCTTTGTCTCAACAGTCCTCTAGTGCCTTCCAAGGAAGAGTGAGTTCATGCCTAAATGAAATCTGTCTCATACGCCATCCCTCAACGATGACACAAAGTCATCTGTTTGTCTGGAGACGTGTTGCTGTGTACAAGTTGCTAGGTACGTGATCTCAAACTGCGGGCAAACCCTGTCCCTCCTGGCTGAAGGACTCCACCTGAGGCTTTTGGTCAGGAAAGGAGCAAAGAATGTCCAAGAGATCTCCTACTTTCTCAAAATTAGTTCAACAGGTAAAGGAGACCGAGCAAGAACAGAGGCCAAGGTGCACTGTGTGAAGATGTGTGCAAGATGGAATGATGATACTACAAATGCTATGTATTTCAGTATCTAAATGAAGATTAAAACCTTGCACTGAGCCCTTCTCACCCAATCCCCTCTCAGTCCCCTGCAGGAAAAACTGCAGAACAGATATCAAAGTGAAAAAAGGAGTAGAAGATAAATAGAGGCAGAAGTCTTACTGTGTTTTGCTAAATCCACACTTCAATAAAGATGTATGGCCTATAGGTGCTGATCCTGAGCCCACCCTTATCTCTTTGCACAAGTCAATGAGCGGCAATTAGGGATCCCAGATCTTTAGGGAAGATGCATAAGCTGTCTTGCACAGATGACTGCTACTCCGCTAGGAAGATAGGAAAAAGCTCGTTTCACACAACTTTTCAATAATTCTGCAGAAATAACACCACAGGAATCCCTTCAGTCCAAAGACTTGATAAGACCCAGAGAAGGGCAGATAATTAGGGACAATCAGGGATATCAGCTCTCCAATTACCAGAGACCAGGATAGCCACTTTTCTGTTCTCTGCTGGTTATTTATGATGTCTTCTGGGGCATCTGGTTCTCATCACGATGGACAGGATCCCAGAGCTAGCTGTGGCTCTAGTCTTAGTCCAGCAGCACTGGCAGCTCCTCTTTGATGCCTCTTCCCTAATTCTTCTGCACCCCGCTCTTGAGGCGGTCACACTTGCCCCTTCCCCTCATTAGGAAATCCATCCATCTCATATGACAAGAGTCACTGCAGTCTCTAAAGCCTTTACAAAAGGTTTTCTATTCATGGAATATCACTGACATGATACATCTTGGTGGCATTGCTCAGGGAGCAGGGAAAAGGACATGACGGAGTTCAAAAGAGGGGTGCAGGGGACTGTATGTTTGCAGTTTGTTGCACATTTGCTGCTCTTTTTAACCTGGATTGCTGAGGAACAAAATAGGGACGGTGTTTTTGAGAGAGATGGTTTCACAAAATGCAAGTAAGCCACTCCATGCTTTTATAAGTCTTACTAGGTAGCAATAAGCATATTGAAGACGTTGATATAAATCTGCTAGACACTGAAAGACAGAGCTTTCAAAACCCTGCCTGCACTGTGTGCTTTTAGCTCTAACGCTGAGCACTTCTTTGGTAATTCATACATAGCAGGTGTGAAAATAAGGATGGCACGAAGTACTATTCAAACAACTGTCTGACTGAAATCAATCCTCAAGATCACTTGAGGACCCTGGCACACCCAAGCAGCCCTGCAAAGCACAGGAGGCGAGCTAAAAGCTGAGAAGTCCAGACCTCCAGCTGACGGATTTTCCACACGTGTTATTAGATATGGGGAAACGGCACCTCCCAGTGACAGAGCTCAGCACAGACCTTCCCCGCAGAGCTCCCTGCCTCGATGCTTGATGAGCCACAAGAAACAAGATGTCAAAGGAGCACAAGATGAAAGCGAACAGAGCAGTCAAAGCCTGATGAAAAATGCAAGCTCCTACAACCATTTTTAGTGCCAGCTCCTTATCAGGTGAGAACTGTGATGAGCAAACAACCTCATTTCCATTCCTTTCCACCAAAATCCTCCCAGACACATTGCCCGGTTGCCTCAGTCCACCACAAAAAGGGAACTTGTGCCTAGCTGTGTTACAACACAGCAAGCTTCATTTATCTCCATCATTACCGATGAACCATGAAATTCGGCTAATAAAAAAAAACAAACGCAGAAGCCCCAAACTTAATTTCAGTCATAGAGCACTGCTAGAGCCTGATAACCGAGAGCTGCATCCTTTGTCTGCCAGACAGAAGCTCTGAGCAAGCTCCACTAATGAACTGTTGACAATGTCAACAATGAAAAGAGCACAATAGATGCAGTGTATTTATCTGTATTGTCACAGCACCGAAACAGCTGCCGTCTGTGGAAACCACTGTGCTGTTTGTGTAGAGCTCCCTCTTTGCATAAATCACCCTCCCAGACAGTCTCGTAAACAACAACTGCACAACGCAGCATATAGAAAATTGTATGTTACAAACACAACATTTACAGCGAAAAGCCTGGGCAGACAAAGTCCCTGGGACAAGTCCTTCGAACCGCAGCCCTGGAGGAGCTCCCCATGTGCTTCCTGGTGCACAGCCACTCTGACACAGAAAACAGCTGATCATCTGCTTCCCACATGAGGCAACCGAGTCGCAGGGCAGGCACGAGCCTCAGAGCTAGAGCTCAGCGTTAGTCACCCGGGAAGGACTGCCCGCGGGCTGCTACGGATGACGAGTGAACTCCTCTGTGCTACGAGGCGAGATACAGGCGCAAAGTTTCCATGGGAAGCCTCCACGGCTGCTGGACAGCTTGTACGGTTGGACAAAGGTTGAGTGCCAGCACAGCAGAAGATAACCGAGAAGTTCTGGAGAGCTTTTCCAGGTAAACACCGTTGGCAGCAGTCTGGTGAAGGTGAAGAAGCAAAGGGAGTGCAGCTCGAGGGAAACAAGCGGAGAAGCAGATACAATAACAAAAAGGAGAGCAAGGGAAAAAAGGCCACAGCAGAGCAGAATGAGTCAGAGGAGGGATGGAAAGAAGAAAGGGGAGGGAATGAGCACTTTGGAAAGGAAGTCCATCTAGGAAGAAAAAAAAATGTGTAAGACTGAAGAGCATTTCTGACTTGACAGCATGGAGTATCAGAGCAGCACCAGGCACGGGACGAACAGCCACGTTGGAAGAGCATCTGAGCTTCTGTCCTGATCACGAAAGCAACAGAGCAGTGGTATGGGGCAGCACAGTCCCAGCAGAGCAGGCCTGCCAGAAAACACCCTGCCACTCCAAGGGCAAACCAAACCCAAGCTTTGAAAGGTTGCTAATGAGCTCGCCCTGGTTTGGCACCCAAGGGTCTGGTCCTGCCCACACTGAAGTCCAAGGCAGGTGGATGACTGCCTAGACGTTGGATCAGGTTCCAGGATAAATCTTAACCAAGAAACCTTAGAAGTAATAGGTAGAGAAAACAGAAGGGAAAATAAAGAAGTGTTTTTCCAGATTTATACTTCACTTCCAGCACCTATTGGGTCTGTTGCAACTACTTCTAAATCACCAATATAAAGTCAGCTCCTAAGTCCAGGGGCTGTCTTTCTCATAAAGAGATTTAAATACTAAAGTTGTTTATTCTGCATACAGAAAGGAACAGACAGATTAGTAACATCAAGAGTGAACTAGCCTGTGTTTGTCTGTGATCCTCTTTGTGCATTTGCCTACAGCAAGGGATGGGCACGGTTCAGACACAAATAAGATACTAGCAAGTTACTGGTAACATCACAGTGAATCACATTTAGTCACCCTGCAGGTATGCACACATCTAACCTTGTTTACTAGCTCACTAGTAAGATGCCTCGTGCTGTTGAACGTCCTTGGCCCTCAGCATCATAACACGCTCCAGATGCACACATGGAGCGCGCTGTGCCATGTGCTGTTATTAGTTATCAAAGACAAGACCAGACTATGTGTATGCCATGCTCCCCCACGGGTACCTCCTCTTTTCTCATGCCAAAGCAAGGGTGAGACGCACAGCGAACGCGGAAAGCAGGGCCTCCCATCCCCTCCTCTGGAACCGCAAAGCGCCCTGCGGGTCTGGGAAGTACGGGGAGGGAGAGATTGTGGAGGGCAGGGCAAGGGGGCAGGGGAGGAGAAATGGAAGGAGGAGGCAGTTTGCTCTGTTTGCTCTGGCTGAGCAAGAAAAGGAGCACACCGCTGCTCAGTGTTAGCCGTTTGCTGAAACCAGCAATAACGGTGACAACCAACTCTTCCTAAAATTGCTCACATTAAAAAAAAAAAATATATAAATTCTTCCTAAAAGAAGTCAGTAACATCAAATAGCTCAACCTTGCACTCCTCAAACACATCCCTAAACTGTAACATACCACAGCATGACCGAGCTGCAGGATAATTCTAGTTCTTTTAATGGTCCTTAAGCAAATCTGTAGGAGGACTGGATTCTTTCAATGCAATGCAAATTTGGTTTGCAACATTTAACCACTTCCTCCAGATAAAAGGCACAGCTAATATTCAGCTTCTTTCAGAAAGCCTAAGATAAACACACAAACAAACACACATACATATGCATATACATCTGTATGCATATAAAAAACACACACACAGTTCTATATGACTGAACGCTAACACACACAAGGCTGTATCTTTGTCAGGTGTTTTTGCTGGGTTAAATACTTTGAGCTTTACTGTGTGCAGCAGGACCTCAGCTTTTAAACAGGACATTTAGAAACCGTGCTTACCCCAGAAGTTTTCTCAAGACCGGACACGCTCCACGCAACCTGTACTTAGAGCCAAATCTTTGCATCAGTGTCACTCAGTCAAATGAGATTTTTATGTTTCAGCTTCATGAAGTTACACAAGGCTGTGGCCACTGTTTAAAATGCCGGCATGATGAAGTGTTCTCTATGCAGAGAAACACACTTGGCAAAGTAATTTTCTTCAGCACAGGAGCAGCTTAATTTTAAAGAGTATTACTGAAAGTGTGAGGCGCGCCGTGATTGCTTACAAACTATTCTGGATTTTGATTCCATCTCTGCTGCAGAGTTAACCTCCACCTCCTCACCAAGCCGAATAGATCACGATCTGCTTACATTTGCCTTCAATTTTTCAAATCCTGGCCTGATGCTTTTGCTCATTCCAGATCTGACAGGGGCTGGTACGTCTGTTCCCAAGATAAGGGCAAGCAGAGGTTGCTGGCTCTGGGTCTCAGGCAAGATCTGAGGATGCTCACTCTCTCCCAGCCGTTCATGGACCAACAGTGTGTGTTACCTGGCCCTGTCGAGCACAACCAGTGCAAGCACTGACTGTAACCCCCCCTGGCTGCACCTGCCCCGATGATACCCCGGGGATGCGCGAACCCAGCTCAGCGCTTTACAAAAGCCTCGCTGCGCTTCCAGGCTGTTGCAGGAGGCGCTGAGGGACGAATTCAGCGAGGGGCCGGTGTCCGGGACCCCCAGGGACCGATCCTGCCTGCCCCCAGCTCCCCATCGGGGCCAGGGGCTCCGGGGCCCGGCCCCCATCCCCGGCGCCCGCCGCCTGCAGAGGGCACCCGGCCCCCGCGAGTGGCGGCGGTGCCCGGCCGGGAGGCGACACCACGGCCCCGGGATGCCACCGGCACCGGGGGGGGGGGGGACACGACCCGGCCGGGGGGGGCCCTCTGGGGCTGCCTTGCCGCTCCCAGCCCGCTGAGGCCCGGCGATAAAAGCAGGCAGCCCCCGGCCGCAAAGCAAACGGAGGGCACCCCCCCAGGCTGACAAGCCGGTGCGGCCGGGGCTGAGCGGGGGGAGCCCCCCCGGGGCCGCTCCTCCTGCTGCCGAAACGGGAAGGGAGAAGGAAAATGGCTCGGGCTGCTGCTGCTGAGGCTGCCCTGCTCTGCACAAAGTTATGGCAGGAATTGCGCTCGCTCCCGGAGACGCGAGAGTCCACTGCCAAGCGCCGCTGACGGCCTCTTTTTTTCCTTTTTTCTTTTTTTTCCCTTTTTTTTCCCTTTTTCCTTTTTTTTCTTTTTCTTTCCCTTTTTTTCTTTTTTTTTTTCTTTTTTTTTTTTCTTTTTTACCTTTTTCCCGTCCCCTTGCTAACAGGCCCGGGGGGGGGGTCCCCCCTTAGCCCCTCTCCCCGCAACACCCCCGGGAAAGCTCCGGGGTGCCAGCAGAGACCCGGCGCCCACCTCCCCGGGGGTGGGGGGGGGGGGGGGGGGGGGTGCTGCACATTTACAGCCACAAAACCACCCCTAAAAACAACCCAACCGAGACGAGCACAGCCCGGGGCGAGCTGCCGACCGCAGAGTGCCGCTCCCCCGCCCCGTCCCGTCCCCTCGCCCCCCTCGGGGGGGAGCCCCCCGCCGCCACCATCCCGGGGCAGGCAGCGGCTGAGGGCTGGGGGGACGGGACCCCCTCTGCGTCCCCTCCCAAACCTTGTAGCAGCGGGGAGCGGGACAGCTCGGGCCGGTCCTCGGGGAAGGAGTCGAGGAGGCGCTTGAAGAGGCGCCCCAGGTCGGAGTAGCTGCGGTGCAGGTAGAGGACGTTGCGGTCCGACCACTCGGTGCGGATCTCGTAAAACTCCTCCTCGTCGCCCCGCCGGCTGATGACGAGCCGCCGGATGCCGTTCACCCAGCAGCCCCGCACGTACATGTTCACCAGCGAGGTGCCCTCGAACACGGCCGAGGCCATCCCGCCGCCGGCGGACGGCGAAGCGCGGCGCCCCGCCCGCAGCGCCCCACTTAAGGGGAGGAGGAGGAGGAGGAGGAGGAGGAGGAGGAGGACGGGGAGGAGGAGGAGGAGGAGGAGGAGGAGGACGAGGGGGGGTGCCACCCGCCGCACCCCCGGGGCGGAGGAGCAGGGCGGCCCGGCCCCTTCTTCCCCGCCGCCGCCAGGGGGGGAGGCTCCAGGCAGGGGAGGGAGCGGGGCTGCGGCCCCCCAAGTCCCCCCGACCCCCCTCTAAGCCCCCCCCAACCCCCCCCCAGACCCCCGCTCCCCCTCCGCCCTGCCGCCCCCGAAGGCCCCGCGGAGGGCGGCGGGATCCTCCTCTTCCTCCTCGGGACGGTTTCGCAGACGCCGCAGACGTGATGAGGAATTTATTTTTCCCCTCCCAGTGACCCTAGAAGTCTTTTTTTCTTGTTTTTCCTCTCTCTCTCTTTTTTTTTTTTTTTTTCCAAACTTCCAGGCCAGCTGAGGAAGGAAGGGATTGGGGAATAGCTTGCGCCGCCTCCAGCTGCTGCATGCGAGCCTGCGGGCACCCAGCGCCCCGCAGGGCACCCCTGCGCCGTGGGGAGCCCGAAAGGAGACATCCCTGGGGAAAGGGAGGCCCGTGACACGGAGAAAGGCAGCAAGGACTCTTGGTAGCCCCACGAGCCGACGTCCCCACGGGAGACCCAGCTGTGTTGCACGTGATGGGGAAGCCCACCCTTGCGCATGGGTTCCCTCCTTCCAGCGTGCCCCCAAGCAGTGCGTTAACGCACCCCGGGGGTACCCGCTGGGCCGTACAGCAAGGGAATGTGGGGGGAGATAACTGGGTGCCTGAAAATGCCTGGAAGCTGCAAAAAAAAGACGTACACATTTCTGGCGGTGCGTCATCGGGATGGGCCTCTGCGTGCGGGGCCTCCGGCAGGGAGCACCCTGCGGGACAGGGGCTCCCGGAGAGGTGGGCACCGTGGAAAGTCTCATATGTGAAGAACGCAAACAACAGAGCCCTGCTTCTCCAAACAGAGACGCACGTGCCTGCTCACCCCAGCCTCGCTCCGCAGCACCTGCAGCCATTTCTGAAGCGAAATCTGAAGCTGTAAAACCAGGACTCGAGGTGTCGAAGCGGATGCTGCGGCGCTCAGGAGCGACTCCTGCCAAGCTGCCTGCACCGAGACCAGCGCTGGGCCCCCCCGAGCTGCGCTACAAAACCAGACAAAGCAAACAACCTGGGGGCACATGCTTTGCAAGCCCAGCTGCATCCCCCTGCGTGTCGTGAAGTGTGTGGCACAGGCCCACCCACTTCACCTTGGCTCACCACAAAAGGGTTTTCGCAGCCCTGTAGGGCTAGACACCCCTTGTGCCGCGGATATGGGCTGCTCAGAATATGCAATGCGGTTTCGCAGGAAAGGAATCGCCGCGAACCTTTGTCCTGCAGGAAGATCTTGACACAGTGCTTTTTGTTCGGGACGGGCTTTTGTGATCTCTCCTCTTGTTCCAGTACTTGGTGGTCTCCCCAGCTCTTCCACGGAAAAAAAAAAAAAACAAAACAAGAAAATAAAATGCCTTCTCTTCTGACAGTTGCTGTGGCAACTGAAATAGCCATGTATCTGAAGGAAGTGAAACTTTTAGGAAGAGAGCTGCAAGACTAGCCCCCCCCCCCCCCCCCCCCCCCCCCTTTCTGAAAGATGTCAGCCTTGAGTTGCTTCTAACTATTTACGTGCGTGAGTTCTGCTGGTATTTTTTGCCTTTGCTATAGGATGAGTTTTGCTTGTTGTCAGCCTGCCCACGAAGTGTGTGCAGCTCCACAGACCTCCGAAGCTCTCAGCACCTCACCAAAGCTCTGGCCTCAGCTTGATTCTGCAAGACCTCAGTTAGGAGGTTTTACAGACCCACTTTTGCTGGGTTACGGGTGGTGTGCAGTGTCCTGTAGGCTTGAGACATTAAGCGTTTGGTTCCATTTTTCTCTTTCAGTCTGACTGGTGCCACCCTTCCAACTTTATTAAAAAGTTCAGATCATGCTAAACCCTATGTGACTGTCACTGCCTGCTCATGAAAAATAAGCCTATGCCAACATTTTTACATCCAAAAGGCTTGAAGTTGGCATATTGATGCCAGATCCTGATTTTTAGGATTATGAAAAGTAGAAGTATTCCTATACCTAATGCTGCACATGTAGCATTTGCAGGACTGGTTCCTTATTCCCCCAAGAGTATGATACTGTTCCAGAAAAAGCAGTCTTGATCCCGTAAGTTCAGAAGCACAACATCCCCTTTTTGGAGTGAAAGGGTAAGCTGTGGCGCATCTTTGAAACCTGCCACTGAGTACTTCTGGTGGCTACCTCGCTGCCTGTGGGTGAGTCCACAGCCCACTGGAATTTAATCTGGTTCTCACCTCAGGTGCCAGGGCATGTGTATAATACACATGTCCTCTTGTCGACCCGGTATATGTAGCAGTGTAATGCCAGCCAGGCACTAAATCTGGACAGAACTGCTGCTCAGGAAGGTTGGCTTAGTAATAATCATCTGTTACTGTGCAGCTCTCTTAAAGTTTCACCAGAAAATGTTCACACACAGAAAATAAATGTTTGCATTAGTGTAGCGGTGTGCTGAGGAGGAAGGCAGCTCTTGCAAGATTTTCTGCACTGTGGAATGTAAAATGGATGAGGATGGATAGTCACAAGGGACACAGACATCTTGCAGATGAAAGTATCTTCTATTATCAGCACCTTCTATTGTTGCTATACTAATTGTATCTGTCATGCACTTTTAAAAGTACATAGAGGGCAGTCATTTGCATTTGACTAGTTTTTCATGTGTATGCAGCATGGGCAGAGGCACTGTGCAGCAGCTGCTCTTCAGCAGAAAATGGGGAATATGTATTTGCCCTTTTTTAAAGACAGGCTTTTATTGAAAGACATTTTATTCCTTTTTTGTGTGACACTTTGGGTTACTATTTTCTATATTTAAGTTTAGAGACATAAGTGGCAATTGCACCTGATGGAAGAAAGATGCTGGTTGAGTATGTATTTTATTCCTTTGCATTTTTTGTGCTCTTATTGTTTCATTGGAGTCATAAAATACTAGTGGGATCCGTGTATTCTCTTGGACCATTTATTAGCTTCATTTCCACCTAAGAGTTTTTCAGTCTTGCGTTTAGTTTCACAAGCTGGTAATCAATTTCATTCATTTAAAATACATGCAGAGTACCTACCACATATTGTTAATCACGTTGCTGAGGTGACCCAGGCTCTTTGAAGGTTAGTCTGGCCAAAAATTCACCCCCAAGTCTTCAACAGATGCAAAGTGATGCAACAAAATCGCCTGAATTTGAGAAGAGACCAGCATCAAATCACAGGGTTTAAGAAGCCCAGGAGCAGGTAACTCTTCCCTCTTACATTTACACAGTGAACTATGGCTAGAAACACAAACGAAGATGATTGAGTCTGTGGTTCTAACCTCATACCATGCTGTGACATCTGCCAGCCCTGCTTTTTCAGGTTTCTTCATCCATGTAGTGGTAGTGATAGGGATACTTGCCTTCTGTCACATACAAACAGGCTATGGAGACTTCTGAAAGCCATCCCTGTGCCACCTACCTTTTCTCCATGTGTCCTACACCCTCCAGTCCATTGCAGCACCTTCTTTGCCCTTACTGGTTATAGTCTCTGCTAATTATTGACTCCAAGACTGCATCTTCATTTGGGAGCAACTTCATCTAACGTCTGAGAATATCTCTCTCTGTTACTGTCTGAAAGTCATTAGGGTTTCCTTTTGCCATTAAGCCTTCAACCCCCTTAGCTGAGAGGCATGATGATTCACCCTCTTTCTGTCCACATCCATAATCTATATAATTCACAAGGTAGGGAACAGGCTTTTGTACTACACACATAGATAAAGTCCTCATTTTTTGGCAATAGACTTTATAGTAAGTAATAAGGACCATCCACTAATGCAAAACATGGCATAAGAAAAGTAGTTTTCACCTTAAGGAAAAAACACACCATCTGAACCAAAGTGTCTTTTGTGAGTGCATGCACTGAAGCTGGCTGGTTTCACTACCTTGGTTTAGATCATTAGCCTTCCTGCAAGGAAATACATTGCAGAAATACCAGCAGCCACCAAGCAGGCAACGCACATCCCCACCTGCCAGGTGGTCTGGGTGAAGCGCGCAGTATTGTGGCATGGAGCAAGAAGAACCAGCCCGGAGCAGAGAGGGGAGGTATTTCCTTCAGCTGACACTGCCACCAAAACTCAAGCACTGGAAAATGCCAATTCAAGAAAGGAGTCTGAATGGCTTTGGTGCATCACGCTGGAAACAGTCAGAGAGAGGCAGGAGGGGGAGAATGCCTGCCTTGGGGGAAGATGCTCTCTGGTCAAGTCTTCCCTTGCTCAAAGAAGCTGACTTTCTTCATTCTTGTAAATAAGCCAAAATTGCATCCAGGGTGCCTGGCTCCATTAATCATTTCTCTAGCTGGAACAAGTATTCAGGACCCCAACATTACAACAAGCCACTTAACACATCAAAAGGCAGGAACAGCTCCCAAGCCTGGAGTCACCAAAGACCTCTTGCCTGGGGAATTTATAAAATTGTTCCTGCTGGGAAAACATGGACTGCCTGGACTCTACAGCAAAAGATGAAGTCACACTTCCAGCCTCAGATTTGTTAGCATGGGAGACCAGAACCTTTGCAAAGATGCTCAGCTCATTTTGCTGTTACCAGCGTAGGATTGGAATAAATAAAATATTCAGCTATTCCTCTTGCTCAGCAGTACCAAAACAATTTGGAAAGCAAGAGGGACTGGAGCTTTATCCACTTACATGAACAGTGAAAAGAAGATGACGAGCTTTGAAAAGCAGCCCACACCTCTGTAATGCTCGCAAACATTGTGGAGTGGGCCCCCTTCTTCTCCTCTCCCATGATGTGCACCCTTCTGTTAAATCACTTTTTTTTTTTTTTTAATGTGCAATCCAAAGGCCAAGCAGCTCCTTGTGTTTTAGTCTTTAGCTCACACGACAAGATTGTCCCTTCTGAACACCTCTGGTGAGAGGGAGCCCCTGAATAAATGAGCTACTGACTGAAACATCCTTTCATGCTCCTGTGGGGCGGTTCGACTGCACGAGGGTTGAACGCACAGCCAGAGCACTGCTGGGGCTCTGTATTCTCACTTTGTTCTTCTCCTCTCTCCCCCAGGCTGATCCTGTGAAGTACTGAGCCCTCCTGGAGCCAATGGGAGTTAAAAAATGCTCAATATCCTTCCAGCTTTGGCTACTTCATAATATAGCCATTAATGTATGCACAGCCTATTTTTAGAGTCTGTTACATGTTTTCTGGGTAAAAAACTGCTTGAAAGACCCTTTCCTCTCCCCCAAAGTTGACATTGAATTTGATTTAATAGAAGAGCCTGAAATTCTTTCCATTAAAAAATGTATTATAAATGCTCACAGAGCTGTAACTGCAGTTGAAAGCTAGGTATATTCCTGCCAAAGGGTAAACTAGCTTCATCTAATAGGGGAATATTTCTAGGGGAACAATTTACCCTTTATGAGCCTTCTTCCTAGAGACAACATAGAAAGTATGTCTTCACTATGTTTCGAGCAGAATAAAATAAATGCACCTGCAGGTACACTAACAAAAAGCACCAGCATAAAAATAGCCAAGATAAAATTTATCTGCGTTTTCAGTCTCTTAGCCTAATGCAATCAACCAATTGGGCAATAAAAGGTCTGCAGCACTGGGATTTGGTATGGTTTGTAATGATCCCTTGTATGGCCTAAGACTGCAAATTCGTATTGCACATTGAAATAGAAAGCCCTAAAGTGTTCGGCAATGACAAGCATTATTATTCTGAGTCTGCAGAAGGGGAGACAGAGCCACAGAGCAGAGAAAGCAGCTTGCCTAAGCCTGCAAAAAGAGGTTGTCCTAGAGGTTGAAATATTTGTAGCACTTGGCACATGGACTTGTACGCAACCCTTAGAGAACATACTGTTTTGCAGGGAAAAAAAAAAAAAACACAACAGATTGCATATGGCCACTAGACTTATAAATTTAAAAGTGAACCATTCACACATGCTAAGAAGGCATGGGTTTTTTGTTTTCCTTTTCTTTTTTTTTAATCATGCTCTAATGTTCTTCCTTATTTATTTTTTTTCCTCTTTGTAGTGAAGAAAAATTATCCAGTTTAAAAATGGTATGCTGAGGATAACAAATTCAAGCTGGGCATTTTTTTGCTACTGTTGTTAGTAACTGGAACAAATTCTTCCTTTGCTCTCCCTACACCACCCTAGGATAAGTAATTGGCCTTGTTTTAGATGCTGAAACCTCTGGCTGTATCCTAACCGGTGATAAGTCTCACTGAAAACATATGAGGCATCCAGCTGAACTGCAGTACCCTGCTCTTGCACTTAAAATGAAGGGCACGTTAAGTGCTTAGCTATGTGAATATGGAGCCCTTCAACACCTGCCCATGGCAAGGAGAAGCTCTCAATGACAGAAATACACGAGGAAGTTGCAGCAACAGGAATGCTGAGTATGAAAGAAATGCAGGATTGGACCCTGAGCCTGATGAACAGGTATTACTGAATTGCATTCATTCACGTAGCTGCATCCATAAGATACAGCTCATCAGTGTTTGCTGCTTCAAATACTTCAAGTCAAAACAAGCGTGAGTGATTTGATGTGTCTACATGGCGTAATTAGAGATGTAAACAACGACTGCCGTTGCAGAAACTAGAGCAATATGCTAAGTAACTACCTGAGTTATTTCAGTCGAGCTATATTCTGCATCATTAGTGTAATTACAGGAATAAAATTCGAACCCATCATACCTTTGGTAGTTCGGCTTGTGTATAACAACCTGTTCTTCAATTTTTATGATGTTTCTTCCCCTACCACCAGGGTGGCCCATGCTCTCCCCCATTTTTAGTTGTCTAAACCACAAAGGAAAGATCCACTAATGAAAACAAGGTTAATTATGCTTTCATCAGAATGGTTTCAGAAGGGATTCCTTCTGAGAAACACTAGAATGGGGAGTCCATTCATTCTGCTCCCTTCTGCCATAAAAAATGAAGTAAAACCACACAATGAATGTCTCTATCTATGTTTCAGAGTTCTTTTCATGCCAAATGTGTCTATGTGAATGTACCAAATACAAATGAAGCATTAATAATACACAACTATTTTTCCTTTTTTTTTTTTCCTATATTGCTCAGCACTCTATTTTTCTAACTCTTCCCGAGAGCAAGAAGGAAACCATTTCCCTGCCCCCTACTTCTTTGTTTCTTTTTCTTCTTATTCAGGAAGGGGCTTGTAGTGAATTGTTAGGACTATTGTGCTATATTCATCACTGTTACTTAGCGCAGCTCATGTGTGAGTGGAGGCTCTTTTCTCTATGAGAAAAGATATTTCCCTTTATAGCGTTGTAAGTCAATTACTGTGTTGGCCTTATGTATTTTTCCCTTTGAACCAGGCATATGGTAAGTACTATCCCTAAAGCCTTTTTATTATCTATCATGTTGTAAAGACCAGAGTACCTTGAACATATGTATGGTTCCTGTATATGCTACACTCACTGAAGAAGGTCGTGAAAGATATCATAGCACCTTCTTATAAACAAAGGGCAAAATCTAATGGACAGCTCTTGTTATTCTCAATATAAGGAGGTTAAGAAAGCACCTACAAAATTTTTGTCTTTGAATAGGTCAGTGATGATTTTTTTCTTAATAAATAAAATCATTAGCTTTGACCAAGAGTTGACTCTCAACTGAACACACTGCGAAGCCTCAAAGGAACATGAAGAATGATGCAAGAGGCACACCATAGTTTTAGTACAGATGATTTTTGGAAGAACAACCTCTACCCATGCTAAAAGCCTTTGGCTTTGATTGTACAACTGCTTCAAGCATAAAAAAAACATAGGGTTTCAACACTAAAGGCATTTTGTTTGTTTTATTTTGAAGAAAGTGGGATGGAAAGCCAGTGGGAATTGTTCCCATACAATTCGGGTATACAGCTCACTGCACACCAGCTTAAGTTTCCAGCATAGTCAGGCTCAAATTAGGCCAGCTAAAAACCTACAGAAGCCTCCTGGTTTTCAGCACAAAATATTGTCACATCCCATGGAACAGAACCAACAGACACTGTAACATGGTTCTCTGATCCAACTTATTTTGTGGGACAGGAAGGGTCTTTACAGTCCTTGTCAAAAGTACAAGTCCTTGATTGCTGCTGCAAGCAGAAGCTATGCTAATGCAATATCCTACTGCAAGATTACTGTAATTCTACTGCCTACCTTCTTTGAGCCTCTCCAGCGCAGTTTTAGCCCTAGTCATCACTATATGAGCCCAATGCAGTCCTTAGTCCTAGACCATCTCTTCAGTCGCTTCAGTGAAACTAACACAAATATAAATTAATTGTATTAGAAGTTTGCAGTTGTGCATACAATCATTGCCCACAGGAAATAGCTGGAAATTAAGAGAGTTCAAGCAGCTCTCCCCAAGCAGGACTAGGTTTTAATGGTAGCAGTTCAAAAGAATGTGACTTTAAAAATTTAAAGAGGCAATATAATAGGTAAGCAAAGAATGATGTCATACAGATGTCTCATGGAAAACACATTATCACTATATGGATAATAAGCAAAATTTAAAAATTAACAGAAGAAGAAATTGTAAATATATGAAGATAAAAGCAAAAGGTTTTCTGAAGAAATCTAGCAGGGAATTTACCAATGAGGTCTGAAAGTCTTTCTTAACTTCAATTCAGGGACTGAGTCAAAGAGATCTTTGCAACCTCTGTAGATGAGAACCTCTGCATGAACAGAGGAAGAACATCGTGGTGCCAGACACTTCTTTTATCCCAGACCATAGCAACTTACACAGTATCATGATTTAAATGATTTAATTATATAAGTAAAGAAATAAGATAATAAAACCGTATCTTATTGTAAATATGGTATAAATTGTATCTACTGGCTGGTTTGTGGATCAGTCTGGTTCTTCAGTTGTTGCCTGGAAAAAACTAAGGCTTGTTTTTCTTTTCTACTGCTTAGGTTTCTCTGCTTTCTAATTCTCCATTTGCATAACTGAAGCAGAGGTGACAAAAACTGCCTGGAATGGTTACTTGTTGCTGCTAAACCAGGACTCGCATTTTTTCCCCTCTAATATTCAGTGAACATCCTATGCTAGTTCTTATGTTATCTCAAAGTAACTGCTATACTTAGGCCTACTAAAAAAAGTTAAGATTAAATGAGAGGTATATACCTCTTAGCTAGATGTTTCTTCTCCAAATGAGATGTAAATTCCACTATTAAGTGCAATTTTCCTTGAATTGCATACTTTCGGAAACCCATTTGACAGTGTAGATTCCCGGTGCACGCTTTGTTTCAAAAAAGTAATGGCTTTGTGAGGATATGTTCTCTTTGCCTTTCAATTGCTTTCCCATAACATCTGTGATCCAAACAACACAATACTGCTTGTGGAGTGCACCTCCCAAACAAAACAATCTAAAATAAAAGCACTGCTAACATTTTAATAATAGTGTTTGCTCACAGGGTCCCAAATGCAAAACAAGATTTTTTTGTTGCTGCAAGAATTTTCTAATCATTCAGCCTGCAGGACTGGATGGGAATAGAGGAGGAAACAGCCTTCGGGAGGACTGTACGCAATGGAAAATGCCTTCTTCCTCAGCCATAAAGATATTCCTCTCAAGAACTGGAAGCTTCTCTGCATCCAAGCATTTCAGAGTGACATAACTGCACAAGCACAACTTCATCAGTGCAAATCTCCAGGAAGCTCCGATTGCTCCGATGTACAGGCATGTGTCAGCACAATTAAACACAGGTGCCAAGTAAGCCCATGCAGAAGTAGGCACTGAATCTGAGTTTTATTGCAAAATGCTTCAGTGGGGCCATGAAAGTTTTCTTTTCCTTCCTAAAAAGTAGGGGCCAGGAAGGATCTAGGGAAGACAGAGGCATTTGCATAGATGAAAAAGAGATGAGAGACCCTGGAAAGACCTGCAGGGAATAAGAAAACTGACAGTCTAAACCTTCGAAAGCACAGCAGCTTTCTTGTCTTTTTAGCTGCACAGAAAAATCAATGCTAGGGCCCTATCTTGAAAGGAAACAAGAAACACAAAGGCATAACTATCTGCCATCTGCTTGGGGAGAGCTGTCAGTTGCATATTTTGCAATAGGTGCTGGACTGAAGCAAGCCTGTCCTTCTGGCAGGTGGGGCAGCCACAAGCTTTTGTTCTCACCTTGTCTCGGCTCACCAAAAATACGTTCTTTCAAGCAAGAAGTTGAGCAACTTCCCTCTTTAGAATGGCTTGATTCCCACCACGTGCCAGAAAAAAAAATAAAAATAAAAGTTTCCAAAGTAGTTAAGAACATAAGTATATATATATATATATATAAATTATATAGCCAGCCCCTTGCACAGCAGCTGAGTAAAACAAGTGAAACTCTTCCAACTTCCTCTTCTCCCCAGTTTTCATTTTAAAAAGGCATGCGCAGGGGGAAAGACTCAACTGCCTCCTGATTGTTCCCCAGCTTCCTGTCAAAAAGATCCAGACCTAAATCCCAGGAAACTTGTCATTCCCTGTCTGAGGCAGAGCTCAGGAGAACAATAGCTGGCTACAATCAACAGCAGCAGAGACTTAAATGTTTGAATTGCAATACACTACTGAGAAGTGCCACTGTATAACAGCAGCACACGACACTTACACTAGAAATGTATTAGTAAGTCTAAGTGCTGAAAATCACCAACTAATTTATCTTTTAGCTTCTCTGATGATTGCTAGTAAGAATTATCTCCCTTTAAAAAGCACCACCAACAACAAACAGATGGATAGAATAAAAAGTTTTACAAAGAAATTTATCATAGTACAGCGCAAAACCATGGCACAGTGTGGTTTAAAAAAGCAGCGCTCACTATTCCCAAAGCCATCATTTCTCATCTTCATTTTAGCTCCAAGGACTGATGATGCTATAATGCCTAAGATGGTGAAAGAGGGTGGTCCTTGAGTCATTATTCTTCATATCCTTCTCAGTGCTATCTCACAACTTCAAAATTTATTAGATTAGCAGTTTCTTTTGAGGTAAGCACAAAACTTGTTTATCCTGAGGCACTAAAAGTAGTTTTCCAAAGCCATATTTGGTACTCAAATGAGTTGGCCTGATATCCCCAGAAAAAGCAACCCTTCTTTGTCTCCTGGAGCAATGAGAGTTGTCCAGCATGGCAGACAGGGCCTGTACAGGTAGCCCCTCAAATGGTTGTTACTGCCAGGCAAGAGGCCATAGAATATGACTGAGGGAGATAAATATCAGAGTATCTAATAGGCTCTATCCTTCTATAAAGTTGCTATTGTCTTGAGCTTACTTTCCACCACTGTCAGCATAAAACTATTAAAAATGCATAATTTATTGCAGATTGCTTCAATATAGCTGAAAAGATCATCCTTGTAAAGGTCTCCCTCTTCAAATCCTGCACAGATTTCCTCTAACAGCAGAGAACATTAAAAAAATTGAAAGAAAGAAGTAGGAGATTTGAGACTAACTTCTTTGAGAAGGTGAAGTGTCATCTCTTATTTTTCTCTTGCGTTGCTGACACTCAGTTGAGTCTCACACTCTACACTGGGAACATCCAAGATGTCACCCATCTGGAAACTTGAAAAACCAATTCTGAGAACAATGAACAGGACTGGGGGCCCAAATCCTGTTTGATTGTCTGGCTTTAACGCAAAACTGCACGTTGAATCAGTCCTTCATTCTGCAAGAAATCATGAAGTATAAACGTGGTTGTATAAGCGTCAGTGGCTTCCTTGGGGAGATCCAGTCAAACCACAGCACATCAGGTAAATTAAGAGGTCAAGCAGAACACAGCATTCTCTGTCCTGGTGAGAACTGGGAGGTTTAATGATCAAACTAGCTCAAAATCAGACTGCTTACTAGAAGCATCTCTGCATATGAATGTCTAGCGTCTACCCACAGGCAATCAAGCTTGACCAAGTCATACAACTTAAAAATGTCAAGATCACCAAGGAAATTCTGTGGGAGAAAAAAAAGAATAAAACCCTTATTGTCCTATTACTACAAGGCTTTCTTTCTTCCGTTGTTATTCATTTTGTACAGATTTAACAAGCTAAATCTTAAAGTCCCTCCTAAAACAGACTTGGATCCAAGCTATCCTGTGCATTATTTGGTGTAACCGAGATCAGAATTCAGAATTAATTCTTCTTCATTCCATACCAGGCAGGCTCCCCTCTCCTTCAGAATAAAGCGTAGGTGTTAGATACAGAATTAAGGATTCATCTCTCTGTAAGTAATTAGCAGTGCATTTTTTACAGTACCTTTTTCCTCATTAATGACACCATGGTATTTCTGAAAAGTGATGGTGACTGTTACAGCTAGTGACCACTTTAGAAACAGAAGTATCACTACGTTGCTTTGCTTTCCCTAATAGGATCCCGAGCATGCAGTAGAAACTCCCTGTGTGCATCTCAGTCTCCCATGGAGATCATTAACAGAGGTCATTATCGTCTTCATTAGAAGCACGTCACCACCCTTCTCCGCTCAAGGACAGGAAAGACCTCTGGAAGGAACTCACCACAGTTATTAGGCCACAGGCTTCTTATGCTCAGAAAGGGTCACTGAGCTCTTAACTCCTTAAAGAAAGGGTCCACAGAAAGCTGAAAAGGGTCCACAGAAAGCACAGAAAGGGGAGAAAAAGTGGCGGCTGGGGCTGCCTGGCCAGAAGCTGTGCTGCTGTGAAGGCCCTGGGGACGGTGGTGGGCTGCGAGCTGGGCAGAAGGCCTAGCATGGCAGCCAGGAAGGCCCACAGCATCCCAGGCTGCACCAACAGCACCCCAGGCAGCAGATTGAGGGCAATGGTTATTCCTGTTTTCTTGGCACTGCATTAGACTGGAATATGCATTCAGTTCTGGCCCTCAGGACAAGAGGGAGGATGATCATGTAGGGCAAGTCCAGGTGACTGGGGCACAGGCCAGTGAGGAGAGGCTGAGGGACCAGGGCTGGTTCAGCCTGGAAAAGAGACTGCTTCAGGGACCTGACAGCAGGCATCCAGCACCTCTGAGAAGAGATGAGAAGGAAGATGCACAGCAGAGAGACAGTAGCCACAAATTGAAAAGGGTAGAAGGGGGAAAATTCCCCACAGTGACAGTCAGGCAGCAGCTCAGTTTACCCAGACAGGCTGTGCAATCTCTGTCCTTGGAGGTTTTCAGGACCTGACTGGACAAAGTCCTGAGCAACCCAGTCTGATCTTATCACTTATCCTGCTTTGGGAAGGAGGTTGGACTAGAGACGTACCGAGGTCCTTTCTAACTTAAACCATTTTATAGAAAATTACAAAACAATAAAAGATGCAAGATATCTACACAAACAAGTAAAAATCCACCCCTTTTCACAGTAGATCTGCAAAGTTTTAGGAAGCAGGACTTTTCAGATGTGCTGTATAAAAACAAAACCAAACAACCTCCCTCTTCCTCAGTCAGTAATATTGAGCTATTACATTAAAATCTACTCCAGATATTGTTATCTGACTTGTAAACTTTGTTCTGACTAGTCGCTTCAGTGATTAATGCATTTGGGATTCAGAAGAAAGAAATCCCTCCTTTCTTCTGGCAGGTATTCATAGCAAAGCAAAGAAGGGAGTGTATTATTAAAGCTTAACTGCTGTTTAAGCTTTTGAAATAGGACTTTTGCCTGTTTCTTCCAAGAAAATCCCTTCTCCCTTGCTCTACAAACATAAAAAACAGACTAAATCCACCAGTGTCATCCAGAGAGATTCTTATCCTGTTTACACTGGCCTGAGTTTGAATAGCTCCCCAAGAAAGAAATTAATCTCAATATACAGCACTGTGACTGAGAAATGCATGACCTAATGAATTTCATCATAAACAGCCATAAAAGAAAAAAAAAAGAAAAAAAAAAGAAAAAAAAAAACTCAGGCTACGTGTTTTTTAAGAAGGCTGAAAAGACATTAAAAGAAAGCAATTAGGGAATATCATTCTTTGTTGGCACAAGGCAAAAGTAGGAAGCTGCATAACACTCTCAGCGCCTAAATCTACATGACATGTAAGCCAGAGGGGTCCACAGCCAAAGGGTTCCGGTGGGACCTGAGCCAGGGAAGCCTGCTCCACATGAACTTCTGAAGTCCTCTCAGCTACACAAGAATAGGCATGAAATGTCCAAAGTGCTTATTGCATGTCCCTTCAAAGGGCCAGACAAGGTACTGCCTTCTTACAGAAATGAAAGGAGTCAGAAACCACTTGCAAGTCATACTGTTGCATTAACTCATTTGACTTTGAAAACCATGGGCCTGGTTTAATTCTTTATAATGACCTAGACTGATGATGACCAACTTGAGAAAGATGTTCAGGATCTGGTTCCACATGAAGAAAAGTTTTTAACTGGATATGGGGTGTATTATAGGTTTGTGATCTAGAAAGAACGTCTTTATGGCAACTTCTAGGGTGAAAAGTAAGCTCTGTCTGAAAACCTACCTCATTTAATGCTTTGAAATGCTATACTCTGTTTACAAATTAACTTCTGCTCCTCTTGAGTAATGCACATTTAAATACTCCTTCATATACATCTGTATTTTAAAAAGGATTCCAGAATGAATCCCTGCCCCCTGCAAGAAAAAATGCTTTGGGGAATTTGTAGGAGGATTAGAGCTTTAACAACATGTACAATAAAATATTAAAATCATATAATGCCCTTTAAGAAACCAGTCTTTCAAAAAGTGGCATTTTCATTTGTTCTGGTCTTTGGAAGTTCTGTGGAAGAAAGCCCTGCCCATGAATTTTCTCTGCTTTGAAGTCCTAGCACTTTTGCAAAATAGGAAAAATTGAATTTGGAACATTGGGACTATAATTAAATGCCATCATTCAAAATAAGGGGGAATAAAAAGCACATGCTTCCTTGAGTCTTAAAGCTGTAATGGCCATGATCATAAAGAAGCTGGTAAAGCCTCAGGATAAAATTCTAGCTTTGCTGAAGTTGACAAGGGCTCTACTACAAGATTTCACCCTTAGGATTTCACTTCGAGGACTTGAACCTGGCCTTGTGTGAATTTAGGTCTTCTAGTTTTAAAGGTGGTATCGAATTATGCACAACTCTCACATTTCAAATGAAAAAGCCCAGGTGTAAAATTCTTCTTTTCCTCTGCCTCACACACATAAAAAGAAATGTTCAAGTCTTTAGCTCAGTAAATAATACAGAAATTTTTGATAAATAGAAAATAAATTCTGTACAAGAAGTTTGCAAAGTGTGTTTTTTTTTTTTTAATAGAAAAGATATTTTTTTTTTTTACTTCAGAGCAAATGTGATATTTTTCACTACAACCAAAGTGATGAACTGGGCTAATGAAGAAACTTATTACGCATATGGACTGCATTCTTTTCAGAAGAGTGCTGTTTGTCTCTAACATACTGCTCTAGAGGGGGAAAGATATTCCAGAAACAGATCTAGTGTTCTTAATGTGGGAAGAAGGCCAATGATCACAAAAAACTGTGTAAACCAAAGATAGTGAAATAAGAATAGTAATTTTTATGTAGTATAAGATCCTAGGAAATGTAAGAAGAAACTATCAGCACTCAGCAGGTTTGATTCTTCCCTTTGTTCAAATGTTTCCAGCGTGAATTTTTGGAGTTCCTACTATCAATCAGTGACAGAAAGATAAAGAGTAACATTCAAAAAGGGAAATTCCATTGTCCAGTTTTGCTTGTCTGCAATAAATGTATTGCACAAAAAAAGGAAGACAATGGAAATCAAAAGAGAAAGAGACTGTGTCTCTTGTAGTGGTGGGAAGCAGAAGAAAACTTAGTGTATTTGCTGGCAATACCTTGTGTACCGTCCTGAAGCATGAGGTAATAACAGCTCTAAACTGCATTTAAGAAAAATTTCACCTTCACTATACTGAATCATGAAGGGTGAAAACTTTCATGAATGGCGCCTCGTTACAGCATACCATATAGGCATGCATAGTGATGCACTGAAGATCAGTGATCCAGGTCAGACATGGTAAGTATTTACCACTAGGTTCAAAAGGAAGCACATTTTAACACTACTGCTATCTAGTCTTATCACCTATATTTTGTTAACCATTCATACCCTGCTTGCAAATTATGTTTTGCATCATGCTTGTAACCCTGTAATTCTGCTTGCGTCAGACCATCTGCCACAGATTGTTACCAAGACCTGCCCAGAAGTAACACAGTTTTGGAAAAACTTTCTTAGAAGTCTCCCAGGTCATTCCCTCCCATCTCTCCTCAGTTTTGATATAGGACTGCAACCCAAGTACACCTTTTGACATATGGTACATTGTATAATAGAGTATAGTGCACTTGATGTATAATTTACCTACTGTTTTGCAACAGGTAATATTATGTTGTTGCTATGTTCTGTTGTGCGTTGAGTAAACCTCGGCAAGACATTACAAACATTTCAATATTAGATTTATTCTTAAAGTTGTTCTCCTTGGGTAGTTATTATGCCCCATAATTTTCTTTCATTTTAAAATACTTTCAAGGATTTAGATCCCAAATGTCCTTGTTGTACCTAAAGAGAATTAAATGTACCGGAAATACTAATGCCTATAACATCACCACCTTCTCTTTTGCCGTGTTTATGGTCATTCCCTGCCCTTTGATACACAAGGGATTCATTCCCATGAAAGCAAAGCTGGGACAGTATTGAAGGAAAGATTCTCTTAAACCCTTGCAGTGCTTTAAATGACACATAACTATTATGGTCAACGACTGTGAGTAACAAGGTAGTCATTTAAGTGGCAATAAACCCTATTTTTGGACAATCTTAACTCTTCTTTGGCCATTTAGACTAATAAATGAAGTAAGATCTTTCCCAGACATCTGTTCCCTCCCAAAAAAAGAGATTGAATTTTTTAGACAGGCACACTCTGGTATTATTACAGAATGTTGCAATGGATCCCCTAACACTTCCAGACTGCTGTTCACCTCTCCCATTACTGCTCCAGTCCCCTCAGAGGATCGTTTTAGAAGTAAAGGGACCAAAAATGCCTGGGTTCAGGATCTTCCACTCTGTAGAATACATCCACAGAGTATTAAAGTTGATATCTGATAAAGCATCAGTACTCAAGAACTTCAATAATTTACTGTAGTTCAAAATTAAAAATAGTCTTTATACCACTTAGTAGCCAGACAATGTGGTCCAAAAGATGTTAGGGAAGAACAGTATCTACTGCATACTTCATGTTGTTGTTTTCACTAAGATTGTGAGGATTTATTATTTGTTTTGCTGTAGTGTAAAACATTCCAAGAAATAATAAAAAGATCAGTGTTTAAAAAGGACAGAAAAAGACTGTTCTTATTTGGTATGCCTAATTTAAAATAAACAAACAACAACAAAAAATGCTTAAGCATGCTCTTTCCTCATCTTTCTGACATCACTGGATTTTGGTTTGTGTGTTTTTTAAATCCTGCCTGAAAAAAAAAAAAAAAAAAAAAAAGCACTCTCCTCACTGGGACCTAAATAGTTCAGAAGGCAAAAATGAGTGCTAAAACACAGAGGTGGAATTATAACCATCTTGTTCTTAGGGAAACAGAAGAAAAGGAGAGCAGAAGACTGAAGGTGCTCTGGAGCCCCAAAGCTCTCTTGGTGTCCCTTCAAACCTCCACTGTGATGTGCCCCCTGCAAATACAACTGGAAACATTTTTAGATTATTGGAACAGGACAGCATCCTGCTTTTCTTCACCTCAAGTATTGAGCATAATCAGCCTATTTGTCCTGCTTAATTTAGTCAGTCATAAATGCTGGAGTGGAGGATGACATCTGACTCACTTCCACAGTAATTAATTGTGATTTCATAAAAGCGTCGTTATGTTATTTATTCTGGCAGAGGAAGTTGAAATAGATAAATAATAGTTAGCAATTACACATATACCAACTATAGTCATGCTGTGTACTGGTAAAGTCCTTCAAGGAATTATACAACATCTCATTAAATATGATGATGGAAGATATATAGAAAGCATACGTAACAACGTAGTTTAGAAGAGACTAACCTTCCTACTTGCTAGGAACAGCTATAAGCTATAATTTGAGTACAACACTGACAGACACTCCAGAAGGTTAATTCAGAATAAAACTCTGAACTAGAATAAAGATTTACCTCCAATTCTCCCCAGGAAGAGAGTTTCTCCCGAAACTTTTAACGAGTCTCTTCTAATTCGTATTCTGTGTGAAATGGTTTTCTCTAGTCTAAGGAACTCCAATGCTTCAGTATTTTCCTTATTTTATATCAGTGCCAAAGACTCTTCTCTGGGTTAGCAGAGACCAAGCCTGAGTGCTCTGATTCAGATCAAGAATTTAAATGTGATCTACTGAACTTCAGGATATTTTTTGCAGGTACAAATGGCCAGTTTGGCTACAACATTTGCCTTTGATAACTGTGTTCCTTAATCAAAAATCTCATCCCAATAACATATTCCCACCTCTAACAATTTAGAAGCATTGATAGTCAGAAGTCACTCTTCAGTTCAATTTCTCCAGACGTGGGCAACATTTCTTTTGGTGTCTTTAGAATGCACAGCACCATGAAGTATGCATTTAATTGTGCTAAGTCAAAACACTCCAGATGTCAGCATGTTCAGGACCCCAGGAATACAGCCCCACTTATGCTGTCTGCAGAACAGAGCCAAGTTTAGGACACTATGGTCCTTTTTTGCCGATATGTAGCAGTTCATTAATCTGCAGGTTATCTTGGTGAAACTGTTTGAGAGACTAAACAGTTCTCTGTCAGACCAAATTGCAAACTGGATCAGGCAAAAGAAGAAAGCCTGTGTTTGTAAAAAAGGTGGCTTCACCTTTCTGGTTTCATAGCATGACTCCACAAGCAATTGCATCTGGCTCATGTTTGGAACAGGAGGGCAGCAGAAACAAACCACACTAATTTAGTGGCTTCATTGCTGGGACTGATCCTGTATTCTAATTTTGTTTTAGTCAGCAGCAAATCTCCCATTTGCTTTATCAGATCTTAAGTTTATACGTGTTTGCTTCTATTTGTCACTTCAAAAGCTCAGTTTGTCATAACTGGTTCCTACTCCGAGTTTCCCCTTAAGCACTTCAAATGCTCTCTGTCTAGACATTACTTCTATATAGCAGGTCAAAATTATTTTCTCAGTTGTGCTCAGCTCTGGGCAATAACACCCTCCTGTGTGGTAAATTCTACACAGCCCTACCCCTTCAAAACCAGAAAGGACGATAAAGGCAGTATTTTCCTCACACAGAAGTAGCACCCATCCACCCCACACAGATGTTGCAGACCCAAAGAAAAGTGTTTAAAGAAGAGTTTTCACTAAAACTTTTCCCACTTTCATTTGTCTGCTTTTACATTTTGAGATGGGTTACAAAAAGAAGCAGAAAAACGAGTTTCTGTATTCAGTTGGTTGGTTTGAAATCCATTTTCTCCTCATTCTCACATCCAAAATACTTTCCAGGAAAAGAACATAACAAGTAATAGACAGAAAGCAACACCGGCTTCCATTCTCTCCACCAGGAATTAAAAAGAACCCTAAGAGGAAATTATGAGCTCTTCACACACACATACACACTAACTCTTTCATCTTCTCCATTTGAAATCTAGGACATTTAAGAGCATTTTACTACCCGAAATATATTTCCCTTCATGATTTTATTCATCTCTGCAGAAAATGAAGTCTATTTTCAGTCAGCAGTCCGTAACAGCATAAACATTTTAAGAGCTCCCTTGGCAGAACACCTTATCAGGAGTTGCTCTATGGGAGTCAGATGTGGCATTTCCAGGCATAGAGCTACCTGGCTGTGTGAACAGCTCCATAAAGAAAGAGATTCGACTCTGCTCATTCTTTAATTTTATTTTTCCAATAAATTTAACAGAAAGGTTGAAACTTCAAGGGTTGATATGTCTTCGACCAAGGTTAGCAGGGGACTTCTGCCTTCAGCAGCAGTGATGTAAGTCCACCCTCATAGAACGTGATGGTTACCAGCACTGGAAAGGAGACTGGAACATCTTCAAAGTCAGACTCAGCCTTTAACTCTGCAAATCGAGCGGATTCCATGTATCCATGGAATTGCATTAAAGTCCCATGTTGGATGACTGGATTTGGCCCACGTACATCAGTAAAACTATTCTCAAGTTAAATCTTGGTTACTGGGGACAACAGCGGTATTTGGGTGCACCAGGAGTGCAGCACAGAACCAATCTGGTCATGCTGAGACATAATGAATGCCTCTGTGAGGGGAAGAAGAAAAAGAAATACTTCGCACATATACAAACCAGACTTTTATCATTTGAAAAGGGTTCTCCTAAGGACACTCTCCAAGGACAGGTTTGGGAGTTTTTTTTGATAGCTGCTATGTCACTTCCTTCTTGTCTAGCAAAAGATGAATTAATGTTTTTTGACAAACTCGTACAACTCAGATAATTCACAGCCTGCCATCACATACCATACAATTTAAACCAGCATGAAAATAAAATAATACGAAAGGTTTGGAGTTAAGAACAACCTTTTACAAGTTCAGCTCAAACTTGCTGCCACCAAAGATGGTTGGTACTCTGGGGCTTTCAATGGTGGCAGACTTAGCTTGCAGCTCTGGACACTTGATCCAAAAAGAGCTTATTTTCAGGTCAGTAGTTCTGAAAAATCTAACGGTAGAGGACATGACCACTATATTATCTTGTAAAGCTAATTTGCAGTTATAAGCTTAAGCTATTTTTTTGATAGGAAATACTGGACAATATCTCCACTGGGCTTGCTGGTATATGCATTTGGAATCTGAACAAGGAAGAAAGACGAGAAAGATCTCTTTTTACTGATGTATATTGGCCTACTGCCTTTGGGGAGTTCTGCAAGCTGAAAAACTGCAAATCACATCAACTGCAAACCTGGACTTGGTAATTTCCACAATGTAAAGGGTCAGCAAAGCTTACAATGTAAGAAAAGTAGGAAAGAGGAAACCCATAGGAAACAAGACTTGGAAGGTTAATACAAACTATTAAATGGTATTTTTGGTACCTGAACATTCAGCTACAATTTTATAGCAAACATAAATGGAATAGTTTAGTTATAGGATATCAGAGGAAGACCATGGAGATGCCTTCTCTGAAAACTTTACTAACAGTGAAGCATTTATTCGAATATATTCAACATGTCCTTTTGAGACCTCTTATCCATATGCATTACTGCATACTCCTTATTGCTGCTTTAAAACTAAAAGGTTCTCCATGAAGGCCTCAGATATCTTAAGTAATGGAGGCTGACAAAAGTGAGAGCTACGAATGCAGAATGGACTACAGAACCAAGCTTCAAATGTTCCACCTGATGTGCTTGGGCATTCCGTAACTTCCATCACTGCTGAGCGTGATCAGTTCTAACACTTTAAGGAAAGCTGGAGACATCTACGGGCAGAAACCTGTTGATTTGGTTTGAAGTGGGTTTAAGGTTCCCTGCTGAGCATGTAGAAGATGATGTGAAACAGAACTGGTGGTATCTTTTTGGCAGGCCGGGCCACATCTGCAGTTGCACAGATGACAGAATGGCAGGCATTAATACTCCACTCTGCCACTGCTCCCTCCCAGGTGGTCTCCTGATGCAACGGAAAAGGTGATGCTCTGAAAGGTTAAATGGGGTAAAGAAGAACTGGGACCATCACGAGCCCCTGGCAGGATGGAGCTGGGAAGAGAAGAAAGAAGTGAGAGGGAAAACACACGTGGTCTCCCCACATTGAAAGTACAGAGGAGACTGCTATATGGGAAAGCACCAGCACTCACAACCCCTGGCAGGCAGCCGTGGGACAAGCACTCTGAAAAAGAGGATGGTAAGAGATACAGAAAGTTTGCAGTCACAAGAACTACTGGAATGCAAAAATTCTCCTGAGTGCAATGAAACACAGCCTATAGGAGCAACAAAGCGTGTAACCTTGCAGTTCAAATGAAAACCAAGTTATGTCAGTTCTTAGTAGGTGACCTCTCAGATGTATGTACACATACATAACACGATGAGACAGCTGTGTGCAAAGGAAGAGCCAGCACCAGTGATTGAATATAAAATGACAAGCCTTTTCAAAATAATGGGTTTGTTTCAGATATGGTTTATCTTAACAGGCTTTTAAGGCAAACTGTTGCAGTCTGACTAGTCTCACCAAGGCCACAGAGCTGTAGAGACGGAAATCAAGGATTAAATCTGAATGTGGTTCCAGGTCAGTTTTGACAAAAACTTCCAGAAAACTCCTCAGAGTGGCAACAGCCACTCTGCAAAGAATTCCAGCCCTGTGTCAAGGTTCCTATCAAGTTAGACTCCAGCTTCAAGAAATAGACCATCTTCTTAGAGTTTCAGGTCCTACTTGGAATGATCAGTTGCATCTGGGGATTGACATCTGGAAAATACACGCATATATGCAACAGGGAAGAAGTACAGTGCACAACTTGACCTTCTCTCCAGGGGAAAAGAAAATAGCAAGAGGCAAGAAAAATAATAGATTCTATGCAAAATAGGGAGGAAGTAATTGCAATAAATGTATCAGCCCATGAACAGCACTTTCCAGCTTGGAGGCAAGAGAAGTGCAGTCATGACCAAGATTTAAGGCATGACACAGAAAGTCAGAGAGGTTAATTGCCAAGAAGAAAAACACCAGATGTGAAACCCCAGCTCACAAAATCATGTAAGTTTTGCCACTGATTTCAGTGCAGTTAAGCCTTGCTGCAGGTTTCTTCAGGGCAAGCTACAGTTATTTCCTTGTGCTGCAAAGGAAAATGTGGAATTTCCTCTTTCCTTTGCCTGAGACATTTTCAAGTTTACTGAATAAGGCACAATGAAGACTTTGCATAAACCAGGGTAAAGCACAGCCTTTGTGTAACTTCCTCTGAATTTGCTGGAATGGTATTTACACCAGGTCTCACTGGTAACCTCAGTGGAAGTCTTGTTTGTGTTGACAGTCCCTCACAGAGTTTGTTTCTGCTGCAGTGTATTATCTAGAAATCTCAGGTCTCCATTAAAGACTGATTTCCAAACATCTCTTATGTCAAATTCATTATGCGGCACTACAGTGTAGGACAAATGAAGACAGCAGATTTCATCAGAATGATTACATTTTACAGAATATGGCACAGGCATTAATATCTAGGACTGCTGCATCTCCTCTCCCGAACCCATCCCAAATTTACATTTACCTGATGTGGAAGTTCTCAAAGTAGAGCCCAATAGATGACACAAAAATAACTGTGTTCATTTCAAGCTGCGACCCCATGCATCTAGAAGTTGCAGCTATCTTTCTGTGACTGTAAAATAAAGGAGATTTCTAGAAAAGGAAGAATTATTAGTATAGTCCCACTGCCCTTCTGAGCCCTCTTTGGTTCCTCTTCACCCATAGCAGGTATCCCACTCCTCTTCTGAGCTACATGCTTACTCTCTTTGGAGAAAGTCAGACACGATTTCCTGTCTTCGCATCTCCAACCCAAAATGGTTGCCTTTCAAGATAACCTCGAAAGTCCACAACAAGTCCTTCTCTCTGTCTCTGGGTTTAATTCCGTTTCGGTCCTCCATGGTCTAAAATAGCCTTTCTGCTCTCCCCAGGCAATGTAATCTCTTTAAAAAACCTCCACCAGGGAAACATTTCTTGCACAACTTCCTGGCGCTTTCCTGCCCTGAGGCAGAAAACGAAAGAGAAACTTGCACATTTTGCCCGAGATCCTAGTGTGGAGCCCCTACAACAGGGTAAGTGCCCACACCACCACTGTGTTTGCTGTACTAGCTTTTCCTCTTGGTATACTTTACACTGCTGCAGGGGTCTTTCCCTTCCCCTCCTCCTCTGGCTTGCAGCCAGCTCTCTTGGATAATTTCACAATTATCACCCCGGGGAGCTGTGACATTTCTCTTAAGGAAGTTCCACAAAGAAAGCAAAAAGAAATGTGCATTGCACAGCCTTGCATTCAGCAGTCTTTGACATATGGCCTCTGACATGAGCCTCTGATCAGGCACTCGAGATCACATCCTTCCCAAATCCTTTGCTGTAGGCTTATTCAGGTGGTTCCTGTCTTGTGGAAGATGAAAACAAGATATCAGCCTGCTGACATCCTTGTGGTTCATCTATAAACACTTCCAAATCAATACAGTTAACACTTGGGTAGTATAAACTTATGTAAAGAAGTTTACGTAGCATCCAGATTTTTGATGAAACAAATCTAGAAACACACATGAGAACTAAACTCTGGAGAAATCCTATTTTTTGTATTAATTCCTCCCTTGGGTTCCTCTCTGCTGTCTCTCCTGTTCTGTGTGGTTTCAAATATTTATTTCTAGGAAATGCTCTCATCCACAGCTCCTGTCCTCCAGCCTTACGGGTTTTTCTGTTTTGCAGAACCACTGTGGGCCAGGGGAGGCAGGTGCTTCTTCTGGCAGAGCAGGAGTCATTGTATTTTCAGTAGTGATTCAGCACAAAACAAAGACCACAAGGTAGGACTGGCAGTGACAGCATTTGTAGTCATGATATTGTACAGCCACATAATTTTTGAACTGTCCTCTCCACAGTGAATGATCTGCATGGGGGAACAGTGAGGTGTTGCAGCACCCAGTTTTCTTTTTTGTTTGTTTGTTTTCTTCCCAGTTTTAACACCTTTAACTTCTGAGGACACTTTCCTTGCGGCTCTGGATTCTAACCACAAATCCCATATTTTCTGTGCAAGAAAATAAACAACTATTCTTTGCTCCTGAACAGCTAAAAAGAGCCTGAACATTCCTTTTCCAATACAGATAGATCAATATTTCCACAAAATACTAAATTTTTTACTTTTTTTTTAACTAAATTTATTTTTAAAGTTTTTACTAAATACATCTAAATTTCTCTAGGCAGAAATGAAATCTAAAAGAAATTTCTCATTGTGTCACCCACAGCTTCCTAACTCACGCACGTCAGTGAAGGTACAGAACTAGAAGGAGTTTCCACAGCCAGTTTCATTAGGAAAATCTTAATATGATTTTCATAGCATAATGTGAAATTGCATCTCAGTAACAAAACACACAATTAACTTTACACTACAGGTTATCAGAAGACCTATAAACTGCTTGTTTGTACTACAGTAAGGAAGAGTCAGAACTGCATTTGGGACCGCTGTCTTGGCTGAGTCTTTAAATGTGCTGATTTTTTACTTCTCTAGCTAATTTTATTTTTTGTTCAAGACCACTAACCTTTGAGGAAAGGAGTTTGGCTACCATTATATTATTTACTGCAGTGTCTGCAGAGCATCGTACAGTGTTGGCAAATATAATGCTACAGTGACAACAGCAATCCTGTAATTGAAAGCGAGTCACAAGGGACAACTATAATAAAAATCAGCAGCACAGACCTCTGGGTCAGCCAAGCTGAATTTCTTCAGCTTACAAGGACTTCAGGAAACTCTGCAGAAAGAATTTTGAGAGGTGCTTGGTTTTAATTTCTCTGCATTGCCCAGAAGTCAACTAAATCACTGTTAACTGGTGCTGGAAAACCCATGTAATGCATAGTCAGCTTTTTAAAAATCTGATCTCTTCAAACCTCTGTGATTTTTATTTTTTATTTTTTTGCTTGCTATGTCTCTCATTTGGAGTTCATATAAGTTTCAAAGAATCACAACCCTCACTTGAGGCTTGCAGGTAAAGAGAAACAGCATGACCATGTCGATCTTTTTTGGGCAATAGTTGTCAAGTGAGGAAAAATAGCTTCTGTTCTTAAATATTTTTTCTCTGCCTACTGTTTTAAATCAACTTCAGTGACTCAGAGCCAAGTAAATAGTGTAGAAGGTCCACCAGGATGCAGCACTCATGCCATAATTCTTATAAAAAAAAAAAAGAAAGAAAAAAGAAATCAGAAAAGACTGTCTCCAGTCAGTATTACTACTATGCAGTCAACAGCAGGGAGTCAAAGTGCCTGCTTCTTACCTGGAGGCTGAGATAATTGTATCGTGTGATCTTCTTGGCATCTGCCAGCTCAATGAAATAATAACCCAGAGCTGCTCTTGCACTCTTCCATGATCTCACAGGTTTAGCCGCCAAGTAAGCTCTTGTTTTGACTCATGAGGAATAGTGTTGGTGCCAGTCTCATTCCTCTGCACCGACCATAAAGCAAAGGGAAAGCAATAAGGTCTAAATGCATCAATCATTAGAGACTGCCAGGGTTTCCTTTCACTTTAGACTGCAATGCTCAGAGTTAAAAAATTTTATTGCTATCATGTCAACATGCAAAGCCTTTGGTCTGTGAAATCATTCATCCTCCCAGAATTTCCTCTTCTGGATTTATGTCCTTCAGCCAAGCCAATCTTCCAAGTATTTCACAACGTTGCAATTATCACTGCCTCTTAGCATCAAAGCGAGCACACAATGAGGAAGCCTGTGCAGGTAACCACAGGAATGGCTCAGGAGTCAGGAGAGCCAAGTTTGACGAGCAGTGCTGAGTGACATTGCCTCCTGGAGGGGTTCAGCTGCCTTCCCAGCCTGTAGTAAACACATCTTCCCCGCTGGCAAAAAGGAGGAGTCATCAGTATTACCTACTCTTGCTGCTATTTGTGAGCCTAATATAAACTTTGAGGCAGCTTCATAATTTGCACCAAGAACTTAATTAACTTCAAGTGGATCCAATTACAGGAGGGAGGATTAAGCACAAAAGCAGAGGAAAGCACCACAGTCTTGTTTTTTTATTTTATTATTTATTTTATTATTTATTTTTTTATTTGTTTATTTATTTGTTTTAAGAAGTAATTAGGTAGATGTCCATGGCATTAAGAGGCCTAAATGTAATTTTCCGGAGTGACTGAGTCTGGAGGATAAAGTCTTAATGACGTGCAAGGGGATTTCAGTTGAGTCATAGCTTGAAGTGAACTTTAGTTGTCCACATCACACAGGCCTTGCAAAAACTGGTAAGACATCCAATAACGAGTAAACTCTGAGTGTGGGCCCCCATTTATTGTCAGCACTATTAACCTTAGAAATCTACCCTTTTATTTTCTAAGGGATTCTCCCCTTTATTCGTCCATGGTAGGGGGAACAAACCACTGGCTAAGTGATAAACCTGCTAGACAGTACTTCAGAAACACACGTGCTAATTATCTTATTATCCACCATATCCACTTGGATTTGAAACATAAAGGCAGAGTGGTCTTTTCAAATAGTGAGCCAACTAGTAATAATACAGAATATTTACTTTGGAGCTACAAGTGTTTGGAAAGGAAATGTAATTTATCTTCATTTATCCTTTAAATATCTTTACATATCCCTGTTGTCTCCAAAGACTCCTTAGAAAGCATTCCTTTATGTGTCTGGGTGACAGAAAAAGGGGGTGCCTGAGAAATAATTTAGTCACTTAGGTGAGCAGATTATTCAATAAAACATGAAATAGTAATGTCAGGAGAGTTCTGCAAGATAAACAAAGCATGGCTGTTTTGAGAAAATGGTTGTAGTTGGAAAACAAAACAAAACAAAACAAAACATGTTCCTTAAAACATGAAAAAATGGCCAGAGCATGTGATTTATAATAGATGAGTCTCAAAACTCTTTTGAGAAAACATCTCAGACTACAGAAAATTTGCTACCTTTGTGGAGGAATTTGGTCCCAATTTCCAGAGGCACTGCTTCCACAGGGTCATGATTTCAGGGCTCTTCTACTGCAGGTCATACATAAAGAGCAAGAAGTACAATAAAATATCCCCCCACAAGTTTCCCAGTAATTGTATGAAACATTGGAGGACTGCCCACAGTTTGTCAGTGGAAGCCCGAAGCCCCTTCGAGGCCTCTTGTACAAAAGCCCTGCTAAAAGAAAGTATAAAAACACATCCTTTGCAAAATGCTGGGCCCTGATAGATGCAGGCTGTTGCCTCAGAGGAACACCCTCAGCCATGGGCATTCACAAGGTACAGGCCGTAATCGGGAAAACACGTAATGCAGGACTGCAGTGAAGCACAAGGACCAGATAATATGATACGGCAACAGTTTCATATAAAGGCCCGGGCTTTTTTCAAAGCATCCTATTACTTCAAGCATATGCTGAAGTCCTGAATAAAGGCCATTTGAGGCAATGAAGCCGATCCTGCTAATGGAAATGCCACAAGGAAGAGGTATCACATGCCTTGGAAAGGATTAATTTCAACAGAAAAATGACAGCAAAAGCCAAACAATACCCATAAAAAGTGAAACTGCCAGAATACAGCTTGTTTCCCTGGGAAATAAACTTTTCACGAAGGTTTCATGTATTTCCGCAGTTCCAAAGCAGTCGTTTTCTGTAGAGCACAAGGACCAGACCAAAATGATTGCAGTCATATAACTCTGCTCCAGTCCCAAACAAATCATGGCAAAGTTATTGTGGGTAGGGACTTTGCTATAAAACATAGCCCCATATAACAAATATATAAAACAAATATAAAACAAATCCAACCCCAAACAGGTGAGTTAACTTGAATCAACTATATTTGCTCTAATTATATAGTTCTGGGAAAAGGCTGAAGGATAGGCAGGGCAAGCAGGCGATCAGGCCCAGTCAGCATGGGTTTATGAAAGGCAGGTCCTGCTTGACGAACCTGATCTCCTTCTATGACCAAGTGACGCGCTTGGTGGATGAGGGAAAGGCTGTGGACGTGGTCTACCTTGACCTCAGTAAGGCTTTTGACACCGTTCCCCACAACATTCTCCTCGAGAAACTGGCTGCTCGGGGCTTGGACTGGCGTACGCTTCGCTGGGTTAGAAACTGGCTGGATGGCCGGGCCCAGAGAGTTGTGGTGAATGGAGTCAAATCTGGTTGGAGGCCGGTCACTAGTGGAGTCCCCCAGGGCTCGGTACTGGGGCCGGTCCTCTTTAATATCTTTATTGATGATCTGGATGAGGACGTCCAGTGCACCCTCAGTAAGTTTGCAGACGACACCAAGCTAAGTGCGTGTGTCGATCTGCTCGAGGGCAGGAAGGCTCTGCAGGAGGATCTGGATAGGCTGGAGCGATGGGCTGAGGTCAACTGCATGAAGTTCAACAAGGCCAAGTGCCGGGTCCTGCACCTGGGCTGCAACAACCCCAAGCAGAGCTACAGGCTGGGAGATGAGTGGCTGGAAAGCTGCCTGGCCGAGAAGGACCTGGGAGTATTGGTGGATAGTCGGCTGAATATGAGCCAGCAGTGTGCTCAGGTGGCCAAGAAGGCCAACGGCATCCTGGCCTGTATAAGAAGCAGTGTGGCCAGCAGGTCGAGGGAAGTGATTGTGCCCCTGTACTCGGCTCTGGTGAGGCCGCACCTCGAGTACTGTGTTCAGTTCTGGGCCCCTCGCTACAGGAAGGACATGGACGTGCTCGAGCGAGTCCAGAGAAGGGCGACCAAGCTGGTGAGGGGTCTGGAGAACAAGGCTTACGAGGAGCGGCTGAGGGAGCTGGGGTTGTTCAGCCTGGAGAAGAGGAGGCTCAGGGGCGACCTCATCGCTCTCTACAGTTACCTGAAAGGAGGCTGTAGAGAGGTGGGGGTTGGTCTATTCTCCCACGTGCCTAGTGACAGGACGAGGGGGAATGGGCTAAAGTTGCGACAGGGGAGTTTTAGGTTGGATGTTAGGAAGTACTTCTTTACCGAAAGGGTTATTAAGCATTGGAACGGGCTGCCCAGGGAGGTGGTGGAGTCACCATCCCTGGAGGTCTTTAAAAGACGTTTAGATGTAGAGCTTAGGGATATGGTTTAGTGGAGTACTTAGTGTTAGGTCGGAGGTTGGACTCGATGATCTTGAGGTCTCTTCCAACCTAGAGAAATCTGTGAATCTGTGAATCTGTGATACCACTGACTGTACATCCAAGGGAATATCAGATTTGAGGTGAGAATTGTTGTGAGCAACCTGCTGCTTGGCAAGAAGGGATGGCACTAACCTAGGATGCCTTTACCTGTAGTCAGTAGGCAAAATGTTCTGGGACAAGCTTCAGAATGACAAAGATCAGTCTATCATAGCCATGTCACGAAGAAAAATTACTTAAAAACTTAAATGGCTGCCAAGCACCTGATAAAAGGTCAGTATTGTTATAACAGTCATGGCTGCACTGGGGACGCTGGTTTTGCAGGCTCAGAAGGCCCACAGTGTAGTTTTTATAGGAAGCATTGAAAGTTTCAGTGCCTGGAGAGAAAGCCAGTTGGATCGAGCCAAGGCAAGTATGTGATAGTCAGGAGCTTCACTGAAATTTCCAACTCACTGCCTTTCAGATCCCTCTTTTGTAAACTGGGGATGAAGCTTCTGTAGCTCATAGAAGTGTTTTGAGAACAAGCTAATGTTTATGAAATACTTGGGAAGTAGAGTGGTCAGAATATTATTTTATTGCATTCATCTTCTCACTTCCTGGGAATTGTTTCATAACAAGACCTCAGACATTCTTTTAACAACTCTTCCTTTACATACACGTAGCTGTTCAATACGGATGTGTATTAGAATTTGTGCTGGTGAAGAAAGTTGAAAAGTTGTAGCCAGATCTTCATCTACACCATTATATGGCCACTACTTCAGGCAGAGATCTTGATGCACTCATATTCCTCTGTTATTTTAATCCACAGGCCAGACTGTGTCTGCTGACAGCACTATAGCATAGGCACATAAGGGAAGTAAAATAGTTCTCTGAATGTTCCTGTTAAAAAATTTCAGAACATGCATGAACTAATGAAACAAAGAAAAAAATATCTGTGTGTTTGCCCACAAAAGAATTTTCCTGGTTCTCTTAAAGGCATTTCCATGGGATTGAAGAAACTCAGTTTTGGGGCATCTGAGCTGGTTGTCTACCCTCCATGTTCAAGCAGATGTCACATATCACCCATACGAAGCAAAAATGTACTTTCTAGGAATACAGAGGGTGTCTAACAGAGTTGTGGGAATGAAACTGAAGCTACCAGGAGGCAGTAAAAAGTCTATAATGCATTTACAAACGAAAAACCCAGACCATAGGAAATACTTTAAAGTCACATGTTACTGTCCGAGAGAAAGGGGCAAAGCTCAAAGCTCAAATCTGGCTTAAGGGTCATGTCGCTAATGTTTCCTGAATTTTTGATGCCGACGATACACCCAAATAGAACATTTTTTCCTCTCCCACATACAAAGTAATTAAAAATAGTCATGGTGTTACAGGACATCTGTAACTGGCCTTGTGTCGAAGCTTTGTATTCCAATGGTAATTACAATTATTCTCTTATTGCAACCTACTTCAGCTTCACTAAATCAGCCATTTATTTTCTCAGCTGCCAGGGCCATGGATGAAAACACAAGAACCATTCAACTTCTATCCTCCTCTTTCACACTGTTGTTTACAGGAAACATCCACATATTCTTCAGTTTTCATAACACATTTTACTCCTTTAACTCGGAACATATTTCCTCCAATAATGTACACATTCAAGGCGAAATCCAGTTCTCTTTGGATGGCAGGCTTCAAATGCAAAATAATTATTTGCTGCTTTTTTTTTTTCCTTTAGTTATGTCTCCTCCTTCAAAGTGCTGTTAGAGCAAAACCCAAAATGTAACCTGTAACACCACTGAAAACGTCCAGCTTCCATATCAAGACCTAGTCTTAAATACAGGTCAGACCTTCAGCCTGTGTCAGAACTAAGCTGTTTCATGAGAGTTTCATAATAATTGGAATAGCTCTGCTTTTAGGGGCTTCCCCTGAAACAGATTTTGCAGACAGAGTTCTAAGTTTGGTGTCAGTGTGAGCCCAGAGAGTTCTTTAGAAATAGCCTTATTTACCATTCCTTATAGAAAAGAAAAAAAAAAACGGAGACTCTTTGGAAATACAGTCACTTATAGGCAAAGTGTGAGATTTTTAAAGCAAAGAACCAAGACAGTTGTTCCTGGGAATTTCACAGTGGCTGATTTTGCTGGAGACAAAAAAAGCATGAAGCACACATAGGAACCTGAATTCCTCTTCAGAAAAAGGTGACTAAAGCAGAGGAATGATGATGATGCTTGCTCACACCTGGTCTGGCCACGTATTACGTTTAAAATAGTCAAAATATTTACACATATATAACATGCTATATTTATAACTATAAAAACAAATATTCATGAAGTTTCTTGGGGGAGAGAAGTGACCTACACATTTGGAACAAAAATCACAGAACAGTTTAAGCTAAAAGAATGAGAGAAAAAATAGGACAGCCAAAATCATTATTTGGACATCTTCAAATATCATTTTTTTCTATTTCGAAACCTGACCAAATGTGATTTTGAAAGGGAATTAAGGGAGGTTCAAACACATTTAAATGCCTCAACAAAGCTTGGATGCTGTCAAAATATTGTATCCAATCAAAACAGTTTTTTTGTCTGCTTATTTTCCCAAGAAAGAAGGAAATGAATTGCTCTCCGCATAGGAAAACAAGCCATTTGCAGCATGTGCAAGAGTCACCAGTTAATGTCACATCTTGTGACCTGACGTGACTAACCCACATAAGGTCTGGTGGTTTCTGACTGGCTGCTGCTGCTGTGGGAGCGCTCTCTGGTCCTCCTGTGCGAACTCTTGGAGCTGTCAAGGAAACATCTTAACTCCCCTCCCACACACAAAACCGTCTGCTGCTGCAGTGTTTCCCTGTATAGCCTTTTGCTAACCTGGACTGCTGTAATCTGAACACGCGCCTTCATTGACAAAATATAAGGCTTTAATTAAGGCTGTTTTAAACACTCATCATTCCTGAGATTGCCTCCGAGTGAATCACACGTTTATTTTTGTGCCCCCGAGCCAGCCGTGCCCGCTGCAGCAGCACTGAAGCTGCTAGCAGGGAAAGGACTCATGGGCATGTTCACCTCTCCTCAAAAAAAAAAAGACATTTGCTACTCTCCTTGCGCTACCTTTTTCTTCCCCTCACTAAACCACATCTTAAAGGCAAAAGAGGAAGTGCAGTGCCTGTGGCCGCTCCTGGGCACAGGGCAGAGAGGCTCTGGTGCCAACGGGTGTGGACGGTGGGGTCCAGCACCGCAACTTCCTCACTAGGCCTTCCTCCTGCAAGAGCATCCTCTCCCCACAGAGGCTGCCTCGGCGATGGCGGGGCCTCAGCACCAACCAGCTTCCTAAAATACGTTTGGCAGGCAGGGCCAGAGAGCTTCACTGGCCAAAATAAACACACTTGTGGCCACTGCAGGTCATCTGCGAGCCATCGTGGCCTCACCTCTCACACCTGCACTTGCGCCTTCCCGCTGAGGAGTTAGGTTTTTAGCTGTGCCATCATTATCGCTGCCTGCTGCTGCTCTCCCTCCTTCCTCCTGACGTGGTCTCGCGGCTCTGCCCCTCACACTGCTACCCAACCTGCCCAGCCCCTCTGCTGTGGCTGTTTCCCTTCCAGCAGCATGGGGCTGGGCAGCTTGAGGCTGCTTCGCTTTATCTGCCACTCGTGTCTACTGCAAATGAGCACATTTAGGGAGGAATGACATACCTGATGGGCAGGCTTAGTGCCTACACCTCCTTCTTCTGTACCTTTTCCCACACCACACTCCCCCAGGGCAATATACAGGGCCTGGAAGAGTGACAGGCATTAAAGTAGCAGTGGCTGCAGCAGCGTGCACATCCCTGGCCTGCAGTGGCACGTCGTCTTTAGTGCTCCACGCTTTGGTTTCGCTCTCTCTAGAACACAGCTGAACACCTGGGTCATGCTGCAGAGGCTAAACCAGGGCTCTTTCAGTCATTTCAACAAGAAAATCCTAATGCAGAAAACAGAACCAATGTGGGGTTGTAAAATACGTTCTGTATTTTGAGCTTGTTCTTTTACAAAATGGTTTTTCACCAGCTTGTCACAAGGTGTATTTTCTTAGATAGTAGGTCAGTAAAACATCATTACTAACAGCAAATATACACGTGTTCCTTAAAAACTACACATTGGACTAGAGTAAGCAAATAATGGAATAACAGTGCTGGTGCCCCATACATTTATGCAAATCAAGTTTAAAAAAGAAAATATTTTAACATGAACATATACTTGATTTTGTTTCCATCAACGTACATCCCAAGAACCAGGCACTGCCATAGAGTTTTGTGTTGTTCTTGTATTGTAGCAGCTACAGAGATAACCATTGTCCTAGGCACTGTGTACTGAGCTATAGCAATGTGCTAGACTTCACCGAGTCTTATCAGCTATGCCATTGAGTGGTCCTTAAGCCAAAGCCCCACTTTGAAAGGAAAATACGTCATTGCAAACATGCTGCTTTAGCATCTCAAGATTTTCCAGCTAATCTCTTATGTGGTACCAGAAGCACAGTCTCAAGAACCCAGGGACAAAGGATATCTGGCTGTGATGAGTGTCTGGCAGCTTCCTTTTCATTATCCTGGAAAATAAATAAGCTTTGCTAGCTTTGTGCTTGCAGAGTACACAAGAATTGTCACCTAGGCATAATCCCTACTTTCAAGAAGGAAAAATAAGAAAATCCGGCCAAGCAAACCTGCGCTGGCAATCGACTAAGAAATATAAAGAAGATTAGACACTCCGTACAGTTTCTGTACTTTTTGCAGATGCACAATCGCCCATTTTGATGGGCTTTTTCTTAAATACTTTCAGCTATTTCCCTTGCTATAATTTACATATCCGTATCTCCCACTTGACTCATCGCTATCCATACACCTTGCAAGACCACATCTAGTGTTATTTTGCAGGCCAGCCAAAAAAACAAACCGCTTCTGCCTCTGAGTATTGCTCCACAATGCTTCTAGCAGCAAGCGCTGAGTTTTTCAAGGCCCAGGACGGGATGCCGAAGCACTGATGTCATTTGCCTGAACCGCCAGGCCCTTCTTTTCCTGTTTCCCTTCGCTCAACAAACTCCTGGATCATTCCGGCTCCACCATGTGACTCAGAGCTTGTTCCATAAATAATTGGAAGTAGGAGAGAGCTGAGAGCAATAAAAACAGAACCTGAAAGTACTGGAATGAGACTGGTTGCCTTGGTGTTGTGTTGTGTGGTGTTTTTTTTTCCCATAAGGAAATCTGCTCTTTAAAAAGGAAAAATGATGACAAGTCATCGGCTTTATTTAGCAGGAGTTAGCAAAACATGCTTTGTTCCCTGTTACAGGCCAAGCTGATGTCACCACCAGCAGCCGGCTGACAAGTATTTTTCAGTATAGCTTCATATATTCCTCAAACCTTTATATTGAAGTTGGGATGAGAGGATCCCAAGCTGATTTGGATGAATAAAAGCCAGAGGAAAAAAGTTCCTCTGATGGCTCCATTTTGTGCATTTGCAGGTATTTATTAGGCACCAGATATCTCACTTGGAATAGCAGGAAGACCTTGCAATCCCCTAGCGCATTCCAGCTGATATTTGGCAAATATTATTTACATTAACCTTCAAAAACTCCTGTGAAGTATATCTGAATCTTCACCTTTCTTATCCCTGTTTTAAAGACCAGACAACAAGACAAGGGCAAGAATAGCTATTTTTGCTGACAGCCAATAAATCTGAACTTAAAGATGAGTAAAATAAAAGGACTGTTTTTTCACATCTGTCACATGATGCATATTAAACTAAAAAGGTTATGTACAGTTAGTATAAACTAAAAGTATAAAGCTTAGTATAAAATAAAGGTTAGGTGGATTGGATGAACTACATATAAAATTGTATTATCTAAGCACCAGGAGCAAGGAGAGGTATCACAGAGTTCTGACAGACTGTAAAAAATGTGGGAGCGATCTTGCAAGGAAGCAAGCAAGGAAATAAACCGCATTCAGGGCCAAATATCTCACCGATCATTTAATATGGTGTGCTCCAAAACAAGACCAATTTAGACCTGTGAGAGATTTAGCTGGCCCATTTTTCCCTGTACACCACTGATCTAGACAGTAGTGGTGATGGAAGGTTACTACACATTTGGGGCAGGCTGGGAGCATTGAGATGCCCCATGACACAAACATTCTCCAACTCATTAACATGAAGGCTTTATTGATTATACCCTGATACTACTCCCATATCCCAAATTGGCCAATACAATTTTCTTGGAACACTGACTTGTGTGGGCATTGTTTCTACTGGACAGGTCATGTCTGAATGTATCATGTAACCTGTTCTGATCTCTGTTCTCTTACTAGTTTCTGTGTTGCCCAAATGGATTAACCGACCCACAGCCCATGGCACATTTACAACACATGTGCTAATGAAAACAGTTTCAAGACTGGCAGGGCTATTTTTGCACCACAGAATTGCCACTATGGGAGCATGCTGTGCAAAACAGCTGTACCAGTGGACCACTATACCTGAGGTTCCCCTTTTCCTTTGAACATCTCCAAACCATCCCTGTCATTATTAACTCGTCCATGATTGCATCTCTGTTGCCCATTATTACAGGTTCCAGAGCAAAACGGGAATTGATGTTAGAGCATCACTGGTAAATCTCTGCTAGGAAAGAGTTCTCCTTGAAGTGATTACAAGAAACAAATATATCAAAATAATAATGGAGCAAGAAAAATACAGTAAAAACTTGCTAGAATTTGTATTTATTCATCACAGAGGTCTTTTCTTCAGCTATTTTGCCACTGAATGCTTTAAGCCATTTCTTCCACCTCCAGCCCCCAAGCAAAGTTCAGGGAATGAAATGAATCTGTCATACAGGTCTTTTGTGTCTCATTTGCTCACGGCTTGGTCATTACTTGTGAGTCAGAGCAGCTCCATTCTCCACAGAAAGGCACTAGTCTTCACATCTTCTAAGTCCAGGTTTTCTGCCAAACTGTGGCACTGACACCCTCTGGGTGTAATTCAGACAATTTTCTCATCCACTTCAAGGAGCCTTGACTCCACATTAAGAGGGTAATTTCTTCCCACAGCTTCAGGAACATCAAATGAAATTGGACTGTCACTTACCGGAACCCATCTGTCTTCTTTTTAGGGCTACCCAAATCTCCCGTGTATACGATCTACTTTCTTTTAATTTCTTTCAGCCTGTGTCAACTTACCTGTTTACCTCTGTTTTTCTTCCACAACACAAAATAATCTGTCTTGTCATCATCTATGGCTGGAAATTCAACAGCACGGTTTGATCTGCAGGGGAAGAGGTAATCCCAAATTTCCCTTGTGTGGAATATTTCAGGTGCACGGAAGAACTGCTTTCTTGAGGATGCTGCTGCTTGGACCCTATAGTAATTCTGCTTGCTGAAAACCATGCTGGAAAAAATATCAGTGCTAGAGCAGGTAGGAATCTGTTCAAATACCCAGGAGTATCTGTTCACAGTGCATTCTGCAATAGGTTTCTTCACACCAGTTTTACTCCTCCTCTACAACTGTACTGGCCAACTCAGCAGAGCAGCTTCTTTGCCCCTGCAAAGCTAACCCAAGGAAGATGGACTAAAAAAGGTTTCTCTCCCACAAAAGTCTTTATGGGACCCAGCTCTTGGATCTGACTTCATTGGGACGAGGTGGGTCAGGACTAAAAAATCCTCCCAGCTTGTCTTTGCTGTCTGACTTACCCTGAAACAGGTAAGTGCTGTCCTCAGAATGTATCAGGCCCATCTCTAGAAGGATTAGGACCTTTTACCCAAGGCAAGCAGTCAAACCAGGAGATGCTGCAACCCATAGCAGAAGACAATTTAAAATAATGAAGAGAACCTACTGCTTAGGAAGGAAGAAATCTGCTGGATGTGTGTCTCACTGTCATCGCAGTATTATCTCCAAGATAGTTTTTCAACGCATTAATGGTAGAAAGACAAAATTAGCAGGGACCTACCAGGTCATTCAGTCTAGCCCACTGCTAATAAAAGCACCACACCAGCCTTCCCCATTTGTAACCACAGCAAGTTCTATCTTAAAAGCAGTCACGAATCCCATTTGTGGGACTACTGTTTGAATGCCTAGAAACCATTTTCTGATTTCAAGCCTGAATTTATTCCTGGTCATTTGTATTCTGAAGCATCCATGGCTCCTTTTCTCCTCTCTGGTATTTACCCACCTGATACTTTTCCAGACAGCAAACATATCCCTTTTCTGCTTTTGTTTTGCAAGGTTAAACAAACCTTTCCCTTCAATTTCCTACTGTAAAGCAGGATCCTTGTCCGTCTGATCTTTCTCACTGCCCTATTTTGCATCTACCAGTTCCAATTCACCTTTCTTTGGTGAGAGTGATCAGAACTATGTGTGGTATTGAAGTTAAAATTCATTAACTCAAAACAGGGAGAAAAGGGATCACTTTTGAAGACCAGCTTAAAACTTGTAAAAAAAATACCACAAGTTAGAACTAAACTCTTTCACTCCTTGCATTTATGGAGAAAGCCTTGAAGAACAGCATTATGTGGCTTCTTTAAAAAAAAAGATTAGATGGTCTAATGGTGATCACTGCTACTATCCTGCATAATTGTGTTATAATTTGATCCCAGTCTCAAAAACAAGTTGGCAGAAGATAAATTGTAACTTTTGTGAGATATCTACTGTGTCATGGTAACATTGCTCCTGTCCCTGAATGTGGGGGTAAAGGCTTGAGGAAACAAGAACTCAAGTGGAAGTCTATTGACTGATTTCAGCTTCAGAGAAATGATTCCAAATTTCCGAGCCAATGGGCTTTTTCAAGTCCACAAAATGTCTAAAGAGACAGCAGCAGAGTGTGGTGCATGGCCTACCAAACAGCTTTAAGACCCTATACATCCTTGCAGCCCCATTGTTTGCCACCTGCTGAAATATATTCAATATAAGTCCTCACGCAACCATTGTGACCAGCTGAAACAATTTTCTGTAGCCTTCTGCCCACGGAGGGTACCCTGGAGCAAAGTCTAGGGGATGCTTCCCTAGGAGCCTCCTTGGACACGCACATAAGCTTTCAATGAAAGTTTTTGAAAGACTACTGACATACTTTCTCAGGCCAGATGTAAAAATGCCCTCATACTGAAAATCAAAAGGCTCTACCTGGCAATTATTCCAGTGACTTTGTTCCTGCAGTCCCAGGAGGGATTCCCATCAGTTGTGAAGGCAGCATAATGCAACCACAGCAGATACTGTCAGTTTGCCACAGTAGGAGTCCTTCCAGGGAAAACGTGTGTCACCTTCTGGTACCATCCTGTCTTGCATGGATGCGTTCTGCAAGCAGGGAAAGAGGAAAGCCAAGAGATTCCCACCGCCATCTGCTTTTTGTCCTTTACACCTGAAAACAAATGAAAGAAATTTATGCAGGCACTGGAGCCATAGTGCCAACAACATCCTCAGAGTATTGGCCTGACCTTCTCTGTAGGCTGTTTTTGAAGCCATCAAAAAACAGAAGGATTTCTTCCATACTTTTAACAGAAATGTTCATAAAAGAAATATATGTCTTGACTGACTCAAGCAATTGCTCCACTTCAGCACTGATTGTTTCCTCCTTCTCAAGAATAGCTATTGTCCTTGTTTGACCAGGTTCATTCCAATTGTACATTTTTTGCAGATTAGATTTATGCAGGCATAAGCTAGTGTTCTACTCATATATAGCAGAAAGGAACAACTCCTTTGGGCTTTAACTTTTCCAACTTGAAGCCTTTCCAAGGCCTGTAGTGCACGCTCAGTTGGGTTTACATGACACTGGGAACAAGAGTTGTTTGTTTCTAGGTTTATCATTTGGAGATATATGAAACATACATTTTGTTTATAGCACAAAAGATTTTTCAAGATGTTTCATGACGATCAATGAAACACTTTCACCAGTATTGGCTGAAGTCACAGAGAATTCACTGTCTCAGAGAAGGCTTCGGCTCTCATGCCTGTTCTATTTTCTTGCAAGAGACTCTGTACATGTATTTATTCATGGTGAGAACCACTACAGAAGCAGAAAACAAATTTAGTTTTAAATTTTCTCACTAACACTTTCTTGACCTAAGGCCCAGCATATTCGGTATTGCCAGAGAGAAAAACATTAAAGTAGCTGTAACTACAAAAGTTCTGGCAAAGGGATGGAAGCCAACTCAAAAGGCTGAGCCTTTCCTGCAAAAAGTCTCTAGCAGGCTAGTACTGGGAGAACACACGGATCATCTGACAGTACTTGATGTCTCAGGAATAGGTCCTTAGCCAGAGTTTAAACCTTCATTTCTCATCACAAAGTTTTGTTAGCTCATCTGCCTTAGACCATAAAACTCTACGAGTAAATTCAAGCACGCTCACCATGTGCCTATGAAATTCCAGCACGGTTACCTATGCTAATAAACAGTGAGAGTTCCCTGGCATGAAAGTAGCCTGCTCCAACTAGTGCTTCCCCAAGCAACTTCTGGACCTGTTTTGGTAGCTGGAGTGTGCCAGGAACCACACCCAAGCAGCACTTTGCTTGCAGCCACCTAGCACAGGCAAACCCAGTGCACCAGCATAGATGCAGGCTGTTCCTCGCCAGTTGGCGTCAACGGCTGGGAACATTCCCGTGCATGTTTAGTTTACTGGTATAAACCCAGCCTAAGTCCTTTTACAAAATTACAAAGTTAAATTGCCACTGAAAAGCTGTTACACATATGGTTTTAATAGTGTACAATTTTGCAAGTGTCTGGCATTTTCTGGGCTCGCTAGACTAAATAGCGTGCTCCAGTTATATACACTGATAAAACTTTACAGTGAACAGTGGAGCTGCCGTGTTGCAGAACTCCAGAAAGGCTGTGATGAACCGGGTGCTGTAGAATGATTAGGGTGAAAGAACCTAAAAAAAAGACTTTCTGAGGTCAAGTTTGGCCATGACCTAAGTTGCGATCACTAAACCTTTTCTACATGTGACAATCTCATGACAATTTTCTGCTGTGTCATTGCAATTGCCTCCCACGGCTAGCCACCATCTGAAACAATTCCAAGAAAGCAACTGCTCTCCTATTATGAGAGAGCAAAGTTAGAAACTCAGATGTGATCAACTGGAGGTCTGAAAAACTCTAGAGTATATTATATTTAACTCCAATCACAAGACTTAAGGTTGTCCCATGAAATTACTGAAATAAAGACAGTATCTTATTTTCTTCAAGTACAGCATGTAATCATCCAGGTTGTAAGGCAACTCCAGAGGTCTCCAGTCCAACCTCCTGCTCAAAGCGGATCCAGTAAAATCAGGTTTATGTGGCTTATGCAGCAGTATTTTGAAGATCCCCATGGGTGAAGAGTTTATAAGTCCTCTAAGAACAGGTTCTAGTGGTTGACCACCTTCATGGGAAAGTATTATCTTCATATGAAATCATAATTTCCCATGTTCCATCATTTGTTTGTTGCCTCTTGTCCTGTCACAGTACGCCCCTGAGAAGAGTCTGACCCCATCTTCTCTCTATTGTATAGGTAGCTGTAGATACCACTAAGATCTCTCTTCAGCCCTCTCTTCTCCAGGAGGTGACAGACCCAGCTTTCTCAGCCTCTTCTCAAACGTCTTGTGCTCCAAGCATCTAACCATTTTTGTGGCCCTCCATTGAACTCACTCCAGTATATCAATGTTTTTCTTGTACTGGAGAGGCCAAAACTGGACATAGTACTCCAGATGTTGCCTCACAAGTTTCCCTGTCCTTCTCACGGACTGAGGGGAGTCTGAGCAACCCGTAACTCCCTGGATCCTCTTCTTGAAGTGATATCTGTGTGATGTCTGCCTTTTCCCAGTCATCAGGAACCTACCTCAATTGCTACAACTTTTCGAAAAGCATAGAGAGCAGCCACACAATGACATCAGCTGGCTCCATTCTCAACTTTTGGTGCATCCTGTGTGGTCCTATGTACTTCCATATGTCAGATTTGCCTAGTACTCCCTACCATATCTACAGAAAGTAAGAACATTCACATTCCCCCAGACTCCGCTAGTAGGCTCAAGGAAGCTGTAAGCATGAAATTAGATGATTTTGGTTTCTGTACCTTTTAGACATCTGTCTCGTCAGTCACGTGCACTGGAACTGTAAGAGCAAACAAAGACTTTATTCTACTCTTTATGCCCAAATGGGCCAAATTCAGATTGCACTGCAACCATAATTCTTGCTCTTCTCAGTTTCCATGGGCGAGACTTTGGCAACACTTTTTTCAATGTGTGATTTAGTATGTATTTGTAACCTGCTGTAGAATTCAACACTGAAAACAAAAAGCTCGACAGCTAAAGGCCAACCCCTTGGTCTCTCGAATTAGATACACGGATGAGCAAAGCCCAAACATTATTTTTTCCTCTTTGTGTTTATACCTATGTATATGATGCCATCTGTGTAGATGAACACCAATAAACACTAATCACAATGTGCTGCATTCTTTACCAGAGGAGTTTATGAGATATGATTTGGCCTTTAAAGCACTTGGTCTGGGCCTTTCATAATAAGGACAGCTGAGCTCAGTTCACTTCACTGTGATTGATGATAATTCTGATTGCTCTCATTAACAGACTTCCTATAGTAGTAACGATCAGAATAAAACGCCACTACAGCTTCATTGGGAGAACCTACATACCATTTAATAAAACACGAGCTCATCAAACCTATGTGCCACAAGGGCTATTCTCCCTGTTAAAACACTTTGTTGGGTCAGGGCAGGAGACTACACCATTCACTGAGCATTTAGGCCAGCATAGGAAGATCCCATCGCATGAGTAGTCCACTGAACAAGGAATCAAGGATTAACAGGATTAATTACAGGACTTTTTATTTCTAACAAAGGTTCAAAACCTTGTGACAGAAGATATACTGTACCCTGACTACTACTGAATTCAGTCTTGAACAGACTACCAATATGAACTTTGTTATTCCGTCTGCATCTTTTGCAGTGACTCATGTTGTGACACATTTGTCAGGGGAATACTCATATATACAGAAATACAAGCAGAGGGCAAGCAAGCACAGTATAATAAAGGAAGGTCAAATTATGGTTCCATTAACCTTGAGAGCATCTTTTTAAAAGGAGATGGAAAAACAAAACAACAAACAACCAAAACTAACCTCCAGCTAAAAATAGGAGCTCTTCAGCTGAGCTCTTTTGTACTAGAGCAAATATTTATAGATTGCTCAGAAATCCTGAATAATGGGGGTTATAATGGAGACTGACAGCTTCTTAGCTAAAATAGTGCTAACGGGTACCATGACGAGGCTTCTCTACCCTTTACCACAGGGGCCATTGTGCAAGGAAACTGTTTGCGGTCTCTAAAACCATGTATAATTAATGCTACATAATTAACAACTCTTCAGAGTAAAGCAAATGATCATTCCAGGAGCTTAACAGCAAAGCAACTTAGTAAATAAATAAATAAAACCTACAGCTTTCAGATTTCTGTCACATCCATCAGGGAAGTCTCAGAATAAACTGCAGAGAAAGATCTGTAAAAAACAAAACAAAACAAAACAAATCCAAAAGCATGTTTCTGACTGGTATCCATCTGCAATTGGAAGTGATGAGGAATATGGGGTAAAGGGACAGAGCAATCAAATTTTTAAAACTGTATGTTTTCATTTAAGAATTATCAGTGTTCGTTTTCAAACTTTCCACTGGAAAATAAATGGCTCATTGTAATGCCAAAAACTGTCAAGAAACAAGCAAGAGTCCTGCAAAGTTCTTTGTCCAGTCCAGGGGGGTTCTCTCTGGTGACAATAGATAACCCAGAGCATGTTTACTCAGATGCTAAATTCTGTGGAGAAACGATGGATTTCATTTACTACTAGTGGCAATAATAAACAACCTCCTTTCCATTCTTTACAGTCCCATCCTGGCTCTTTTTACGGCATGGGATTTTACAGAGGCCAGCTGGGTAGTCGAGGTCTCAGTGTCAGTTCAGGAGACTGAGACATTTGGCTCTACAGCTTGGATTTGGCTAACTATAGAACTGGGGCAGAGCATCAGGGACCAGAACCAAGGCTAAACCTGGACATCTCCGGTACTCGGCATGCCCACGCTCTGCATTTGGGGCATCTGTTCACCTCCACAGCAGAACTGGAGCCTGTGGCGTAGAAGTATTAACAGCTACAAACACGCAAGGTCTGTATTAATCCCTATGACTTCTATACATCCATGTCTAAGTGATTTTCCTTATGACTCAATCACTAAGATAATTCTGGAACCTTTTACTCCGGCGATTCCAAAGCATTCTTTTTCTCTTAAGAAAACTTTAGTATTTCTTTGGGGTGTGGCATATAACTTGGATATAAATTTTGGCTGAGGGCTAAGGCTAACTAAGGAGAGTGGGAATGACATTTTGCAAGGGACTAATTTTCTTCATTTATCTCAGTAATTACTGTGAACACCTGAGATATTTAATTTTGAAACAACATAATCTAAAATACACCTTAAAATGCTCTAATAGACATTGCAAAGTACTGATCCTTACAATACCAGATTTAGAAAAGTTCAGTAAAAGAACTGGCTTTAAACCAGTAAATAAACAATGACTCTTATTTTGTTTCAGATAGCTGGAGGGGGTGGCCAAGTAACAGTTCAAAATCAGAAAAAAAAAATAATTCCAGCTTTTCTTATTTTGCTAACAAAATAGATGGAATTTTGGTGTTTCATCCTCTTGGGTGAACACTTCACAGTAATGATTGCTTAAAGAACTTGTTAACTTTAAACACAACACCTCTTTGATTTTGCATATCTCTAGATTTTCTCCGAGTGCCAGCCACAGTAACAATGTGTGCCAGCTACTGTCCCTTTCCTCACAAGTGGCTGCCTTCCAACAACCTTGGCTATATATAACTTCTTGAGTGTTTGAGGAATTTAGGGAATGAAAAATCTCCAGCAGATTAAGTTGTACAGGTCCATAGTAGAAGCTTGAGACCTATCCCTGCATTTCTTAATTGATACTAACTCAGGAATATACATTTTGCTGGGCATGTTACACCTACAATCCACCCAGACCATGGATTCTGGATGTCTCCTTCAGTGCTCGTGTGAATCTCCATCAGCTCCCATCCCCTTCACAGCTATTCATTTCCACTACTCCACCACCCCCTTAGTGGAGCCAGGACACTTCTTGAATAAAAATTCCTATTTAACAAACCTCAGGTGGTATCACTTTGCTCTTAGGAAGCGTTTATTCAGAATGTGGTTATATAACCCATCTATAAAAAGCACAATGTGAACTGATCAGGGAATTGATCCAGGTTTTACATCGGGATATTTTTAATCCGAATAAATTCCCTGATCTGATTCACCTGTACAATGAATGAAGAATGAAACCAAAATGAGGAGACAGGTGGCCCCAAAGCAGGCACTAGCAGCAAGAGAAGCATCTGTAGATATATTAAGCTCTCTTCCTATGTCCACAAGTCTCTACCAATCAGTTGTATGCCAAAATTGATGCCTTTATCTCACCTACTGATGGAACATTTTGACAACCCTGTAGGCAACAAATTAAATGTAAGAGCAGCTTCCCACACAAGAACCAGGAAGAGCGTTCGAAGAGTTCATCCTTGAATAACCAGTGGCAGCAGGTTCAGATGAAAACACGTTGATCAGGAGGAGGGCTCCATCATCTCTCGTGCTCAACGTGCTAGCAGAGAGCCATCCCTCTGGCTGGAAGAGGCCAGGAAGAGGTTAAGTCAACACGGAAGGACTTCAGGGCATATCTCAGGATGCCGCACATCAACTCAGTTCAAGTGGAGGATTCTCACTGCCCAAGTTGAGACTGCTTGTATAGCAGAGAGAGGAATGGAGAGAGGAAACCTCCCTCATGGATGCGCTCTCAGTCACTCTCTGGAGGTCCCACTGGTTGCATATGATGCCTGCAATTTTGATTTAGGCTTTTAAGCTAGGTGAACAAAACCAGCCAAGGTGAACGTTCCATATATGTCTCTGTACTTATTTCTGTCACTTTGAGGGCCAAAGGAAATTAACAGAGCTTTTAACATTGCAAATTGCTCAAATCCCAGAAAAGCTATTACAAATGTGCACTCACAAAAGCCATCAAACAGCAGTATGTAACAAATTGTTCTGAAGAAGAAAATCTTCATTTAGCAGTTGAAAAGTAGGGTTTTTTCAACTATTTGCTTACTGCAGTTTCACGTAACTTTGCTGGACATCTGAAATTTTATCTGGACACTCTTGCATACACAAGAACAATTTCCACCTTTTTTTTTTTTTGTTTCGGTCCTTGTACATGGTAGTATACAGAGCTCATCTGGATCCCAGTGGGCATTTTTTGCCTTACGCCCCTCTGTTATGACTGCAAATGTAACAGATGCACCAGCAGGTACATCTCAGACCATCTAGGAGAGTGTTACAATTTCAAAATACTTTTCCCTTTTTTGCTCAAATTTCCCATTCATTGAACAGAGTGACGACATGTATCTCTGGTCTTGGTTTCCTGTAAATATACTCTTCTTTTTCTTCAAAGATGCAGTAGGAAAACCAGCTTCTTAAATAGCTGGGCAAGGCCAACAGTTTCAGCAACTATGATTAGGAAATGCAAGGTTAGAGGCTCTTAGCTTCAGGACAGTGGGGTCCATTCCCACAAGAACTTTATAAACTATGCTAAAATCATTCTTCATTGTTCTTTCTTTACACTGTCAGACACAGGGGAATAACACAATGGAGCCAGCATGTGAATAAGAGGTACCATGTAAAAACCTTCCATAAATTTTGGCATTTTTAAATGCTTAAATGCATTACAAAGTTCTTGTGCATTTTGCACTTGTGCAGCAGCCCCCAGTGAGGATTTTGCTGGCTGTCCCCCATGCCCTCAGAGGCAGGCATGTGGCAACTTGGGCTGAACATAAAAAAAGGAAGGAGAAAGTTAGAAGGCGTTAAAATGGTACTGGACATGTTTGTTTGTTTGTTTTTTATATAACAACTATATATTTTCATCTCGTTAGCACAATCTTGGTAATGAATAACCCAGACTATTCTTGTTTTGTATGATACTGTTCTCCTAAATCTCCACTGCATTACAGTTTCGTGCACACATGCACATACACTCCGATACAAAATTTGCTGCTGTGATCCCACCAGCTAAAAAGCATTACAGCCAGTGCTGGCACCAGCAGAAGAGGGAAGGAAGTACAGCATATTTTTGAACAATGATGCTAAGCAAGCTATTAATTAGAATTTGTTATGTTCAGCTCATTCCAGAACACTGTACTGAAGGCACAGTACAAATCTGCCCTTTCTAAAATATTTTCTCCTGTAAGACTCACATTCATGCAGAAGGCAGATGTGCATCTGTGGTTTGCAGCCTTTCAATAAATAAGTTGCCCTCGCAACAAAAATTTAACAACCCAGAGAAAGCAACAGATGAACTCAGTTTCTAAAAAGGCAAAAGAAATTTTCCTGATACGAGGATGTCACACATAAATGTACTTGAACAGAACATCTGTTGTGTATAATCTGATAGTAGTCTAGTTTTTGTACTGCACAAAGAGATCCCAAAACACGGGCAGATGTGTGGTTAAAGGATGGTCCTCATCCTGTGCTACACTCTCCCCCTAGATGGGACAAAACCTTACCCCTATCAGAGCGCCGTCTCACTGTCAGCACACATTTGGACAGCCAACGACCCTATGGCTTGTTTTATGGAGTACCAGCCTTGTAGCGGCCAACCTGAGCTTTTGTCCTTGTGAAATCATGCCAAAAGCTGCTCGGGCCAGGGACAGATGTCCTTTGTTCCCGAACAGATGCGGCCTTGCTTTTGTGCCCTTTCTTTCACGGCCTCCTGGCTGGGGCTGCAGCGGCACCCTGTCCCCTAACGCGCCGTGTCTGACATCTGCCGTGGCGGCACGGGGACATCCTCACCGTGGATGCGGAGCAGCTGTCCCAGTCACAAAGGCGACTGAACAGTCTCAGCTCTCCAAAAGCAGAACGAAATGTCTGAATTCGCATCCCTAGCCTGGCTATTTCTTGGATTTCTCTCTCTTCCTCAGGCATTGACACAGGCTTCATACCTCTCCTCCAGCACTAAGCATCTCCCAAAGATTATCTTCAATATATAACTTCTTTCAGGCAGACTCATCTCGCCCATTGTCTGGACTTGCACAATACAGCCTTCAAACAAGAAGTGCAAATAAGGACATTTGTATGTTTCCTCGTCACCCCACCTACATGAACAGCCAAGAGACCATCAGGGAATGGAGTCTTAGATCTTGGATTTGCTTTATACACTGCAATTGAATTGCTACCCAAAATGCAGTAACAAGACAGGAGAAGGATTCCTTGGATGATGTCAGGCTCCACAGGCATGTCCTCAGAGATATTCTTTGAATTTTAGGGCAAATTGCTTCCTCCTCAGACAAAGGCTTTTCTCTCTTTTCTAGCTGACTCGTTGCAGAGGCCTTTCCTCAGCTTGCCACTTGGACTCTGGTTTTCAGACACGACCTCTTTCTTTGAGAAGCACTCAGAAAAATTTCAGTGCTGCTGGCATTGACACCCTGTGGGAAAACCTGTCAGTGTCAAGGAAGAGGAGGCGATGTTTATTATATGCAACAATTGGGTGGCTCTTTGCCAACAAGAAGTGAAGTCCAAGGGTCACATATGCCCTTGCTCTGCTCCCTGTTCTGAATGAACACCAAGGATCCCCAAAAGGCAGGTGTTTCTGTAGCCTGCTGCAGGTTCTTTGTTGGTGTTTCAAGGATTGTTTTTTAAATTATTTTTCTGGCCACGATTTACATCTGTTTTTCCCTGAGTTGGTGGATGGTCAATTAACTAGAGTTTGGAGAAATCAGCAAGTTTTTGTTTGCAATCATGAATGCAAATCTTTCTCTGCCTTCAGTCTGAGCTGATTTGCAAAGACAAACAACTAAAATAAACACAGTTACAACACTGCTTGGTTCAGAATCAACTGAATATTCAGCTCTGGAAGCACTGCATGAGTTTTAGGTAAAAGCATAGATCAGTCCAAATTTACTTCATGTTTGAAAGAGATCCATCGCCAGATGGGCCTGCCTTTGAGCCAGGGGCTGATACTGTTAGACTGTGCTTCCTTCCCGGGAGCAGCAGCAGCAACTACAGGGGAAATATTCAGAAAGTAAAAGCTGAACCATGAGCAGGAGCCTCCCACTTTAGTCTTCTGGGTTAACTCCGCTTCCTCGGCTTCTGCACTGCATTGTCAAGGGAAAAAACCCAAACACCCTTCAAATAGTTCCCTGGTTATTCACCTGACTCCCCTACTCTTCAGCCCACGCTGTTCATCTTCAGCTTTGCCAACATGCCTGTTTGGATGGCCAAACTGGAAGACCAGTAAGGGGAAGGGTCCAGCTTAAAAGAAAAAAAAAAAAAAAGGCATGAAAATGTGGGGAGGGGAATAAGGAGTTATAACCCAGTCTGGTTCCCTGATGCCATTCAGAGTGGGATCCCACAAGCCACTGTGTTAGCCTGACCGAGAGGGGCATCTGGAAAGGAGAACGGGAAGTAAGGGCTGGCAGAGATGGATCAAGCACAACGTTTTGCCAAGCCGTGATCTGCCCTGACAGGGACCCGGGCCCTGTAAGCCAGCACTGCAGCACCCCTCTGATCATGCCACACCACAGCGCAGCCTGAGAAGCTGTTTGAAATCCCTGCAGGCCTTCAAAAGAAGATACAGCGTCTGTAGCTTCGGTAGAGAAATAAAGACAGAGGGTATGTTTCATTGCCCGTTGCCTTTTGTGAGTAGATACTGATCCAGAGTCCACTGAATTCATTTGAAAGACTGTTACTGAGTGCACTGCTTCAGGTCCAGACTTCAGATCAAATATTTTAAAGACTTTATCAGTTCTTCCACTGGATGCAAAGCACTGAGAAGGAAGCATGAGAAAAGATACAAAAAAGGAGAAAGGAACACAGAGACAGAAACAGCTGTACACCATTGAAACAGAGTGTTACTACGAGATATAGTTTATAATAATTAGTTGATCAACATGCTACGCAAGGGATTTTTTCCATTTTGAACCAGTAGATGCACAGATGGGGTCTATAATAGAACTGGCATGTCTCTGGCTTTTTTTTTAAGGCTGCATAATTTTACAGCCGCTACAAACATTTGTGAGTGTTGATATAATGCTAAGAGTGCTCAAACTTCAGAGAATTGACATTGTCAGACTGGCTCCCCGCCCATCAGGTGACATCGAAATTGCAATAGGCCTTGTCTGGAGCCACAGGCGTGGCTACGGCCAGATTGTGTAGATCCACAAACTGCTCCTAAGTAGCAGTAATAGCAGTACTAATAGTAGTAGTAGCAATGTGACTGGAAGTCATTCAAGAAATGTAATTTTCCCCCTGTTTTCAGCTAGAGGCACAGTGACAGGTAGGTTCGTGAGGATCAAGCAACAGATCTGCTTTTGAGGTAGAATTAGATATGAGCTTTTCCAATTCCAGTTGCAGTACTTTTGCTATATACGATACAGTTTCCATGTGAAAGAGAACATCAGTGCATCATACCCATCTAGGGCGTAACAACAAACGATATTCAAGAGCATTGCCAAGCACCCCAATGTGCTCCTCGCCACCTGTTAATTTCTCAAATGTCCTCTCTGTCACAAATTTACCACTTCCAACCACACTCTCTTCAAACCATCACCAGGCACAGACCAGCAGTTGGGATGGTCTAGGGACCTTGTCCAAGAGGTGCTTCACCTATGAGGAACCTCTTTTGGAGGTGATGATAGCCACCTTGCCTAAAGGTGGCCTACTGCTTGGGCTGCTCCCGGGCACACTCTACTTACTGGGTCTTCTCAGTGCCAGTTCTCAGGCATACAAAGCAGCCAGATTTCTATGGCAAGTTCGAGGAGGGATCATTACCTCTTCCTCATTCATCTCTGTCAGTGAGAACTGAAGAAATTGAATCAAGCAACACCATAAGGAAGAAAAAGCCTCAGAAAAGGAAATGTATGACAAGAAATGTGTATTCTGACTCTCTCCAAGGACAGTATACAGAGTATGTTTTGTTCTGGGATTTCCACAAGGGAGCAATTAACTCCTGGAGATTAGCAAATAAATACGTGTCAAGATTTTAAAGCCTGGATGTGTTAGAAAAGATCAGCACTAGTGGAAGTCGCACAAACATGTCTTCAAAATTCATCTAGTGCTATCAGCTGAGCTGATCTCCACCAGTTCACACTAAGTATAAGGGGTCCCCTAAGCAACTCAACACCCTTGAAATACCTTTTTAAAGAGTACAGCTATAGCAGAAAAGCCTAACTTTAAGCTATGCCCCTATCAGAGACTTACACATTAAAATATTACGCTGAAAGAAGCTATTCCAGCATTTGGGCACTCCTAGGGTTGGTCTAACTATTCTGCACAAGTATTGGAGGATGTGTCCTGATCCCTTGGAAACAACCCAGTTATATGCCACTGCAGTCATATTTGTGAGTGTTTTAAAAGAAAGACCCGTATAACGCTAATCTGAGCTCAGTGGTTAAGCAATAAAACTGCAGTTTTATTGGCCTTTATTACCACACAGGTCTTAAAATCTCTGACATGTAATACGGCATCTAGAAGTGACACTTGACACTGGCTTTTAAAAGCACAACTATCATAGACAGCAGAATAATAGAGTAAAAACACGGTAATAATTGAGGCAACCATAATCCAATGATCTAGTAATCAAGAGCATCTCTGAAGGGCCTTCTATTTTGGATGGGCTCTACTACAAACAATTAGCAACGTCAGTGAATCAACAGCCCTAAGAGCTAAGACTACTGCAGGCAGCCACTGCACAGTCCAGCACCAGGATGAACATCTCTGATCCAGAATATGTTGCAAACTATGAGACATCAGGTGAAAAAAAAAAAGAAAAAGAAAACAACAACAACAAAAACCACAACAACAGAAATCAAGCACTTGAGCAGCTAGCATAGAAAATGCAATGCCATGCCAGTCGAGCCACATTTTTTTTTCCAGTATATTTGTCATTCACATTATTGCCTCCTCAACAGCTGGTAGATGAATTCCCATCACACAAAAGCTTTTTGGAGAGAAATCCCTCAGAGACAGCCGACTTTCCCATTTTTTTTCTTAATTTCTTTAGCTCTGTGGAATGCCCACCCACAGTTTTGGCAGCCTATTGCAGCTCTCTATTCAGTTTAAGTTCTTTTCTTGCTCAGCTATTTACAGCTCCCAAATACTGAAAAATGTCTGCAGGGCTCTTACTAAAAAAATAAAAATAAATAAATAAAAATCTTCATCTCAGTTGTGAGACCAAATTTGGAAATCCAAAAATATTTCCATATACATTCTATCTTTTTTTCTTTCCTTTATTTTTGTTTGTTTTTTTACTCTCTGTCCTGAGTGTCTTCAAAATCATTTCCTATGATGGGTAAACACAAGAAAAATACCATCACCTATAGCAGCAATTCTCATTTTCAAGCTGTGAACCCCCATTTATCCACAGTGCTTTTCCTCAAGAGATGCTAGAGTAGTCCTTAAAGGGAAAGGGTTGCAGACATACTAATGTTGTTATAGTATAGACTGAAAGGGCTCTATGACCATCTTTTGGCATTATAAAGTGCTTTTCTAGAGTGTAGGAGCTTTTACTTAAGGAACAAAGCCCCGTGATAACTCATGAAAACACTTCATAGTTCCATGAAAGGATATAACCAGAAATAACAGCTGTATTTGTATTCTAGGTTACATTCTTCAGGTTCTTCATGGAGCTTAGACTTCAATAAGCCTTATTAGTTTATATATATATATTAGTTTAAAATTAAGTTATAATAAATAATATAATAATATTTTTATGTCTCATCATTATACTGTTACCTCAAAACATCTTATGGCACAGTTGTCTCATAGCCCTGGAAAACATTGTCTTCATTGTACTGCCAATTTATTGCACTTAACACAATTGTAAAATAAATATTTTATTGCTAAATATTTTTATTGCTAAATATTACTGCTAAATATTTTTCTTAGTGAAGTAATAAATCTCCTGTAGCACAAAAAATTAATTTTTTTATAGTGCATTTATCTTTTGACACTTTATTATATTGACTTGTGAAAAATAGAAGCAATACCCTCATTATTTATATAGTCAAAGTTGAAGGATGCTCAAGCCGCTTCCTTCCAGGAAGAAAGGATGCTGAATATTTGATATATGTGATTAGCGAAGTCTGCAGTGACCTCTTCTAGTATCCTGTATTGTTAAAAATCATTGAACCTTACAGAGGAAGAAGAACAGGGTGTTTTTAAGAGTTGACATTCATTTAAGATAGTTTAACGAAGTTGTTAAGTTTCTTGAAGGAAACAGGTAACTTAAACTGATAGGGAATTTTTATCACAACATAGGTAAAAGTCACCAACCAAAGCAGCAGGTCATGAGAAACTGCTCGGGGTCTGAAGTCTGTGCCTGATTGAGACTCTCTGGCTACTATTTTATAAAATACGTTTGTAAGAAAGAGGCAACAGAAACATCTCTAGATGCCAAATTTTAAGACTACAATAACGTTGGACTTCCTCCAGCTCAGCCCCTCAGCAGATCTGCTGGCTGCTAGAGACAGTGCAGAAATAGACTCATAACACACCCAGCTCCAGAGACATTGCTTTAATGACAGCTGAGTTGTGGGCCCCTTTCATGCAGACCCTAACAAGGCAAGAGTGGACAGTGCTCTTAAGTGGGATTTTGGCTTGGGCTCTTGTCCAATCTGAACGGGTCAGGCAAAAAGAGACCATTGCTGACACCAGCACAAGTGAAAAGTCTGGGATCGTAATTCAGTATTAACCAGAGCACCTTGCTCCATCCCAGCACTGCCCTGTTGAGCTGGAGCTCACTACCTTTCCCCAGCAGTTCACGGTCCCTTTAGGTGGCACATCCCAGCTCAGCTGTTGCTGGGGCAGACTGTGAAATACACCCTCATAGAGCAACCTTTGGGATGAACTGGTGTCACTGCACCAAGTACTTCTATAGCGAGTTTGCCGGTTCAACAGAGCTTTGCTGCAAGGCAGAGTAAGGGCATAGGAAGAGTGCACGAAGCAAACTGCAGCTGTGGCTGTGCCTCCCCTTCCCTCCCCTCGTGCCCACACAACAGCTTCATTGTCACAAGCAACAACAAGGTGCAGGACACCATTTGTGCTGATCCCTGAGTGTGACTCTGGCTAATTTTGACCTCTCGTAGAGATCGCATTCTTAGGCACATTTAGCTAGCTCCAAGACCCTATGCCCATCTGAAAAAAGCAGTATCAATTATAAATAAATGATAATACATAATTAATAGCAATACTCAGAAGCAACGCTGTCTTGCACTGCTTTGGCTACCAGCTAACCAAGCTTTACGTTCAAGCACTCTAGAAGCTGAATTTTAACATCACCCCACCATTTATGGGATATTTTACTATATATTTCTAGGGTAACCAAAAGGCAACAATTGCATTCATGGAGTCCAGTACTGGCCAGATGTACCCATGCTACAATACATAAATATATTTATTAGCCCAATGACATAGAATATTGTATGAATTATACAGCACAGGCAGAGACAGAGTTTCCCAGAGCTATAAATGGTCCAGGTGAGAGCAGGGCGAGGCTAACGTGACAGCTCTACCCACATACCCAAACTGCTGTTTGCCAGTGGGTCTTGAATAGCTGCCAAGCTGCTCCCCTCTCCCTTGAGAGCACCTTCCACAGGCATGCTGTTATGGCCAGCACCAGCGGCCCCACGCTGCAGAGGAAGAGGAGGCATGGGTAGGTAGTGGGGCTGGCCAGCAGCTCACCCGCCGAGATGAAAACAGCAGCCAGATCCCTCAAGCTGTGGGGCCACGTCCTGCCGAGTCAGCCACATGCAACGAGCATCTTGCTAAAATATGGGGAATGCTGCCTTGGTAGGGCTTCCTGAACAAGTAGGAACATTAGGTGCCAATCCTGCCTGCTCAGGACCTTTCTCAAGCACTGTGCTCATTTCAGAAGGATTTACTGAAAAGATTTATAATTCATCAGCCTTTGTGGCTTTCAGCATTAACTACCGCAGTTCTCAAAACCACAAAATAAATTGAATACAGATGAGCAAAAGTGGAGCCACAGACAATGAAAGAGCCCAGCAGCGGAAGAAAAGTGTTAAATAGAAAAGAGCAATTTAGAGACATTCAAATCCTGTCAGTGCCCACTAAAGAATGACAGCAGCGGCCCTCTTTGGGGGACGAGAACTGTGCCTGGAATAGCATTTCACGAGGCAGGAGGTTCATGAATTTAATTTTGTTTGGAGACCTTTAATTGGATTTTTGGGGTAGGGAAATCTAGGGCACAGGTCACAACATCATCCTGTTTTCTGGAAGAAAGCCCCTTTTCAAAAGTTGCACATACAAACCACAATTTGCTTAATGTGTGTATTTCCCGACACCTTAGAGTAAGTGAAGGTCTGTTTTCACGCTTGGCTAAAAGAAACAATAAAGATGCAGGAGAAATGGTGGGGAGAGCACCGTGAGGTATGAAACAGCAATGACCCAGGCCTGGCTGATACGTTTGCATGGACAGAACAGGGAACTATTATGGCAGCATGATTATATACCACTAGCCTGTCCATATTGTTCCACTTTTGTTTGTTCCTGGCTTTTCTTGGAAAGGAAGAGGTTTTCAGAGCATCACAGAAAATTCATCTCTTTTTTTCTTTTTTCTTTTTTTTTTGCACAGCATGTTGTAGCCAACCTATGACTCCTGCATGGCAATAGATGTACAACAATTTGTTTTGAAGTCAACTTTTGAATTTTTCAAAGCAGAAAAAGCACTTCCCTCTCCTGCTGGGAGCAAAGCTACATATTGCTGATCACAGTGACTCTGAGCAGTGATCACTTCCAGAGACAATAAAATAAACTGTATTTCAGCATTTGCTGACCATAAGGCTGTAAGAGTTTCAGCCATAAGCAAGCTGCACATTTTCTGTCACAGATGTGTAAATTTCAGTTGCAAACTCTTAATGAATAGTTATTCATTTACCTCTTCCTGTTACATTTCTCAAATGCTTTGAGCAGAAAAATTACTTCTTCACTTCTACAGCTGACCCAAATCCAAATGGCTTTAGAGCTCTGAACATACACAAACACACTTGTAACCTTCAAAATCTCATCTAACCATCCAAGTCCTTCTTACATGTCAAGAAAGGATCTGAATCCTGAGACAGAAACTGTACATTTTTGGAGACCCATTTCCACTACAGCCAGACGTGGCAGAAAGCACTCTGCATCAGAACCAGGCTTAAGAACCTCCCTTTGCTTCTGCCTCAGAAGCCTGCAATAGCTCAGACACATCTAAACTGCAGTTTTTTAATTTCTACACTGAAAAACTTTTACAAAAAATCTCACCTCCTTTCATCTCTCATTTTACTCCTTGGAATAAACTGGCTAGCTCGTGGCCGCCTTCTGATGTGCTGTGTTACAGGGACGATGTCCCGGTACAGAGCTCCTGTTCACATTAGGCCAAAAGGATCAGCGCATATGCTGTATTTTTCTTCCAGTTTCTCTTTCTTACAAACATCCACATTATTTTACACATACACAGCAGCAGTCCCAGACTTCTGCTAATGACAGGGATCTGACCCAGGACCCTTAGCTTGGTTACTTCCAAATTTATATAATTTAATCATCGTCCTCAATTTTCTCTCCAGAAGACACAACTAACATGGCTGCACCCATCCTTCTGCACCTTGTAACCCAGGGCTCCACGTCTGGGAGGAGCTCATTCCCAGCAATGGCATCAGGCTCCTGTGCAAAAGATGCTCCAGGAGTCCAGGATGTACCACACGAGCCCTGGTGAATGGCTAGGACTACAGCGGGTGGAATTTCAGTTTCTCCCTCTGCCACATTGTAAAGCCGTTGCCTACTCTGAAATGCACGGTACTTGCAAACTGCTTTTGCCAGGGGTTAAATACATTTTATTGACACACCACAAAGACTTCTCTGTGCAACAGTGCCAGAAACGTCTAGGAATTCCGCTTGGCTTCATCTATATCTTGCTGGATGTTGTATGTGTTATATTTTCATACATTAAGGATTTCTATAGAATTTGTCATTAGCCATAATGGTTTCCAGGAGAATCGCTGGCTCAGCTTTAAGAGTGAATAGCTTCATCCCTAGTTTAACACTTCTGTCAGGCTAGGATCAAATCCAGACACTCCTTCAATTTTTCTTTTAGTGGATCATCTACACTTAATCTTAGCCTCTGACAAACAGGATTAAGAAAACTCTCTATTTTTGTTCAAGGTCCCAAACCCATATATAAACACTGTAATTTACTGCATAATGGCAGCCCTTTCAAGACATAAGTATAAGTAGCAATAACAATCGTGCCTTTTTTGAGAAGCTCTTGTTTCCGGAGGTGAAAAGCACACAGCTGAAGCAGTATGTGGGTGACCTCCACACATCTGAACTTCACAATGCCTTGAAAATCCTGCTGCTGAACAGGAGGATCAACACGGTCCCTTCTCATCCAGAAAATTGAATGAGATTAGCTAGAACAGCAACAATTTCTCACCTGATCCATCCTGCAAAGCCGTTTGCTTAATTGCTTTGGAGATTTCAGAGGTCAAATTCATCCACTGAGTTGCAGGAGGCATGGTAGGGTTCAGTTTGGTTTCAGTGCAGGGAAAAGCTTTAGAGTACAGTTGACAATAAAGTGTGTGCAGAGGTATTGAGATGAAATCACAGGCTAGGGAAGGCTTAATTTGCTTAGATATTTTAACAACAATAGAATAAATTCCTAAGAGTCTACTACGTTCTGTGATATGAGCTGGTGAAAAAAATATGTATTTTCCACGGAGACTTCAAAAAAGGGGAGGTAGGGGTTTCTGAAGTGAAATGGTTTCTGTTTTTAATTTAACAAACAAAAGGATTTTCTGCTGTAAAGACTTTTGAATGAAACATTTTCATTTTTAGTGAAAAACCCCTTCGTGGCCAAAACCAAAATTCTAGGTAAGAGAGGGGAATAAAAGGGTTTTGAACAGTTTCTGCAAATATTCTGAGTGCAGCTTTGCCTTCTGATACAGCCATGGCAGGCTAGAAAACTATATAAACTGGATGTTTTAAAAGGCATACATTTAAATTTCACTGTCCTTACTTCCTTTATTGCTGAGCTTGCAGAAACAAAAGAGAGAGGAGGAAAGACTTGTGAAGCTTTTCTGTGCTCCTTGTGCGCTTGCTTAGTCCGAATCTCCCCACTCAGGCCCTGACATGGGCTGCAGCAGCTCCAAAGGGATTCTTACACACGGCACTGTGGTGTTTTTCCTTCCACAGTGAAGCAAGGACAATGTGTATAAACCAGTTTTCCTTTATTCCCTCATTGTTCCTGCAAAGAGCTACAGATAGAAACTGTTTACCAGAGCACTGTGTTGGAAGAGTGAACACAGACCTAATAGAAAAGGAGAAGGGGATAAGGACAATATTTTTTGTTTGCTTGAAAGGTCAGTGAACTCTGAAATATAGAAAGTTATTTGCTATAGTGATTTATTTAGTACTTGAGGTTTTAACCTAAGAAATTTTAAACAAATGAAGAGTTTTATACGGGGGGTAATAAGCCCCTAAATAATATTCAAGCAGGGAGTATTTCAGTGAGCCACATAGGAAGGAGCGTAATAAGAGTTAAATTGTTCCTGGTCCAATAGCAGATTTTTCTTTAAATGAATGCAATGAAAGCATCCTCCCCTGAGTATCATTTGTTACTCTGGAGCCAAAATCCTCTCTTATTTACACATAAATCTAGGGGCCTTATTTGCAGGGTACCAGTTGCCTTTGACTCACTTCCCAAGGCGCGCTGCCTCCATCACCCCAGGTACAACACAACATCTGGTGTCAGGCTGTGGCTCTCAGTGGATGTATTCCAGAGATGTATCAGGATAACCACGTTCAGAACTTAATTTTCATACTTAGGGCTAATGAAAGCCTGATGTTATGGAGGTTTATGTACCAGTGGAGGCCAGCAACATCTGAACAGGGGTAGCTTAAATTAACATGTACAACAGCGTTCAGACTCCTTTCACAACAATAAAAAAAAAAAAAAAAAGGAAAAAAAGCCATTTGAATCTGACTCAAGAAAGGCAAGGTTATTACTCATATCCCAAGGAGATACGGTATGTGTGATGAACTGGAAATGCTATTAAAGAACAGATTCCTGTTCTGATAGGCCAAGTAAGTGCTGGTTTCACTGGTACACTGTTAATTACACATTCACTCTTTCACGTAATGAAAAAGAGTCTCATGTAGTGTCTACAAAAGGGGTTTGCAGATTTGCATAGAATGAAACCAGCAGTGACAAATGTCAGCAGTACCATATACTGATGCCATGAATAATGCATAACACAGAAATGTGAATCTATAAGTAGAGAAATAATCAAAACTGTGGATCTTTTTTTTTTTCCCCCCCACCACTCTCTCTAGGCTCATAAAGTCTAATTTTCTTAGCACTTCAAACTCAAATGGTTTCAACGATTCTGTTTCAGACAGAGAAAACCGATGAATGGCCATGGCGGCTTCCACTTTTTGATCATCCATTCAGGTCTGGTCAGTCAAACATTACCTGTTGGCTTATGTATCTGCCTGTGGCACTACCTGGGGCTCTGCTTGGCTGTTCCCAGCCAAGGCCAGGATTTACCTGTCCGCTTCCCTCCCCAGGCAGGGTTTCCATAAGAACGGTGGGGCTGATCAGAGGAAATGTGGAGATTCACCACTCTCTGCTGTATTACTTTGGCTTCCAAGATTTTCCATGTCTGCTGAGCGCCTCCTGAAAGGCAGCTTTGGAGCAGTAGCTGAGGGTGGAAAAGCAACCCCCGTGTTTAGCCGTACTATATCCCCAAACTCTACCAGCTAGGTTACTCAGCTGTACTTTCTGACAGCCTGACTGGGCAGATGGTACCCCAAAACTGCCAGAGCAGGAATTAATGCTTCCCCACTGGCTACAGGAAGCACTGCAACTGCCTGAGATGAGGGTTTGCTTTGATAATCTTTTGCTTAAATAAGCAGATGCCCACAGACTTCAGAAGGCATCAGCACATGCTCCTACAGTGGAGCCAGCATAACCAGCCCCTAGGGGAGAAACAGAAACACCCCATACGTCTGCAAGGGGGACACTGAGGGATGCCACGAGAGGGAATGTCATAGCCAGTCAGCAAGGATGTCAAGGAAAAGACCCCCAGGCTGAGCAGTTCTGTAAAACACTTTCCTCTGTTGTGACTAGCATTTAAACTGGAATTTGAATAAAATCTGACCTGGATGAGGCAACACTGATGTAATTCTCCACTGTGTAGATTCTCCACTAATTCTCAGACTAACACACCAACAGGGCAGTCACCACCTCTCCCCAGCCATCTCAGTTCTATAATAGGAGGGAAATATCATTTAGTTCACAGCCAAAGCATTTACTTCATGGCAAGCTGTACACTTTTTATTCAGCAGCATCTTACACAGCTGGGTATCTCCATTATTTATCTTCTTCACTACACAGTTTGTGTATATATGTGCAAGCATTACGTAGTTTTTAATTCACACTCTTAAGTACCACCTGTCTGTTTTCCTACACAGAAATCCACATTAAGAGTCCCAACAGGATTTTTAATCATGTTTCTTGTGCATTATACACTCTGCTAGCCTACTTAATCATTTGATCATGTGCTGTTTAATCCATATGAACCTGGTCTTGTTCCCTCTAAAGAAAAGATGGTGTCTGGAAATGCAGGAACACTGTAAGACAAACTGTTATCTTTGTGGTTCTGGCTGTGACTGTATGCTTGAAGTGAAAAGTCCCTTACATATTCTTTCTCACTAACACTGCTTGCTGCACGGTTCTGCACCATTTTGTCCAGCCTGAACAATTCTTTCTGTAGAATTAAAATGATCGCTTCAATTGGAAAAGACTGAGTTGCAACACATTAAAGGAGCAGAATTAAACTTACACAGGTGACATGCTTTGAAGCATTTTTAGTCATTTAAGAACTCTGCAACCTTACTGTCCTCCCAGTGACTTCAGTGACTTTTTTTTTTTTTTTTTTAAATCAAGGAAACTCCAGGAAGGAGGGCAGGTTGTTTTTAATACAGAAATCTAATCATGTGAAGTGAGAATATTGGGTCTGGAAAGCTAAACACCTTTGCCCAAAGCAGATAAACAGTGATATAGGGTCTTTGGCAGCATGAGACAGGACTCTCCAGGAACCTTGCTTTCTTCCAGAAACATCATCACAGATCACATAACAGGGGCCTTTATATATAAAAATGCAACACTCTTATGCATGCATGTGCAAACACAATGGAGTACTGAGAGACTGCCTATTCACTGGGCATTGCCATACTATTTATGTACGCATGCATAGGCAAAGCTAATGAAACACAGAGACAACTTGGTTTATTCTATGACCAATAATAGTATATGCACAAAGAAACAGATTTTTAAGAGACTGTTAATTCAATCTTCTGAAAAATGGTTTCTTCCCAGCACCAAAAGACATACCAGTTACCTAGAGATAGCATTTCAGTAAAAAATCAAGCCTATGCTTAATTTCGGGCTTATGCCAATGAGCTGCTAATCCAGTTACAATCAGAAGCTAACAATACAGGTGGCACTTCAGAATGCTTTCCTTACTCAGAGCATTGGTTTCTGTCAAACACATTTCCATAGTCTCTTGCTGAGGCCAAATATCAGTATAAAAAAAGCTGCAAAGCTTTTTTTCTTCTGGAGATGAAAATCAAACATTTTTTTCTTTCTCCTTGAAAAACTGCTAAACTTCCAGGGAGAAAGAAAAAAAACCTGTTGATGTACCAACAACAACCGGGACAATTATGAGCCAGAGAAGGAAATGCTGGATATTTAGCAACCAGCTAAGGACTTGCATCATCTCAGATGCCAAAACAAACTGGCCCAGAACAGAATACTTTTTTCCCGTATTTCATCAAATAACACTTTTACCATTCCTAGTTTTCAAATGGAAACTCTGCATTCCCTCCCCGTTGCATATTTTTACATAAATGAGAAATAGCAAGGAACAAAAATATTGCAGAAAATCTACACTAAATGCAGGGAAAATGTAATTTAATAGACACTGCATAGTGTTAAGGGTATTGAAGAATTTCATCTTTTTGCATAGTTCCAGCACTCTGCTCTGCAGCATTACGTATTGGGCATACGGCTGCAAGGGAAGAAGAGTGAAGCAGAAGACTCGCATATTTTGAGATGCTTGTCACTTCAGAGGTTGGGATTTAATACTCTACGGTTCAGTTTCAATCACTGTAAGTTGTCAACCATCTTTCTTTTTAGCAAACCTCTTACCTGCAATGCGGTCCCAGACTGAAGGGACACATGCCCTTTCAAAGAGGTAAATGGTCTGGCAGCAGAGGCACCTTCACCATTCTGCTACCACTGTTGGTCTATTTATGCATGTACCTCATTTAGCAGCTGCTCAATGTTTACTTTGGAATTGGTGCTTTTCCAGTAAGATTTGTACAAGATCAGCATAAATAACCAAAGAAGGACAGAGTGGAAATGAAACCCTAAATACTCAAAACTATCCTTACATTACATCTCCTTGCAACTGTACTTACAACCTCAACATGGGCAGATAAACTGAGCTGAGAGAATACATGAGCAAAATTACAACAGCTCCTAATCTCTTTGGGTCCCTCCAGCCTTTGCTGTCGGCAGAGAGGCAAGTGTGTTTCACTCCCGAAAGCTATGGATCAGAAAACCTGAGCTTGAATCAGAATTACTTTAAATCCCACTGGGCCAAGGTGTTAATTCATACTGCATTTCAGGTCAGGAAGTAACTCAGTTGAAGCACACTACTTAACATATCTTGAAAAAAAAAAAAAAAAACAGGATAACAGGCTGGTTAACAAAATGTGAGCATTGGGAAAATCAATGACAGTTAAGATTGCTGTAGCCCTACACTGCAAAGTCTTCTCCTGCACTGTTTTGCCTTGGTAGAACATTACCCTGCTCACATAACAACAGATGCAGGTCAGCAAGATCTCAAAGTTGCACCTACCCTGGATTTCTGTCCATCATCACACTTATCCCAGGGCATCAGCACCTGAGCAAATGCCTCACAAACATGTGCCATGCAACTTGGTCTGCTGTGATGTAGCATGTCCTGCTGCTATGATCCAATGGAGTTGAAGCCTGGCATCTTACTTCACTGGCTTTGGGGGCAGAGCTTGGAAGTAGGGCAGTTAGAGTGACCATAAACACAAAGGAATTAAGTTGTGCTAATGAGAACTTACCAAAGCTAACAAGAACCTCCAAAATACCTCTTCTGCTCAGCCTGCACAGCCACAACGGATACTCTCAAACTACTGTGGCAGATTAGGAGAGTTATGTTGCACCAGTCCTCCAAGAAGAAACCCAGAAGAGCAATTATAACAAGGCTACCGAAGGTTATGAATGAGCTATCAGGGGCCGTTCAAGAACTGGCTGCATTGTATCTACCTCCATCTTGCATTACCCATTTCTCAGACTAATGAGAATGACAGAGTTCCTCCAACCAAAGTAGTTCAAGACTATGCTATGCCTCTTAAGAAAATATGTACTTCCAAATGCTGCAAGAATAGCTCAAACATCTGGACAGATTTTGTACTTTGAAAGCCAGTAAATTGGAGTGACCCACCTCAAATTTCTTTAGGGGTACTTTCCAGTTCCAGGTGAGCTGGAATTGGAAAGGTATTTTTTCATCATGTTCAGGTGTTTCAGGTGTTTTTTCATCATGTCAGATCAGCATAAGCTTTGCCAGTTCTTTTTAAAAAGCACTTCTGGCCACTAGTTTTAAATCCTGTATTTTCTTTCGCTTGATGAATTAAAATTTATCATCTTCACATAAAACTCCCCTTTCTGTTCTAGGTGGCTAGTTACTCCTGCTCTGTACTGTACATTTTCAGAGTGAACCCATTTGTAAGTCCCTCCATAAATAACAAGGGAGAGAGCAAGTCTGGTGAAGAGGACTTACCAGGCTGCCATCTGGAAATCAGATTTTAGAGATATCAACAGTAAAGAAAGAGTCCTGCAACTTGCATAGTTACTTGAATTAAGAAAACTCACTCGAATATCAAAAGCCCCCTTCTCTTTTGGAGAGTTAAGTTCCCAAGCTCTTGGTCTCTGGGGATAAGGAGCTGGTTGGCTGGTTTTTCATGCCAGGAGCGATGAAAACTGAACCTTGTACATTTAAACACTTTCAGTTGTTCGTGAGTAAACTGTGAGCTAAAGCCATAATTGTGATGCAGGCCAAATCACATAATACTTTCAAAATTACGTTCATTTCTCCAGGGTTTACTAAAGGTAGCATGACAAGCACATTGATCCAATGGTAATATTCAGGTCAAAGTGTGAAGTTTTCAAACACCAAAGCCCTTTCCACAGTAAGTGTGTGGAATTGTAACGTTTTCTACAAAGCCCATCTAACATAGTCAGAATTTGTATTTTTACAGCGTAAAGAGCTTCCTCATTCTCTGGAGGTCTGCTTGTTCATCCCGTGATAAGACTGCAGAACAGTGATGCTAACCTGATCAGTGACAGCAGATGCCAAACTGTAGTGAATTCTCCACAACAGACTTTTCATAGGTACTGTCCCTTTGCTCCCATGAGAGACACTACAGCAGGAAATAGAAAGCTTGAAGGGCAAAACCAGAATTCATCCCCCCAAAGGCTATCTCCTTAAGAGATGCATGGTGGCAGTTCTGGACAGAATTATTTTTACACATAGTTGAGATAACAGTTCTGATCAGTGAGAGAAGCTCATAATCATGCTACTGCTTACCTTAAATCTTAGCTGGCACTCTTTCCTTCAAAGTATTTGGATATGTAGTGCATGATCTGTGGGAGTTTGCCTGGAAAAAGTTTGCTTTTCTTGTCTGCTTTTACTGGATGATATTGGAGAATGCTCTCCCCATCACTGGATCAGGCCCTGCAACCATTTACCATACTATACTAAAACTGACTAGTGAGCCTCGCTTTCCGTCCTTTTGCGTTCATGTCATTAAAAATGGGTTTAAGTGTCCCAGATGTGTTGCAGAGCAACAGAGCCTCGAGGTTTCTGCAGTTGTCTGTCAGAACCAGCACTGCTCCCACCACAGCTCTTCCCAGCAGTGTTGACTGCAGCAATTTTCCTGGTGGTACTTTGCTTCGCTAGTTCTCAGCCCATTTCAAATCACACACACTGAAACTTCTTTCTCTTGCGTTTTGGCTCTCTTTTCCCACTCTTCTGATATTTTTCTCTCCAATATCTTAATCTGGCAACATGTTCAGGGAGATGCCTTAAGAAGTCAATATGAAGGGGAGGAATTAATAAAACTAGCTTACTCAATAGGATATTAAAAATTCAAAGGCTGCTTTACTAATCATGTTTCAGTAGAAACCTGTTTCAAATTCTACTAGTAAATGGCTACAGTCATCAAATACATGCCCGAGCTGAACAGTAGGTATCATTACGAGGTATCTAATAAGGATTTATGCTGCTCTGACTGGAAGGCAACAAATTCCAGACACATGTAGGCCATACTTGGAGGGGAGGGATGTGAATCCTTCCAGGCACATAAACCAGAGATTAATGCAAGTCCTAGTGTACACACTAGAACAAATCTGTCCCAGTCTCCCCATTCTGCCATCAGTACCAGTGACTAGATTGTCCAAAACTACAATAAATTACAGAGCAGAGAAGTTTAAGCTCCCTAAGAATTTCTGTGCTGGAAGCATTACTGCAAATCATACTGCAAAAATAAAATCAATAGCTAGAAAAAATTAGCTTTTCTTCCTTTTTTTTTTTTTCCCCTCTGAGAGTAGCTTGATTATTTAATATTATTATTAACTCCGTTTATTCCTAATTTCTGGAATCCTCTTTTATTTTTAACCAGACAAAAGCTTACCATTATTTTTTTCTGACCAGGGGAAAAACTTCATCAATAAGGAAAGTGAGGGAGAAAAGAGCTCCGTGAGATGTGGAGCACCTGCTGTTCCCAGGGAGATATGTGGTTCTGGGATTACATCCATGGACGGGCTCCAAAAACACTGGGATTTAGATTGCAGGATAATCATCTATACCCAGATGATGTGCAGTATTGCTTTTCCTTTTATTTTATAACATTGTTCAAACCCAAACACTACATCATGCTTTTAAAACCCTGCAAAATATTTCTACTTCCCTTGGAATTATATACATCATGTATTTTGGTAAATCCTGGCAAAAAGAGCAGGAAAAAAAAAAAAAGGGGAAAAAGAAAAAAAATGGCTTAATGAGCAAAGCAACTACTTTTTGAAATGTATTTTTCTTCCATGTTGTGCTTGCAAGGGGGGACTGCAATTACTGCTTCACAAGTGTCATGATGCACAGGCTGTTTTTGGCACCTTTAACCTGTCTTCCACAGTTTGCTGAAAAGCTCAGATTCCACATTTGTCTAAAGCCTGCTAATTATTCACTGCTGTGATAAAAAAGGCAGGCCTCAAAGGACACATATCTGATCTATATTAATAGGACCTGTTGCTGGAGTAACTGTTTCAGCCATATGCAGCCATCAGTGCATCCCCAGCATGGATGTAACTTTGAACAGCAGGACCACAGGTATTTGCCAACCCTCTTGAAAGTCACCCTATAACTACATAATAGTTATACTGGTATAACTGCATTAGTACTAGGAGATTTTCCTGGCCCAGCTCCACTGGCCAAAGATCACAGTTTTTCACATCCCTGGCTGGTTTTGCTATGCCAACAGAAATCTGCAGCATAGGTCTGGCCACAGATCTACACACAGTGTAGTTCTCCAAAGGGATTTTATTCATGTCAAACAGCACAGCTATATTTACAGCCTGGAAGGAGATTTATAAACTACTGTGCTAACCTGACATCATCCCCTACTAGAACGGGAATTTCAGATTCTGTAGAAGACACTCCACTTGAGACCATCACCCTCTTTGCTTTTACCAGTGCAGGATCAGCACAAGCCCACTAATTTCTTTTGATATGACACCAATTTACACCAGTGCAAGAGGAGAAGACAACTTGGCTCTAAATTTGATGCTGCCACAGTGTTTGGTGCTAGTGATGCTGTATTCTGAGCAGCTTTCCTTCTGAGGTGATGGGGTTGGGTGGCTTTCAGCTAAAACACCTACACTAGAAGATATGTATTTTTTCTACTTAAACTATCCAAGCATCTAGGATTTTTGCCTCATGTTAATGAAGACAAATTACTTTGCAGTTACCATGTGATCTAGAAAAATGAATTAAAGATTATGAGGGAAATTTGCATCAACATTTCTTTCACTGTCATGATTTGTACCAGCTGTAAACCTGACCTCAAAAATTCATGCTGTTGTACACAGTGCAAATCAAAAAGCACAACACAATACCATCTCTCACAGTCTTCCAGCAACACTGCATTTGTCATGCTAACTTAGAAGACACAGCAGTGACAAAGTTTGGAGTATGTATTAGGTTCTTTCCATTCTGTGAGGTTCCTGCTACTTCTGCTGCACACACACAGTGCTGTGATGAAACTGGTCTCTTATTTTTGTTGTCAGCACAGAGGAAACCACTAAACCACATGCCTCTAAACCTCACACTTCACAGACTCGCTTAGCAGCTACCAATTTTTTTTCAGGTGTCACTGCATGGAGATGTGTTTAAATTGTTCTCTCTCTTCCTGGATGGCAGCCAGCACAACACACAAATTTGGGCAGGTTTGATGCAGACAATGTTCTGACTAACAGTGTGAAAGCATTTCATGAGAATAAAATGAAAAAAGAATGAAATGACTTACTGCTAATGACTTACTCCCTTTTGCTTTTTAGCAAATGACATCATAACAAGCCCAGGAGCGTGTAAGTCAGAAGCTAAAGCCAAAGAGAACCTGTGTGATTTACCTTCTCTCTGAAGCGCACATGCATTTCATTTCACTACCCAGTATGGAGGGCGCAGCACTAGAGTTAACAATACCATGTCCTGGAAAGAGCGAAGACAGATCCTGAGAGTGTCGCTGATGAAGGATGTAGAGCTGCACTTCTCTCACAGAGCAATTTGCTTCAGCATTTGTCTGTGTTGTCATTGTCTCACCCATGGCTGAGTCACAGCAGAGCTCTCCAGGGTTGTGTTGGAAAGAGCTGAGCGTTCAGCTTTTCTCTGCCCTCCATAAGCTTTACCCGTTTTCATCCCTGTTCTGATTTATTTGGAGCACAAAACAAAAAGACAGTGGGGTTTGTAAAATGGGTAAGATAATAGAAGAGCAAGTTTTCAATGTCCAGGAACACATGCTGAGTGCACTACACTTGGGAATATCTGGGAAACAGATGACAGCCAGAACATTCTCAAGAAATTATGTTAGACTCAAAAAGTTGACTTAATAGTTATATTCATATTTCTGACACTGTACCTCTATCCCACCACTACCAGCGATGTTCTAGCACAGACTTTACAGTTTTAGAAAAGTTACGAATTAGTTGCCACCTGCTGATATTTAAACTTACATAGGGCTACAATTACAAGTAACTATCTTAAGACTTGTCTCTGTGTTTCTGCTCAGGCAAGAGTCTCACAAAAGCACAGAGGCTGGCAGAATATGTCCTCAGTGATGAGTCTCTTGCATTTCTTCTTCACTCATCTTTTACCAGTTGAACAGTAGAAGAATAACACCACTTGCCTCCAGCCCTTGCTACCTAAGTAAACTGGGGTTAGGAGAAAGTGTTGTGGTTAGTAGCAGGGCATAGGGACAGATGGACAATAGAAAATTAATTTAGGGCAGAAGAGAATCAAAGCTCTGGAGCAACTTTCCAATAAGGCACAAAAAAACAACTCTCAGAATGGAATTTAATTGAATAGTTGAAAATCATTTAATTCTTGTGAGAATGGGGATGAGACTCAGTGATACAAGAGATCCTTTGCAGTCCTGTATTTCAAAAGTGACTGTTTTGTGATGATTTTAGATGATGATTCTAGAACTTAATTGCATGTATAGTAAAAGCTTAATAATGATGTCTATTCCTTTACATCAGCCATGTTTTCCTAGTTACATCTTGCTCTAGCATGCGGCGGGCAGGAACAGACATTGGCTTCACTTCTAAATGACTTTTAAAGGATAGAGGAAGAATACACTTCTTCTATGTAGGACTCCTGCCAGCAGTTCTGGAAGCTGGAGTTGTTGTCCTTATGCTTAGCAATACAGATATACAACACCACTTCATTTCACTCTAAGGAGCATATGGTCTGTCTAGCATGTACTTGAACCACTGCCATTTCATTCTAGCCTGGCTGCTTTGTAACAACAATAGAATATGGGTTTCAACCCATCCTCTTTTCCAGTAGCATCTTTTCAAACCCATGCTACTCATCTCCCAGCTACAAGCACAGTTGCAAATAACTAGGAAGCTCAGGAAAAAAATGACCTGCCAGTACTTAATCACTCGAGGCATATGGGTAAAATGTTTAAAAAAAAAAAAAAACACACAAAAAACCACCTTAGTACACTTTGTGTAATTAATGTTTAGCCATAAAGTGAAATGGTTAACTTAAATCTATTGATCAACCTCAGAGATCAAGGATTAAGCCTATCACTGTGTCTCTGTGGAACTGTTGCTGCGTTGTGAGCAAGAGGGTAAAGAAGTGAATGAGATGACACTCTCATGAGCCAGAAAGGGAAAAGCAAACAAAATTGGTGTAACTATTTACACAAGAGGAGCATAATAAAATGACCATTCTGGATAAAACTGGCAAAAAATATAAGCTTAACCACATTCGTTTATTACTGTTTGTGGGGTTTTTTCTAATCTTATTACTTCAGAGGGCATTTTAAGAGAGCAAAATTTGGTCAAACAAATGCTCTGCTGATAGTTTTCAATCTCTTGTGGTGGTAAGTTTGCCAGAAAAATTAACATCGTGGAACAGTCCTGTTCCTTTTTTATGCAGGGCAATGACTTGAATCCATCAGAATTACTAATGACATGAGAAAAAATACACTGTAGAAAGAAACAGTTGGCAGTAATGAATTTAAATTCATCTTCATAGTGAGAAAAAAGGAAATGTGTTGTGATAGGCTGACATCTTAATGAATGCACATACTGCTTGACTTCGAGTAGGGCGTTTGAGGATCTCCAAGGAACAGCATGATTCGTCAAATGCTTGCTGGTGAATGCAAGAGTTGTAAAAGGAAAACTTAAGATTTTAAAAAGCAATTTCATAAATTAGCTGTTTTACAGCTTGTACTGTACTAGCATCTTCACAGTCACACTGGAGAAAAAAAAAAAAAAAACCTTTTGGTGTTGCCATTCTTAGGTTAACATGTTTTTACTGTGCGAAGCAGAGAGAAAACAGGATATCGCTCTCTTTCTGCAGGTTCTGCGCCAGGCAGGAAACACGCTATAGACTGACTCTAACAAGTAATTTATAAACTGTTTTTTGACCACACTGATTGCAATTACAAAATGAAAAGAAAAGCCAGAGTGATAGGAAGGCTAGAGAAAATGCACTTCCATTGGGGCTTAGAGTACTGACCTATCAAAAAGGAAATAAAGAATGATCTGATTACAGTGTGTAAACACACCTTCATGGTGAAAAATAGCAGGTCCCAGAGGGCTGTCTAACCTAGCGCAGAAATGCACTGCAAGAATCAATAGCAAGAAATTAAAGCTAAAAATAGCTATGTAAATTCAGAAATAAAATAGGCAACATTTTAACTATAACACATCACTAAGACTGATTATGAACAGAAACAGCAGATTCCTTTTTTTGGTTTTAGATGATATAATCTTTTCTTAAAACGCAAGCTGTCTCTTGTCTAACACAAGTGGGCACAGAGAAGTTCTGTGGAAGGGACTACAGAGAACAGGCAAGGTAGGAGATCTGACACAGGCCCCCTTTTGTGCTTTTTGGGGCCAACCACCCTTTGAAATCAGTCAATTCTCAATACTCTAGCACACCACCAACCCCCTCGCTCTACAGTTTTGCCAAGTTTCCTATGAAAATAAAACACAACTTTGTGCTCCACACAGACATGGGTCTGTCCACTGCCTCCTACTAAGTAATTCTGGAGCCCAGTGGCCAATTTTAAATAACTTTAACAGAAAGGTAAGGGGGCTCTAAAATACTAAATTGCTAATAATTTGTGAAAATAGACAAAAGCGAGAGGATCTCATTTTCCCTACAGAGGAACTGGCCACATCATTAGACACCAGAGAATCCACTTTTAGTAGTGAAAAATGTGGTGGGTAACACTGCTTTTCTTACTCATTTGAATTCCACATTCACCATTAGGCTGCAGGGACTGTTCTTTTTAAATGCCATTGCAATTATCAGACAGATCCCCCCAAAGGAAGATTTTTAATATGATTTCTGGCTACTGATAGCATTTCATTCGACGGAAAATCTAACCTGGAAAACGATCCCTTCACAGATCCTTTTGCAATATCAGGTCTGCAGAGAGCAGAGGCCCTGGCTGTTTGAATGCTCCCAGCTGTGGCCACATCTAGGAAGCTCCCATCAAAGTGGGATTAATTACACTCGGAAAATAACTACTGCTTCCATTGGCCCTAGAATGAATCCGAATGCTTAATTTTAGACGGAACACATGATTTCTTTGGCTACTAAAGTTTAGAAAGATGGATCACACACCTGGCTCCAGGAGAGCTGGAAACCTATACCAGATCAGTTGGGAAGATTCAATGGCAGGCAGAGCGCAGCCTTTTAGGAGGGTAGGGAGTAAAGTCATTGCCTACAGACTTGGTGCATGAAACCCTGGCTTCAATCTCAATAACTTGACATTTATCTATAACTGTCATCTACAGGAAGGAAAATACAATAGAAGAAAGATCACGCGATGTCCATCCATAAGAGGCAGGTATTTACCTGAAAAAAAATGCCCCAAATCTTCAACAGGACATGTCTGCCTCTTTTATTAGGAGACAGATTGTATTAAATGACCTGTTTCTGCCTGTTTCTCGAGCTGTGACTAAGGCAGGATTAATTGCATCCTGTGAAAGGTGTACTGCATTGCTCATATGCTGTTAAGGAAACAGAAATTAAAGCTGCCACATGAAAATGGAGTTGTTGCATCTCCACGCAGTGGTTGGCATGTGAAGAAAAGACATTCCAATCATCAAGACATCATTTCCGAAATTCAGACAACAATCAAACGTTTCAAGACAGTCATACCAACTAACGCTGAGGAAGTGATGTTTTCTGAGCATGTAAAATGCTTACGTTATTCGGTTGTTTTTTCCTTGTATTTGTGTACGAACAGAGAATAGCAACAATAAATGGTAACACAGCTATTTATGACTGCAAGGCATTTTCTAATCCTGTCACACTGACACTGGACACACCCACGCCTAAAATTTTGAGCGGAGTCAAAGAGACACTGTTTCAAGCAAGTGAATCAGTAGCAACCCTCTGAGCAATTTCATTCCAGCCAACCCCTAGCGCACATAACCTCACACGTAGGGCCAATGGGGATACACAGACAGGACACGAAGCCCCAGTCTCTTACCAACACATATTGGCAGGAAGCAGTAAAATTCTAGCCAAAGTATTCCTCATGACACAGAAGAGGAGAGCTACAGATTCCTTTCCCCAGGGATAAGAATTACTAATAATTATAGCAATGCACTCTGTTCTCCTGCTAGACTTGAATCGACAAGGCTCTGAGCCCCACCTATAAAGGGCAAAATTCCTCGGCTCCTGCTAACGGCTATTAGCCAGTACAACTCAGAGCACAGCAAATTAACACCGATTAGGTGCAGTCAGCACTTTTTGCAACAGATTACGGGCATACCTTTGAATATGCCTGGTTAGGAACACAAAGAGAGTTTTCCTGGCCTCTAGTGGCTTGTCCCTGCTCACTGGGTATTTACTCACTGGGTGTGGAGCTATCAAGGAAACAACCCAAAAGAATGCTGAATATCAGTATACAGGAGGGAACTTTCACCTACCCCTCCTCTGTTGGTTTGTCTGTTGATTCGTCTTCGTATGTCATCTCGTCACGTGTTTTCTGTATCTAAGTCTCTACTGACAGCTGCTTGTTGTGAAAATAATCAATACATTGTACGTGAGGAAAAATAATCCATAAACATTTTCGGGATATCTTTCTACATAGACTGCTGCTCTGTTTGTAGCCAATTTATTTCTGTTGGCCTTTTATATTTCCTGTTATACACAGAATACCCTTCAAGAGAATGTCAAGTTAAAAACATACCATTTAGATTTCCAATAAACTTGAAAAATTATCCAAGACATTTCAAGCAATGCAATTCAAGAATGTACATCGTATTTATAACTAAGCCCTGTTTAGGTATGATCAAGAAAAGAATAATGTGCCAACACAACGCATTACCTTGCAGAGCAGAGGTAACGCTTTAACTACCGGTCTTCTGAGGAATTTCAGATTTAAGCAATTCCATCTGAGTCAGATTTCTCCTTCCTACATTTTTAGTTTTATTAGCTATCCTGAATTTGTTTTCAAGAAGGATCTTCTCGGGGAGGGAGGGAAGGAAGTTAGTTTTCTTCTCTATTTTTACTGTTGTCCTAAAAGGGACAGATATATTTGAAAAGGCTGATGTGTGAGACAGAACTATTTTTTAAGATTGCCCAGAGAGGTTGTATAGCCTCCATCATTAGAGATATTCCAAAGCTGCCCAGACATGGCCCTGGGCAACTGGCTCTAGGTGGGCCTGCCTGAGCAGAGGGATTGGACCAGATGACCTCCAGAGGTCCCATCCAACCTCAGTGAGTCTGCGATTCTCTCTCTAACTCCTGCCCTGACTTGCTCTGCAACCTCAAGTGAAGGAAAAGTTAAAAAACAAAACAAAACAAAACAAACCCTCTTCTGCCTGATGATATTGCCATCACCTCTAAAGAAAGGGTCCTGACCATAAAGTTAGAACATCTGAAACCACTGCTTCAAAGAGACTAATTCAGTAACTGTTAGTCAACATGAGAAGAGACTGTAAACACAGCATAATGATGAGAACTAATTCCTGTTCTGTCTAACATGGAAGATCTAAAAATTCTCTGGAATAGAAATTAGAACCCTGGTATCTTCATGCATATATAAAACACTTTCACTGTACTACTTTATAAGCCCAGTTTCAAAAGGCTTGTCTTCTGCACTTTCATAGGAAACACAGAATACGAACCACTGTCCTCCTGTGCAAAAAAGTGATCTGAACTGCCATCTGATATCTAAACACTAGTATCTATAAATTAAAGTAGGGCTCCTAGGACTTTCCTTGGTTGTTGTTTTGTCAGAGCAAATTCCAGTCATCAGACAAAGAGGCAGATTTCATAAGTGAATCCTCATCAGAAGGAAGCATGTGAAGACTGCGGGTAAAACTCAATCCTACATTCAGTCTTAACTCTTAACTTGAAGGCTCCCTCCTCAGCGTCAATATCTGGATTGGACTCTGAGGCACCCAGCTCCCCAGTAACTCAATACATACCAAAGCTAGGACATGGGGTTGCTGTAGGCACTCCAAGCGTAGGGTCTGGTGTTCCTACAACATTTCCTGGAATCAGCCTTCAGTTACTATTGGAAGGAATCCATGTCACTTAGGAGTTCTATAAATTTAAGCCTTATTTAAATCCTAAATTATTCTTGGTAGAAACACTCTTAAGTTCATGTTTCTCAGGCTTGTCCACAAACAGCAGGAGATTAAGATTGCCCAGACTGGACAGTAATAAAATAACATTGGCACTGAATTGATAATATGGGCCACCCTAATCTGCCTCCCCTTTTTTCTACAATTTTGCAAGTTGAGGAAGGAGACGGGGGGCTCATTCACTATTCATATATATGTATGTATGTAAATATATATGAAATTAAGAAGAAAAAAAAAATCTGCAAAATTCCTCTTAACACCATTAAATCAGTTTAAAACAAGATTGGTAATGACATGTACATAGAAATGATCCAAATTAAAGAAAAAAAAAAAATCAATCTAGCCCAAAGCAATCTAATAGCCTTCACACAGACCTGTATTCCCACATTTATGCACCACTTAGGTGCCTGTCAGGCATCTTCACTGAAGTTGGTAGGATGTTCTGTTCAGAACAGGCCTTAAGGTGTGGTTTTAAATCAATTTAATTAAAACGGTAGAAAAAGTTGTGTTCATCCTCTGAGATGTGATTAGTGTTCCAGCCATGTATGAGCCTCACCACAGTAGTTATGCATACAAGCCTGAACCTGTGGCTAACATCAGGCACAGTGTGATTAATCCCAGATTAATCTGGCAAGAAATGAGCATGTTTATTATCTGTTGTATAATTCATCCCCTACTAATACTTAAATTTATTTTCAACAGGTACAATGCATGATCCTATTATTATAGACCCAGGAAAATGGGTACCTAGTCTTGTAATTGCCTTAGCAAAGTGTTTTAGGCAACTTTCATAATATATGGTGACAGAAATTCTCAGATGGTTAGCTAGATATGGCATTTGTCTTGATTTGTATATAGGAACTCATTAGCACAGGTAGTACTAACAGAAACAACCAACCACAAATTTGGGGAATGTGTTGTATGTTCACTACATAAACAGAATCTGCCCCTAACAGATTACACAGAAATCAACAAGCCTGTAGAGACAGGTATTGCTATGTGCAGTTTCCAATTAAAATATGCATTATTTATAGCAGTAGAACCTTTGCCTCACTGTAACAAGACAAAGAGTCCTTTGTCAACTCTGCTACAACCCCTAACCTATGCTGAGACTGCGCTGTGTGGAACAAGTGTTCTATGAAATGTCTGCCCTGACAGCAAAGGGAAATAGAAGGAAACAGAATGCAGGGGACAATTCTCTCAAGAGAAAGCACATTTCATTTAACAGCTTCGTAACAGTTGCACAGAAAACTTTCTTCAGTTTCCCCTTGTACTCACGTAAGCTGATGCTCAAAAAACCACACGCATCACTTAGCTTTACTGGTTTACGCAGAAAGAAAGCAAAGCATACTAACTTAGGTATTCCCAGAAGAATTGTGCTTGGAGCTAGAAGTGGACTCACAGGATCTGTAATACACGATAATTGAACTAGAAACTGTTTTCTAAGCTAATGAAATTGTTAATATTTTATATTAATAAGTGATAGGTTTACATTATAGACACTTCAGAATTCCATTAATGGCTATTCCTGAATTATTAGGGTGTGTGGACTTTTGATAAAAGGCTAGGATTCCAAGATACCTTACACAAACAAACAAGAAACATGTCAAGATTACTACTTTTGTATCTGAATTTTGTCCCCTTTCTAGAGAACAAGGAAGTATTTCTGATAGATTGTGTCACATACTTAGTAAAATATCACTTACAAGGACACACCAAAATATTTCACTTTACTGCAGAATAAGTGTACTGTCTGAGGCTAGTATAAAGAGCAGATTAGAATTTGGTTCTATAAATCACACCTTGTACATATAAAGACTGCTGTCAGCAGTCACTCTCTTCAGTACGCTAACTAATGATGAATATTTCTGCCCACTTACAATAGGCTAATAAATATATAAAAAAAAATGAAGCGCTTATTTTACATTCATGATCCAAGCTCAACTAATTTCCCAAGCCTATTATACAACTACACAAACAACAGAGGGGGAAAAAAAAAAAATCAGCACATTAGAAATTCTAGTGGGCATGCAACTGCACCATGCTATGCCTGCAGCTCTGCTACTCCAAGCTGTACCCTTGCCTGTTTTCAAATACTAGGGTTGAACTTAGTGCCTACATGAAAGATGCAAAAAACAGACAAAAGGCTGCCAGAAGTAATGTCTAGTAATTTGGTAAGTGGTATAGTCTACCCTTCACAATATTACTGAATAAATTCCCTAGAAAAGTAGGCACTAGACTGCTTACACCACAATTGTCAAGGTGACATTAAAATGAAAGCTCAGTCCACTTAACTGTTAGAAGTCCCCTTGTGCTTTTTGCAAGATTGCAACTGTTGATCTGAATTTTGGCTGAATTCCAGTTTGGTTAATTAAATTCCACACATCTACATCCACACATCTACTGATAAATGCTATTAAATAATGAACATGCTAAGTCAATGTCCTCTGGGTCTAACATCAGCAAGGATCGAAATAGTTCCCTGGTGCAAAGTTAGGGAAACGCTGCTGGAATACTTCTGAATAAAGTACTGCTGTTTTTGTAAATGAGTACTTACCATTCAAGCAAATTCAAGTTAAAGAACCATCAGAATATTACAGCATTTTGAGTGGTTTGTACAATGTAAATTGTACTAAAGAGAAGTAAAAACTTCTCATTAGTAATTATGTATGTGTTTAGTTGCAATGTCCAACTATTATAATTCCAGATGAAGAGGAACCAAGTGTCTTTGGTACGTGCTTCCAAACTTTCCTGTTCTGACTTCATGACAGGAAGATGTGCATCAGTTTCTAACAATATAAACATTTTTCTTCGGAAAAAAATAATATATTTTTACATGTCTCCTACCATTTGCCAATAGCTATTCTTCACATAACTCCTTTTACTAACATTTTGCTGTAAATCAAGGAAACCAAAACTTATCTGAAGAGAAATTTCTATCCAGTCGAACTAGTGTATTCTTTATGTTTAAGACAGCAGTATAGGCACACTTCAGTCAGTGTTTGCTTCTGTCTAGTAGGAATTGTGATGTTATATTTTTTTAATTATTTTTAGTAAGAGATACTTCTCCTGAGTAGCATTCATAGCTAATAACAAACTCTACAAAACCACCATAGTCAAAGAATGTGGAGTCTTAGAGTAAAACCAGTCCTCTAACAGCCTGAAGTTAGAAAATATTTTTCTTCTAATTTGATCTTCTTTAAAGTGAGCAATTTCCACGTGGTTGAATTAGGCACAGATGTATTTAGCCACTGAATTTTCAAGTCAGGTTTATTTGATGTCGTATTTCAATAGTTTATATTTTTACTTTAACTTGGACTAGTTCATAATAGATATACTTTGTTAAAAAAATACAGGAAACAATTTACTGACTTATGAGTATTACTGTGTCAACAGATTTTCTTGAATCCTTTAGTGTTTTATATAAAGAGACCAATACTAAAAATGAGAGATGTAGCACAGAAACAACCTGTAGGGTTCAATGTTAGTTCAAGCACATTTCAACAGATTCTGCCTTCAAATGTCAAAATCTTCATTTGTAATTAAGCAGAATATATCAGGAAGATGTAACCAGAATGAAAAACCAACATATTCACCCTTTACAGAACACAAATCTCCATGCTCCTTTCAGCAAATTAGAGTTACAACCTGTACCGTAACACGCACACGTTTTGGGGATGACCATCTTAAGCATCTTATTTGAATATGTTCACCCGTACTTCTAATTGCCATAAGAGGACTGTTTCTTCTCTTCTTCCAGATCACCCCTGGCTTTCAGCACAAAAGTCTGACAATGCCAACAGCTTCTTTATTTGCTGGGATGCTCTGGTGGAAACTTAAGCACGAAGAACCTAACATTCCATAAGAAGCGATTTGAGAGCAAAGGTGGGCTGGGAACTGGTTAATGAGGTTCCTGCACCCAGCTGATATTTCTTAACGTTTTTTCAGAGAAGTTGTTTGTCAGGGGAAGAATAGCAGCAAAATCTACAGCCAAATGCCTCACCAGTGCGATGTCGGCGTACATGAGAAGGTCCAACCTTGTCTTCTGAATCCTGTAAAAAATTAAAAATATATCAGTCATTAGTGCCAATTGTGAGCATTGCACAAACACGGGCAGTCACTCTCTAGTTCCAAAATAGCTGAACAGTAGGTTAGGGGTGAGTCATCCCTAAAAAGATTGCATGGCTCTGTCCAGTGACAGAGCTAGACAAGAACACAGCTCTCCTGACTTCTAGGCCAAAGATTTCAGCTCCAGCATGCTCTTTTCCCAAGTGAGGGTTTCTATAACTAAAATATGTCATTTTAAATGAGAAAGATGATGTCTTTCACCAGATCTTTTGCCTATCACTGGAAAAAGTTAGTGTAGTGTGTATCATATTGTCCACGAGATTTCTATTTTAGTGTACCTGTGGATACCTCTATTCTTTGAAATTAAAACCTCTGTACAGACATTAAAAATACAAACTCCTACAAGCACAAGTATGCCAATTTATTCTTTTGTCTTAATAGAACATGTATGCATTTATATAGTGAGGATACAATTGCTCCAGTTTGCAGCCACACAGAGCATAGTTGCATGCATTTTCACATGCATGTGCATCTATCTGCATGTAATTCCAGCTCAACATAATGAACACAGCAAATCCACCTGAATATAGTTTTGACCTTGCACTTGCCATCCTGTTCTATCAATTTTGTGTTACGAAAAGGGGGCAAATCTCAAAATAAAGAATTTAACCATAACACAAATTGTGTCAAGAATTGATTCTATATTAAAGTGTGAGGTCTGCTACATACTTACTATGGGTCTAAATCCTGCCCTAAACCAGTGGGATTACCTCCTGGTCCTAATCAAAACCTTCGTTCTTTTAGACTGGTGTAATGCCAAATCTAGGATCTAAACTTTGGTGCTCGCACTTCCTCTGTACTAGGCCAACCTAGGATGTAACTGTGTACAGACTGTAAGAGAATCCGGACTGAGACACGTGGGTTACTCTCAGCATTTGTTACCAAACACCAACCAATCAGATTTCAAAGCTTATAAATTTGTAATGTAAGCTTCTTTGAATTTAAGTCCCTCGCCCCCAGCATATGTTAAGGATCTATTTACTTTGGCAACAGCTACAAACAGTGCTATGAGCTAGGAATCAAAACCTATCACCTACAGTAGGATTCATCCCACATAAGGCTATCTAACAGGCATATTATCTTCCAGGTTTCCTCTGTACAATTAACTACATGCAGGCAGTAAGTAACGCTACTGGGGTGAATCAGCCCACACATTTAACTGTCTATTATGAAATTAGGATGACTTCTGTGAATACCCATCATTTTCCACTGACTATAGAAGGGGAACTACAGAGATGTCAGATTAAACAAGCAACAAAGTAGACTAAAATTAATTCTTAGACTTGGTAAATGCACCCTACCAGCTTAAAAAAAATCATGGTTTGTGCTGCAAATATTTACCGGTTTTCTATACACGGGGTTGTACTACTTAAGCAGTGGTGTTATTTATGTGGATGGAACAAGCAAAAGACTGTGGACTTAACTCTCCTTTTCCCCTCACACTTAACAAGAAGTGTAATTGGTTGATCTGGCACATGAGAAAATGTTTTACAGCACAGACACAGAAAACCTTTGGCTTTCAAGTTATCGTTTATGGAAAAGATTAAGTATTTTCCCAGACATTCTTATTAAATCATCACAGAACTCTTTAAATCCCTATCTGTATTATTATCGGGAACACATAATTTTCAGGAAATCCTGTTGCAGCTTTTGACAGCAAAACTACCGAAAATGTGAACCTGTCGGATTCTGTGCAATCAGAAGCAGTCATCTGACTTCCGTCACTGAGTAATGCAGATATCTCATGCTGATTTACATTTCATCTTCCAGATCACTTTGAGCTTTTAATATGAAAAAAGCCTTAAGGTAAAAGCACTCAACCTGTTGTAAACAGCCCAGATTCATACACATATGATTCTATGAACATTTCCAGTCTAGAGTTCATTATACACACATACACAGATACAAATACATATCAATACATTCTAAAATTAAATTTCACTGTAATCCTTAATTTTGATGAAGAGTTGCCACTTGAGATTTCACTATACTGGCATCCATACGATTACTGAAAAATAATGTCTCTGCTAAACACAGAGCACAAATAGTATTAGCTCATGAGAGCGTGAATAATGAAATTCTTTTCTAATTGAGTATCAGTAAGCAATGCATTTTTATTCTCAAACTAAACCAAAATACTACAGAAAAGTGTAATCTCTCAACTTTTTCAGATTTCATTAATGCGGTTATGCCATCCTTAGCTTTGCTTACACTCAGATTTCCTTGGTCATGATTTCTGTTTCCACCCTTTACACCTCACTCTTGAATACAGCCCACTGAATCAGTCAATGGGTTCTATGTGGGTGTAAATCCACATAGATGCTTGGGGACATGTATGCTTGGGGACTGGAAAAGAGTTGTTGGCTTTAGGTGTTCAGTGTTTGTTTTCTACTTCTTTTATATTCCTACATTTTGTTCTATTCCTCCTACAATTCCTGAAATAAAGGATCTTACAGTGTACTGTCCTTAATATCTTAAGGCTATCACAGACCTGACAGAGATAACTTAGAACAAAAATAAGCCTTAAATATATTTACCCAATTGAAGCAAACTGTTTCCCAAGTGTCATTTTCAAACAGCCAAACTAATTAGGTCTAGAACACTATGCAAGCATTTACACTTACCATTATGCAGACAGGAACTAAAATATTTTACATTAATATGTATTTTACATAACAGAAAATAATACGTTCAGGCAGTGTTATCATTTACTCCTACAGACACTGGTTAAAACATTTACCTCCCGATCCTATTGACTTTCATAATGTTACAATTTTTTAACTTATTAAAGAACAATTCTATTAACTTAATTAAAACAGTCCCACAGCAAAAGTTAAGCATGCAAGTACCTACGTTATGACAACTAAAGTGCAATATTGCACACAAAACTATATTGCAAAAAGAGACAAAATACTATAACATATTACAGAGTGGTTTATTAAAAAATAGATTTTTAGACAGTCCGCTGTTATGCTTAGCTCTATCCAATAACTAAAGTTTATCTGATAGGAAGGGAAACTGGATTTCTCGTGCCTACCAGAAAAAATGAATCAATAAATAGGATACTAGTGTTCCACTCTATGGCCTGTGGAGTTCACCGCTGCCATTCCTCTCAAATAGCCCAACAACTGTTTTCTGCTGTTCATATAATAGGACATACATGTCATCTCCTAGAAAGTAAACATCTGCAAACAAGTAACCGGGACAGTAAGAGACCGTTTGATTATTTAAATTCCCTTCATTTTTTAATACAAATATTGCATAATATTTACAAGCCTGCATTTCTACCCAGCTGCCACAAAAGCTAGGAAAAGGCCTTTTTTCCTGTTATTCCATTACTCAGTTGCTGAAAAACTCTCAGCAAAGAAGTAATTTACTTCCAGCTCAAGGTATCCTATCACTTCTGACAGATGCATTTCCCAGTTTTATCTCTGCCATTAGAAGACTCTCCAAAAGTAGCACTAGTTTTATAATCAGAATTACAATTATTACAACAGATAAAGAAACAGAGTAAGTTTTCCTCCACAGAAATAACAAACAAAAAGTTATCAAGCCCTCTCCAACCACTGCGTGCTTCAAGAAGCAACTTGTGCGACTTGTGGACATTAGCTTATCCTCGTTTAAACCTTTGGAGTTAAAAAACAGAGCAAACAGTACATCCTTTAGCGTACAGAGTTTAAACACACAAAAATTTAACATTTAAACAGTCTCTAAGGCTGCTAAGTACACACTTTCAACATGTACTTCAGCTACACTAAGACTAGCTAATGCTCCCACTCATCACATGATGCACTCTGCCAACACTGCAAAAGGAAATGTGTTAGCACTGTCAAAAATGTGATCATTTCCTCAATTGGCGGGGGTGGGAGCGTGGAATCAAAACACTACAGGCAAAGCTGCAGACAAAATCAGTGTGAAGAAGCAGAATTGTACACACCTAGCACAGTACATTAAGACACGTGGTCACTGAATGAATGCATACAGATACTGTCACGTTCTTCTATCAGGTACTTTTTTATTTGTCACATTACTGTTCCACACATCTTCCAGAATAGTCTATGTAGTAGTTATGTACAGAAGGAGCTATAAGGAAGGGACAGAAAGGAATTCCTTTAAATAAAAAAGCCCTCATAGATCCAAGCTCCCTACAGGAATATATGTAAATGCTTGACTTGCTTTTATTAATGGGTAGGAGTGCATACCTTAAAGTCTTTCCTAAGAAAATAAACACCACCAACCAATAAAACAAAATAAAATAAAACCAGTAAATTTTCAGAATTTGTATGACAGAGTGCTTATTTACACTTACCATCTTCATGAACAGAGTCGACATTCACAAGGCATCTCACTCGTGTGTGTTCGTAAATGCTGCTACTTCACCACTTGCATCAATGGAGTTGTAAGGGCAGATTTCATATTTGAAAGGCTTCTGACCTACAGAAAGCAAACATGAAGAATGTAGTACCTTCTATGGGAACTCAGAGTGGGGGGAGGAAGATGAAATTCAAAAAAATAAATAAAAAAATCAGTGGATTAGCATTTACAGCACATGCTCAAATCCACAGCTCATCTTTCACGTGAACTCCCTGCTAATGAATCATGATCTTACATAAAAGTCTATGCAGTTAAAGGTTATGGCCAGTTTTATCAGTAGGAGACATACCGCATTTAAATTTGGCTTCCACCGTAAGTGTAATCAAGAAAAACTGGCCAGACCCATTTCCAAATTTAGTTTTGATCTTTTTTTCTGAATCAAAGTTCAGCGTGCTGACTTTCAGCCTACTCTGTCACGAAAAACCTCCACAAAACAAACAAACCAAAGAAGCACAAAACACAAAGCCATCCCTCAGACTGGCAGCAGAACAGGAAGTTTTCAAGAAGCAAAAGGAAATGACATTAAGGGAAAGCCATTTTGAACTTAATGAAGAAAACACACAAAGAATTTTCTCGAAAGACAGCAAGGACTACATTTAGGTCACAGATACAAAGATAAACAATGAATTTCAATAACAAAAGTATTGTGAGGTACACTCTTAAAGAACTACCCTCCCCTTTCATCTGCATGCGCGCTAACAATTTCTAATTCACAATATTTATGTTCTTATCTTTCTGAGGTAACCGAATTCTGAAATACTATTTTCACAGTGGAAAACCTGAAATGCACCTAAACAGAAAGAAACCACAGACTAAAAAAAATGAAATAGAATTGCAGAATACAAAACGGTTGATGTTGGGAAGATCATCTGGTCCAACCCCAAACAGGCAAATTTATCTTCATCTTCAAAATCAAACACAAAGCAAGTAAATAATTTCAAGTTAAAAATAAAGAAAAGTGAACAGATTTTAAGAACTGAAGTCCTAACAATAACCCTGGTACAGTAATAATTCTCCTCAAGACAGAATTTTAAGGCAACATTATTACAAGTAACTCCAGTTACTTGTACAGTTTGTCCAGTTACTTGTACAGCATTTCAGTTTTATTAGTGTTATCTTTTAAGAATTAATGCAGAGGATGTAACAATGTGTACTCTCTACAGGGTCAGCATAATATGGAGATTTGTTTTTATTTTTTAATGTTTACTCCCAATTGTCAATGGAGAAGCAAACAGGAAAGGGCTGAGGACATTTTCAGGAGCAATTGTCAATAGCCTGATGTCTAGATAACAGGCTACTTTTTCCACAGGTAACAAGCAGCTTCCTGAAAGTCATTACGTGCATTTGCAGAAGATTACATAGCAAGTCAGTGGCAGAACAAGTGATACGAAACTGTTCTGGATTTGCAATCCTTCTCCTAGACAGTGATTTATTTTATTCATTATTGACAGGAGTTTAATTTATTGAGGATGGGTTTGGTCATGTGTCTACTTATGCACCTGAATATTTTTAACAATGCCTGGCCACGGTGTCTAGTCAAGTTCCCAGATGTCATCAGTTATCTCATCTCTAGATATCATGGTCTTTTTCCTCTACCTTTTGAAGCCTTTTTGAAGCCAGTTGCCTTCCACATAGGCTAAGAATACTGAACAGAGCAAACGTCTGCCTTTCGAGACGCGGCATACTTGCTACCACATAGACCGGGAGCCATCTGTCCCAGTAGCATGCGACGTCTGGCGGCCTCCTTCACACCTCCGTGCCTGCCCGCCAGCTGCCCGCCCTCCCCTCCTGCCGGGCGGTGTGCCAGGCCGTGGTCCCAGCGCTGCAAGATGGAGCACCACCCACGTCAACCAAGTGTCGGCACGCCGTACTCCTGCCAAACCACTGCAGGAGCATTTCATTCCTTAAACCTGCTGAAAAGTTCATCTTCCCAACGTGGGCAGAAGTGGATGTATCCTATTCATTATGCTATAGGATGAGTTCTCCACAGGCTGATTTATTTCAATATTCTCACAAGCAGATAATTGTCTCTCCGCTGTCCTGCCCACCCACTCACGACATACTTTATATAGCAGATTTCAGAAGGCCATTAATGCAACATAGCATGTTCCTGTGCTATTTGTTCCATTAAACTTATTTACAGATCTTGTAAAATGCTCAGTTCAAAAACGGAGAAAGACTTCACTTCTTAAATACCTACAAAATGGAGAAGATCCAAAAGCTCCAAGCAGACAGTGATACAAAGTATGTTCTGTGCAAATTCAGGATTTCTAAATACAAATGCCTTCATTTTGGCATGATGACAGACTTGATATAACCTTGATACTATAAAGTGTATGTAAACAAACTACTTGACTAAGATAGGAAAAAAGCAAACAAAGCATCAGTCAGAAGCTGGGGCTACCAACAGGCTCAACACTGAACTTCTGAAAACAGAACTCTCAAGTAGGAAACACACCAGAAAACGAAAGGGAATATAGCCAAGACAGGCAAACATCAACCTATAATATTAAAAAGAATCTTGAAATATGCAAAAATGTGCAAGTTGATTTAAAAAGTTTTGCAAAGGCATTCCCATTCTTTTCCACTCATGGTGTACCAGTAGAGAGAATAAGAAATAGCAATCTGATTCAAGTCCACATCCCTCCAAACTAGCAAAGACACCTTTCTCAGTTAACATGCCACGGATACAAGCTGTTCTTGTCTTTGTTATATCTATACCTTGTCACAAGTGTCTTCTGAATATAGATCCTAAACCAGGATTTCCTAAAGTACACCCATATTCAGGGAAGCAACACAAACATATCCTTAAGGGATAGACCACAGAAATAATTTAGTTAAAAATTTGCTTTTTTTTTTTTTAAATCAGGATCTGATTTTGTTTGTCTGTTTGTTTCATATTCAACATAAGAAGAACTACCAGTTGATAAAAAATAAAAAATACCCCTTTTCTTGAGAGATCCTTTCCACAGCATAGAAGCAGCACTAAATATTTGACTTAAACAGCACTCAATATTTGACTGTACAGTTGTTGTTGTTGGTTTTTTTTCCTTAAGTAATTTAAGTGGTAACATAAAAAAGACACATGTAATCCACCTGTACAAATTCATACATGCTGTATCAGAGAGGCCTTGAGACTTGTTCAGTACTCACAGTGCCGGTAGTGAAAGGCTTTGATGCCAGCACGTATTCCCATGTGCCTCTGCAAAGCTAACTTTAAGAACACTTCCTGACAGAAAGGAAATGAACCTTGTCAGAGTTGGAAAATCATCATCTATTTTTCCTGTATAAGTGGTCTGAAGAGATGACATTTCTCAACTAGTATGTTAATTCAGGTTTTTGATTATTTTTATCACAAGTATTTGAGCTTATTACTTATATAGGAAATACTGATATCATTACGGGAGGGATGAGAGCATAAAGATTCCTATCAGACCTGTCTACAGTCAAGTAATTCAGTTATTATTTTATTATCTTTCAACTAGTTATTTATATTCCCAGAATGACATAGCTTCCTGTGTTGAAGTAATTCACTAGCAGCCAATACTGCACAACGCAGCATGCTCACATTGGATTGTTGTATTTTCCTGTTTGAATGGTCTGCCTACATTTTTTAGGAATTTTTTCTCTGTGTGAAAAATACAGATTCTACCTTCTCTATGGCATGACCTGTTACACTTTCAGGCCTGCAAGTGGAATTTATCCAAATGGAAAAATAATGTGTGTCAGAATTACGTGTGCTTGTAAACAAAGAGAGGATTCCTAGGAAACAAAACTGTAAAACATTTATGGATCGTAGATCTACTGTTCCAAATTCCTTGATTTGCCAGATTCTTCCCCACACCATGCTTATAATACCTCAAAACCATTTAACTCTATGCCTCAAGCATATAAAGTTCCTCAAACCTCAGCAAAAACAAAGGAAGCACCGGTTGTTCACAAATTCACAAACAAGTCTGTAATGCACATCTATAACACAATAATTTCAAAGGGAGAAATATAAGCAGAGAACAACTTTAAAATCCTTGTCCTGTGGAAGTTAACTATAGCAGCTTTGAAAGGTGCTTACACCTCTATCCAGATTATCGATCAACATAGCAAAATGAAACAATTCCCTTTCAAATCATACCTGTAAATAATTAACTACCAAGTAAATACTAATTCTGACTACACGCACTACATTCACATGTTAGATGTAATAAACAGGGTTACTCATTCTTTAAATACTCTATAATGAAAACACAGTTATTTTCATGACACATTTGTGAAGACAATGGAAGTCCTGTCATCTTAAAAACAAAGTATTTTAGAAAACAATGAAATTAGTTTATATTATGCTCAAGACTTCTACTGGTAGAAGTATTTCTGCTAATTCAAAAGACAGACTGAATCATACGGCTGTTATTTTACGTAATAAGATTCAAAACAAGAAAGATGCAAAAGGGGACTTGGCTTAATCCCCAATTATTTGTGTAGCTTAATACTTTCTTGCACCAGAGCAATAAAGCTTTGCACCAGAGAAATAAAGCTTACATTGCTTAAAGAATGAAAGCCCTTAATTTGCATGAGGGAACTAAAGTGCTTAGGGGAATTGTTGAAGTGCTTGATACATAGAAGGTGTGAAAGCTAAAACAATAATCTCAGTAAAACCAAGGGCCTATAAGGAAAAGTCTGGGATTTAAACAGTGGGCTTCAAGATGAAAGCCAACTCTGAAAGGCGAGCAGTACAATCCTGAATAACTCTTTGCATTAATTTTTCCCCTCTTCCCTAAACATTTGTGTTCTCTCATGGGGAAAGGCTATCATAAAAAGGCTTTCACATTGTGAAAGATCTAGATTCTCAGCTCCTACAGGATAGACAGAACTTTTTTAGCACTATGAAACAGAGACCAAAAATGCAGAGGCTGATTTCTGTAATATCTTTGTGAATCTAACACAAGCACAGTAGTTCAAATGTATATAATGTGCTGATTAACAGACTGGGAAAACATTCTTTGTTACCATTTCTATTCATTGAAATCAGAATTAAAAGTGTACTTTTATGCATTCAGAGGACGTCTTTCACAGTGACATAGCAGAACAACCTTTCCCTGTTAGTGGATTAAATGCTTTGTAGAAGAGTAGAGCTATTTGGATTTTCTAGCTATTTCAATCATTCCTTAACAAGTTTAAGCAGAGATGCCTTAACAAAAGTAACAGCTTTAAATACAGACTTTGGAATTCTGATGTTGTGGACAGTGCCCATCACATGCAGTGTTTGTGGTGCAAACTACCCACAGATACCGGTGTGTCCTTTTTTCTTTAATGAGAAAAGAAGGACTGTGTTACTAGGAGATCTTCGTAGGCTAAGGACCAAAAGACCAAACGAACTTGGAACTCTAGTATGGATTTTTCAACCTTTCATCCTTGAGATCTAAATAAGCCTTATTTGAAACATTGGGCAATTCAGACACATTAAGAGCAAAGGGCTTTTCTATTTTTGGAACAGAACGGATTATTATCATGAGTATTCTTCAACAGTTTTAGGCTCCATAAAGGCCCCCCCACACACACATTATAACACTTATGAAATTAACAAAACAGTCAGGCAAGACTGTCAAGAATCAGTTTCATTCTTCCCAGTTAGGCTTTGAACACTGATTATAGGTAGCTGATCATCACAGAAGCCACTATAATTTTCCTTTTATAAGAACTAGCAGATAAAACTCAGCAACTGAAGAGGTTATACTGCCCTCTCTCTGCCATTTTTTGCTAACTACTTCTGTAACATAAATAGAATTATGGCCACACACTTTCACGAAAGTCAAGGCATTAGGTATGCCAGCATTTTCCCATATAGTCAGAAAACAGCATACTCCAAACTGGTAGTATGATATGTCTCCATAAAGTTTTAGGTTATAAAAACTGTACTTCATTGCTGAAAGAAGGCAATAAAATTCGGTTATACTGTTTAGTAGTTCTGCTATTCCCTGTGAATCGAAGCCTTCAACTTGTATACAGTGCTGGAAGAAAGCAAGAGCCATCCTCGTACTGAATTAATATGTGAATTAAAATTATCTCTACATTTAATGTACTCTCAGCCTTATTTTCTGATGGAAGAAAAATGGCCAAGGGAGCATTATTTTGAATTGTAACATTACCCTAACTTAACTTGAAATGTAGAAAATACCAGACACTTGAAAAACGTAAGCAAGACTTAGGTGACTCACTTATAATGTCATGGAGTATGTCATGGAGTTCGGTTGTTCTGCTATCTTGTCCTTTAAAATATACATACATCTAATGTCATGGTCAAAAATCTTAAGTCTTCACATGGAGTTACCTTTTTTTATAAAATTGCATAAATTCAAATTAGATTTTACTAATTAAACTCTACTGTCTAAAACTGAAAAGAATGAAGACATCTAATGCATATATTACGGCTATTCTTGTAGCAAACGAGTTAGGTAGAAATAATCATTTTAAACTGGATCTCTGACAAGAGTAGGTAGCCTACACTGAGGTAGGTATACAGTCAAAGAGGAACACTGAAAAAGCCCTTGAAAAAGCCAGGGTTATGTTGCTCCTTTGCTGCCCCCTTCTGGAAAACAAAACAAACATAACAACAAGGCAGGAAAATAGCTGGTCCCTGCATACCGTTATCTCCATTTCTCAGACGACTTAGCCTTGGGACAGCAGATCTTTTTCAGTTTAAAGGCTTTGGAATTTTTTTTAAGTTTTAATTTTGAAGCATCAATAAACACTAAAATATATTTCCCAAACGAGCTGTTAGTCTAGGCATAATGAGAGACAACTCTAGGAAGAAGAGAAAGTGAGGCTGCTCGCTTTGGCACTCTGGAGCTCTGCCCAGCAGCACATTCTGCGCATTCAGAGGCACGGCCAGCACAGCGGGATTATCTGTATGCCATTCTGCCATCAGCGATTTAACCTAAGCTCCTGAACACAACACTGAATTGGCTGCAGTTTACAACAGATTCTGCTGTACCGGTGCTGCCACAGATTCCCAGGCAAATCTTTAGGGGAAAGCCTGTGGCTGTCTTCCCATCCATCATCACGGATACTTAGCAGTTTTGCTAGCATGCCTTTCAAAGAGGCTGTAAGAAGGAAACAGGGTTAACTCGAAGCTTGCTTTGCTGGACAGGAAAACTCAAGTGAGAACGAGATATGAAAAACTCAAGTAAATTCGTAATCTGCCGTATTTGGAAGCATTGTTCCAGGGATAGCTCCAGAGACCCCTTCTGCAAACACTCCTTTTACTTCTGAAACAGGTGTTACACATACGTCAGATAACAACACATTTCATACATAACCTTATACTAAATCTGGGTTGCTATTGTCCACTTGTTAAAACCAACAGTTCTAATGATGTAAGAATGTAAAATGCTTGACCTTGTACAACTATACTTCTCAAACACTTCAAAATTGAGACAAGTTATGTCAAAATACCTCTCTGTGATTGTAAGAGCAACTTGTCTGACTGCTCTGTTTGCACAATTTGTTATGTCTGGAATGTGCTTTGACTATGACAAGGCTTGTTAACAGACTACTTAATTTAAAAAAGATGACTGTGAAAGGTACATCATCAGCATGTCAGTCTATTCTGTATCTATTAGCGATGCTGCTAGTTCATTAAAAATAATTGGGCCTTTGACTATCCAAGCCCAAATTCCTTTTCTATTATACCAATTTCAGTAAGCAATTAAAACATGTATTTATTTCTTTCCACATGAGCAATAATGACTTCAAAGCAGGAAATCCAGATTCGCTATAGACAGTTATTTCAGTCCTACAAAACAGCGGGGTAAAGAAGCTATTTGGGAAAAATCCTTGAAAATGTGAATTATTTAGATTACGGTACAAAACTTTAAAAGTCAGAAAGTGGTTTCTCTAGTTAAACGGTAGGTGTGTACTGTGAAAATGTTTTCTAGTAATGTAACAGGCATATGTATGGCCACATATCACAAATAAAACATCCTCAAAAAGAAACTCGCATACTTAGAAGAAACCTCCAGAAACAGAATGTTCTTTAACTCATTCACCTAAGTAGTAGGAAAACTATCACTAGAATATTGTGTGATGTTAAGTCATGGACAGGTGGCTACCAAAGGATCTTTTCTGAACAACGTGAAAGCATCAAATGCTTTCTTAAGTTCTCTTCAGAAGAGAGGGTGCACTTGAGATCAGACGAAGTCTTAGTGTGAACTCATAGCTGCAGATAAATGGAACTTTGCATTAACTGACAAAAGTGATTATTCAGTAACTATGCCTATTAAAAATGTACCACTGACTGCAGAGAAAGCTGTGCACTGTCACATTTTTTTTCATCCAGTTTATGTGCAGGACTCTGAGAAGCCTCACAGGTGCACAAGAGTACACATCTCGTGGCAGTTCAGTGAGCACATCTCAGTGATTTTTCTTTCTTACTGCTAGTAATAAAATGCAAGCTTTAGAAACAGCTCCTGCTTGCTTTATTCAAAAAGACCGGTACCATCACAAGACAAGATACAACTATTTGGATAGGGTACCTTATTTTCATTCAGGCTATCTGTGGAAAACTTCCTTGTAAAAATAGGTAAAGTAAGTAAATAAGTGTACCACGTTATCAATTGTTCCAGGCAGCCTGCTCTAGTGGCTGGCAACCCTGCCCAGAGCAGGGGGGTTGAAACTAGATGACCTTTAAGGTCCTTTTCAAACCAGGCCATTCTATCATTCTATGATTCATTCATTCTATGATTCTGCAGTAAAGATCTACAGAACTACTTGGAGCATAACAAGCAGAATAGAGAGTTTTGCTATAATACAGGCCATAGCTACTGCAGGTACTGCATGCTAATTCACTTGAATTCTTCTTTCCAGTTGCTTTTGTGTTGGACCACACGGGATTATCTTCAGCCTTCATCTCTTCCTCTCGTTAATTTGTGTTTTCTAATGGATTTGTTTGCGATGTCCATTCATCTGATATCTGGTTTTGAATACTCAACCACAAATTGAACACAAAAGGGCTGGAGAAGTTTTGTGGTTTTTCACATGCTCTTTCAACTCTGCTCTAGATTGTCAAGAAAGAACTAAGTTAAGTAAGCTAATTCAAAAAGAAACCCAAAAATAAGTATCAACTGATATTTTACATTACCATCAATGACTGAAAAGACTTAATTTCAGGTAAGATACTTTCAGGCAAAAGACAGTTTTAAAGGGACTTTTGAAATACTGTAACCCTCATAAATCAGTCCACTAAGAGAAAACAAAAACAAACAAAAAACTTGCAGATCATTCTAGGTTATGTCTGTGAAACAAACACACAAACACACCCAGAAGGGGGAAAAAAAAAAAGCTTCCCAGAAGAGCCGAAGAGCTAGACAAGCCATTTGATTTTTAACTGTAGGGCAGAATTAGATCTAAGTTGCTGATGTTGAGGAAGTAAATGGTCTATTTTACTTTTGCACATATAATAGTAGATGACTTCCAGGAATGTTTAACTGCCATTCACACACACCCTAAAAGAACAGATTATCATTCTGTATGCACACTTTCATCATAGAACTGCTATGGTGCTGCTCTGCACAAAGAGAAAAAGGGGATGAAATAAGCACAAGTGATAATGATAAAATAAAAACACTTGGAAAGTTTCTACTGTCTTTGACACGCTTGTTGCCACAATAAATATCCTTGCTTTTTTAAAAATGAGAAAGCAGAGAAGAGAGCAATGATTTTCAAGAATCTCATTTGATCTGAATCTATTGGGTTTATCAAATTAAACGTTTTATCATACAAAAGCTGTATCTAAAAACGCACGTTTTAAAAACTCGTGCTTTCTATGTCTCCTCCATTGTGAACAGTTATAGATCAAAAAACAACAGCAAAAACTTTAACACGTCATATATGTTACTTGAGACCGTATACTGAAGTAAGCATTAGGAATAAACACTTACCTCACCCTATGTGCAGTGTATGCCAGCTCCATGCTCCAGCAGGTTTTGGTGATCAATACATCATCAACCAACGCAGTGTATATGTTATGTGTCACGATGGAGGTGTTACGTGTCATGAAGTGTCATGACGGAGGTAAACCCGGCAACCCTAGAGGGTCTAGACATCAGAGGACCTAAGGAACAAATCCGTGCATGTAACAACGTGCTTTGTGGTCTCACAGCCTGGTCACTAAGAGCCTACAGCACATCTTGGTAAAACCAACGGATTTTTTGGTAACTTATTCTAATATGTTAAGGCAGATTCCCAACATATCTTCCTCAACACTAAATAAATCCTATATTAAAACACAGTAAAACCCTCAGCTCATTAGGTTTGCTAAGCCAAGAAATAAAATAATTAGGAAGTGCCATAATCAAAGTTGCCTTGGTAACCTTAATTTCATTGCTTCCTGCCTATACACTCAACACTTACTAAAATAAATAAATAAATAAATAAAAATCTACTAAAGCACTATTCATACTTGCACTGAATTTGGGAAGGACAATGAGCAAGAAAGATTGTATGCAGGCAGGCAACTGAAGATTTTGAAAGTGCACCTACACACCCACGCAGAAGATGAGTATCTGACTTTGCAGCTTTTATTGTGAGCTTTCTTGCTTTTAAACAAAAAAAACAAAAAACAAACAACAAAAAAAACTTTTTGATATGGCTTGGGATTTACTTTTTGAAACAACGTACCTAAGAAGTTAAGACAGAAATTCCAGATTTCACAATGGAGAACCATACTTGGGCCCACTGGCATTGCTGAAACCCTTAGATGCACCAGAAACGTCTAATGTTAGATTTAATTGCTGTTAATTGCAATCTTTTACCCTCTTCTACTAATGCTGGTTCACTTATTTGAGACTCAAAATCCTTTCCCTCAGCTTCAGGCCACCCGGTAACCTAAGTTACTTTCATTCTCCAAGACCTGCCACTTTATTTTATGCTCTGTGTGCTGTGCCCACTCCCAGTAGCAGTTTCTGTCATATGCAAAATTGTGCTCAGGTTCATCTACCCACCTCATCCTGACCCCTAGCAACTTCTCACAGGTTTTCCAGCTCCACTGGTCTTCAGCATCCAGCTTTTTTTAGATACTCGCTATGAATGAATTCAAAACATTTGGGACCAAAGAAAATCGTCAAATTTTCTTAGTCCTCCCTCCTTAAAGCACAAAGTACAATTAGCTTCCTACAGTAAAGTATCTTCACTGCTCCCTGCACTTTCCAGAGGCTGTGAAGAGGCCAAACCAAGACAGGTTTTTGCATCACGAGCATGCCTTTCAGCTCTTCTAATGGAAGACACCATCTGAAAAATGCTTAGAGCATTCCTGCAAGCCATGGGTTATTAGGGCTTCTTAAATAAAAGCCACACTCTTACTGCTTCCACTTTAAAATATTATGAGCAATAAGTTTTCCTCCACAGGCAATCTAGAAAATTGGTTGAATTATTTTGGTTGATCTCTTCTTAAAATAAAAGTATCAGTTGAAGGCAAAGAAAAAAAAAACAGCCAATACAGTTCAAACAAACAAACAGAAAAGCAAGACAGAAGGGCAAGTGAGAACAGTGTCTTTTACAGAAATAATAACTGTGGTAACAAAGCAGTTGATGCAGAGCAGCAAAAAAAAAATTAAGTGTGGTTTTAATACAAAACTAAATAATGAGTTAGCATTGAAAATAGAGAAAAAGTGTGAAAGATGCAGGCACATGTCATGAATTCATTTCATTCCTGTTTTCAGAGGAATTATGTTTCTTTAACATAATCTTGGGGAACATTTATCAGCATGAAGAGGAGCTGTTGTTAGAGGCATAGCCTCTACCAATATTAAAATTGAAATTAAACAGTCAGATTTGATGGTGTCAAGGTTCTGCAAGAATGCCCAGCTCCCTCAGCAAGCGACAAAGCTGGATAGCATCCTCAGAAAGTCGCTTTATGATTTAAGAAATGTTGAAGTTCCCCATATTTGATGGAACTAAATTAAATACGTATATTGATTGATAGGCTGCTATATAGTTCCTCGCCAGATTCACCCAGCTTCAGTTAACCTCATTAACCAAAGGCAGCAGTCAGAAATCAGAGAAGCATGGACAGGTTTCTCCACACAGCCCTGGTCCAACCACCACAAGTCTGGGAAGCTGCAGGTTGAGTTCGGAGGAGCTGGAGCTGCTAACGGTATGAACTGCAGTGTGCGCTTCTGGCATTGTTCAGTGCACAAGAGGAGTCAGAGAGAGACCAAACTCTTTGCCAACATGGATCTAATTTGTGGTTTGAACAAAGCTGGCCTTCAGTCACAAGTATGCGAATTCTGATGATATTCCAGTCAAATTGCCACCAAGTTCAAATCAGAAAAGCTTCACACATGAAACACCCCTCAGCTTTGACGTTTTAAACAGCACAATAATATCTCCACACAAGTGAAGGGTAACAAAATAATATTTCTGATAACAAAAGTCAACAGAATTTTGAGATAATACAGAGTCTTTCTTGTATGAAGCTTTCAAACCAATCTTACCTGTTGCAGATCGGAAGAAAGCTCACAGAGTAAGATGAAGCAGACTGAAGACTGAAGATAAATTTGCTGCTAATAACTCAAAAACCAAAGAATTTCCTTATAAACTAACAGACAACCAAGCAACTGCTTAACCAAGCAATTATCAGTTGCCAAAAACGATTAGTTTTGGAAATTACCAAAATAAGTCAATCAGAAACACAAATCAACAGAATGAAGTGCAAAAATCCAAATATTTCATGGTGCCCTGCATCTCAATTCCCCGTATCTCCCTACACTCTCTTCTCTTCACCTCTGTGTACTAAACAGCTGATCCACATTAAACACTTGTTAACATAAATGTTCAAACTTAACTCCTGCGTAGTTTTAAAGTGCTCTGTGGTGGTTTTTGTTGTTGTTGTTTTTCTGAGCAGTATAAGCCTGAATTTGGTTCAGATGCACAGTACATCAGAGCAATTGTTGATCATGAAGACCCAATTTGAGCACGTGGGCTCTGGTGGCAACAGCAAGGTCAGCTCAGCACTAAGGATGCTCAACCCATTCCTCTCTCCCAGCATCGAACACAACAGCAGCAGCAGCAAAAGGATGACAAGCAGTTCTCAAAGATTTCACACCACAATTAAAAATGAGTTAGCAAAATACACTGTTGCAGCAGAGTTATTTCGATGTGAATTATGGAATATCTAAAAAACCCTGAAGGAACGGATACCTAAGAAAAAAGCAAAATACCCAAGTTTCAAAGGACTATTTTTAGTGGTGAGATGCGATATGCTTTACATGCCCATTTTCTTCAAAGTGCATCTGCTGACAGTCTAAATTTGGTCTAGCGAAAGAACGTGATTGGAGGTTGTGGGTTCTGCATAGAGGATTTCTGTTTAATGGTAAATGGAATCGAGACCACTAACTCTTTCCTGTAAAGCTTTTAATATAAAATCATTGAATTTCATAGCAAGTTCTAGACTCTCTTTTAAAATTCAAAAACCGAAAATGATGACGGGCAGCATGATTAGTCTCAGGCCTTTTGCCTCTTCATCCCCAGTACAGATGGCAAACTATCGCTATACAACTTATGTAAGTATCGACAAATACTTTTATTTAGACAGGAAGCTAATATTAAGAAAACTTTCTGCATATTTTAACAGTGAATGGTTACAATCCTCAACATTTATTGCTCCTTGAACATAGTGGAAATTGTGAAACAAGTATCCCAGAACGCATCACCCCAGGATGTCCTCTCACTACAGTTACAAGGCAGGTAGATTTTTGATCTCTTTTTCAAACAAACTGGAAGGAAGTTATCCTTTAGAATATACAACTGTCGATACAAAACAGTTCTCCTTTGACCTAAGAAAGTATTATTTATATAGGTACTCATAAATCTTTCCACCCTTATAACCATTTCTGTTTTGAAACACTGTGAGAGAGGTGACAGGAGCTGTCACAATTCCAGCTCTCTCCTACACCCTTCTTCCCAGCCTCTTAGAGAGTGGACTGCAGTCTTGCTGCCTGCTTAGTTACATATAACTAAATGGAGACACTGCCGTTGTGAGCAAATAAGAATACTCATTCTGCTTTTAGCTCTAAAAATGACTTTTTTTTTTCAAGTTACTTTTCCTGCAGAAATTCTGTTACAACCTTCCATGGAAATTTTAAGCACTGTCATTTTATGCACTTAAATTTCAGAACAACCCTACCTTTCCCAGAGATAAACAAGAAGACTTCAAAATTAGACTGCTGAGCACAATCTAATCTAAAGCCTCTAAAACCAACACCACAATGCAGATGCAAAGTCTGGCGTGGCTACGAACACAGGAAGCCCTGTTATTCCACATTCCCCACAAGCAGAGGGTTTTCTTAATCTGACTGCTGCCACAAACTGTGGAGCACTCCTGTGAGCCATCACCTCATTTCATAAAGACTTACAGTGCTTTTGCAGAGGCCTTACTGAGCAATCAGAACTGAACCAGCAGTTCAACCCGGGCAGCAAGAATTTGGTCTATATGAGCAGTAGCATCCAAGGCAACCTTGCTAAACATAAATAAGAAAATCTGCAGTCACTGCAGATCACCTGCAACCCTGAGCAGTTGAATGGAAAAACGCCTGGACACAGATTTTTCACAAGTTTACCTAGTGACTTGAATGTAAGCACTAAACGCACGGCTTTATTGAGAGGAAAGCACCTGCAATTAGTAACAGAAACAATTCAAAGTTTTTAATTCCTTGTTCAATTAAAGAACACTTGGTCTGATCACACTCGTCATCAATGAAAAGAACAGCAGAGGAATACTGGCATCTTGTCCTTTTCTAATTTACGAGATACAGATTAAGTTACTCATTTATAAATTGAGATAATATTTAGCTATTAGTTGTTTCACACAACTAAGCAATAAAAAAACATTAATCTTGATAATTTCTCAGTAACGTTACAGACCCATTAAAAAACTAATAATCTACAAATTACTGCAATATGACAGTCAACTACTCCTAGAAACTTTCCGAATCCACACTATAAAGCGAGCTAGGATTTTGCAAAATGAAGTAATATCACCGAAAAGTGAACATTTACAACACCTTTTAGAATTTTTGCGTTTATTTCTTTTTTTTCAATCAGAATAAAAACGTTTTGCTCTAGCTTCTCATGATAGCATTTGCACCTCACACTAGAAACACTCTAATAAATTTACACATGACCAAATAAAGTCATGTGCACTGATATGTTTATAGCTGAGGCAATTGTATGAGAATTAAAAATATATTTGACTTACTGGTAAAATCAGAGTGGATACATTGAACGTAGACTATTAACGGTGGGCTACATAAAGATATCTGCTCATTTTCAAATGATGATGATGATGAACACTTTTTGCACTGAAACAGATGAGGCTTCCTCTGGTGATGTTTTGTGCACTTTCCAGGTACTTTGTGACATTAAAACACTTTCACAGATGACGCCGGGATGTTTCATTTCTCTCTGAGAGATGCAGGTTCGCTGGTGGAGCACACTGGCATTCTTCACAGAAAGCGCAGTCAGGCATTGGGACGGGTTGCCCAGGGGAGTGGTAGAGTCCCCATCCCTGGGGGTGTTCAAGGAAAGGTTGGACGTGGTGCTTGGGGACATGGTTTAGTGGGTGACACTGGTGGTAGGGGGATGGTTGGACCAGATGATCCTGGAGGTCTTTTCCAACCCTACTGATTCTGTGATTCATTCATTGTCATTCATTGTTGCTGGCAGGCATATCTACAGAAGACAAAGAACAAAGCAGTTAAAGTCCACTTTAGGTCATGGTGATACCCAAAATCTGGTTGTGAAGATGATCTTAAGAGTGTGTGAAACGGAGCGAGGGCTTTGCCATGAGAAAAACGAAGACATAAGCAGCTTACTCAGTTCACTCGTTGGGATAAAAACCCAACTAGGAGTTCGTAGCGTGAAGTTTATCACACCCAGCCGTTAGAAAACGCGCGGATCCTCACAAGCACCGCTGAGAAAGCCGCTCTGCGGCCACAGCCCCGCACCGACCCCCCCCCCACACGCAGCCCAGCCCGCAGGAAGCGAACCCCGAGAGCGAGCGGCGCCCCCCAGCCCCCCGCTGCCGCCCGGCACCCCGCGACCAGCCGCCCCCTTCCCAGCACCGACCTCACCGAGCCGCAGGACGCCGCCCCCCCGGATCGCCCCGGGGCAGGGGCGGCGCTGCGGGGGCCGCTCCCCGCCCACAGCCCGGCCGCGCTTCCGCCCGCCGCCGCCTCCGCTCCCGGCCCCGGCCCCGGCCCCGGCTCCTCCCGGCGGTGCGGGCGCGCGTGCGCGGCGGCCCCGCGCCTTCCCGGCGGCCGCGCAGGAGTTGGGACGTTCAAAATGGCCGCCGCGGCCGAGCCCGAGCTGCTGCGGGCGCCCGAGTAAGGGGGCGGCGGGGAGCGGGCGGGGAGCGGGCGGCGAGAGGAGGGCGGAGGACGGGGGGAGAGGAGCGGTGGGGTCGGGTCGGAGGGGGAGGGAGAGGAGGGAGACGGCGGCCGCGCGGCGGGAGAGGGGTTGCTAGGAGGCGGCCGGCGGGGCACGGCGGCCGCGAGGAGGGGGAGGAGGAGGAAGAAGTGGGGACGGGGCGAGCGGGGCCGGCACCGCGTGGCCTCCACGCCGCCCGGCCTCGGCCTCGTGGGGGGGGGGGGGGGGGGGGGGGGAAGGCAGCGGGGAGCCGCTTCCTCCGCGGGCTTCGAGGCCGCCCGGGGCGCCGAGCTCGGGAGCCCCTGAGGCGAGCCCGCCTCCCTTCCCTCCTCCTCTCCCTTCCCCGCCTCGCCGGCCCGGCCTGCCCCCAGCGCCGGGCTCCCCGGCGGTACGAAAAGTGCCTGCGCCGGTGGAAGCGAGGAAGCGATTTGTCGCCGCCAGCTCCTCCTCCGCGTCCTCGTCCTCCTCCCGCCGGCTCCCCGGGGTGCCCGGCTTCCTGCGCGTGTGGCCCCACGAGTTGGTTTCGGTGCTCGGTTTGTGTTGGCTTCCGCCTTAAAAAGCGGCCCTTTGAGGATTTTTTTTCCCTCCAGTTAATCCTGGGAGTAGAGGACGCGAGTGTACGTGCGAAGCACATGGGCGCGAAATAAGGGCGTTCGGTGTTTCGTAGAGAAACAATCCAGGGAAATAAGGTGGTGAGTGGAGATAGGGAGCCCGAAGGTAGGAAAAATGGGCGCCACCTCTTCGCAAATCTTCATAAACTTCCTGTGGTTCTCCTCCTTAAATTCCCCCACCAGGGAACGCGGGGCTGTAACAGGAGTGAGTCCCGACTCCTCTCTTTTTGAAGCCTCTGGCCCCGAAAGGTGCAGATACCTCTCTGCCTCATCGCTTTGTGAAATCTTCCTAAAAGGTTTCTCAGCCATGTAATTACGGCTCTGAAGTGTTTAAATGAAGTGAAAGTTTGTGCGTGTTCTCATGGCACTGTTTGAAGTAAATGGGATTCCTACGCATGAACTAACTGAAATATTTCGTGCTGACGGAATTTAATAATAATGGTGTATTTGAGGTACAAAAGCAAACAAAACTGGTGGTCATATTAGCAGTCCGGTGGCCTGAGATGCTGCTGTGGGGGTGTACCCCATCTGGAGCCTCTGCTACCAGCTTGCTTTTGCAGAAAGCGAGGTGAAGTTCTTACATAACATGGCGATACGTTTGATTAAAAAAAACTCCTTCTAGCTTTTGGTGTCACCTTATCTGGAGCAGCTTGAATAGATTTTTTTTGTTGTTGTTGCTGTTCCGTAATATTTTTATAATGCATTGGAAGGACATCAGTGTGTTAACAGGGTACTCTCCCAGCTTCCTCTAGCCAGCTAAAAGAAATCCTAAAAGATGCATGGTCACCTTAATACTCCCCTTGTCACATTTCTCTGCCCTTTTGCTAATTCATTGCACTGATGCTCTTTGCTGTGGATTGCAAATCCAAACTGAGAAAGTTTTAAACCGAGCCCTTTTTCTTTTTTGGTATTTCTTGTGCCTAATGTAACACTGAATGAACTCATCACATAGTTTGTCCTCTTTCTTTCAGATACTTTATTGTCACAATGGTGTCAAGTGACAGGAGGGGGCAGTTAAGAGGGATACCCTTCTTTTGCAGATGTTTTGCTTGAGTAAGCAGTAGTAGTGGTAGAGATGTAAAAGAGAAAACATGCAATGTTCATACTTAAGTTTCTAATAGAAACTTCAGTATTTTTTAACTCACAGTCTGTCCCCTTGGAAAGTGAAGAAAAACATTTCAGAACAATAAAGGGCTAATGGTCTTAGCAAATTATTTCGGTGAATATCACCAAAATTTGTTTTGATTTGTTTTCCAGTACTTGAATTTGCACCAACTCAGGTAGGAGAGAATCCTGAACTGTGCTATTTGAAGATCCTATTCCTAATTGGGAAAACACTTATCAAATTTATAGTGAGGTGCCATCCTTTAGATGTCTCAGAATATTTCTGATACATTTATGCTATTGGATTGCTGGGCATAAGACCACAGTATGAACCTAGCGGAGTTCAGGGGATACCTCTATTTTTCTGTGCACATCCCACCAGTGCTTCAGACCGTTGTGGTCAGAGAACTTCTTTTCCATGAGCAAGGCTTGAGAAAGATCTGTATTTAAATGACTGAAGTGTTGGTAAATTCCAAAACTAGTGCAGGTGAGGCTAGTTTGTGGAAAGGTTAATTTAGCTGGCACCTGTGCTGTGATTTGGCAACAGATTTCAAAAGGGAAATATCCATCTTAGCATAGCTGATAACTTAATTGATGTTCTGAAGGTATTTGATAAACACTGTACAAGTCTGTTGATAATCCAGTTTTGGCTTCTAAGGAAGATAACACAAGTGAATGCCTAATATGTCAGGGCTGAATAATGTAACTTTTGAAGGTGTTGTACTAATTAAATTGCATATTGCTTTGACTAGCTAATTGAATTGAGGTTTTTTTAGACGCTACCATTCTTATTTTAATAACCTGGTGTATGCTTATTTTCTATTTTTTTGCCCAGTGCCATCGTGCAGGTCTAAAGATAACTACTTTTTTTCTCAGGAAGCTGATAGTCTTCTATATAGATTGGAAGGCTTTTCTGAAATTAAACTTCCTTAATTTCTCCTGTCCTTGATAGTGTTCCCTGCTTTGCAAATATAAATAGATTATAAAAACAGTTATTTTCCAACAGGTGTATACACGTACAGAAAGGAGTAACAAGAGAATCAGTCTGCTCTGCATGAAGTTTTGCACAATGGTTTACTTAGGTGGTCAGAATCATCCCTTGGCATAAGTTTTGGTCTTGGAAGCAAAACTGTGGCCTGCCATTTGAAAGTACTTTTAAAAGGCATAGCTTGAGATAGGCATGTGAGTAGAGCAGCAAATAAGAAAGATGATGGATTGACAGTATGCATAAATATGCAGCGCTGTTGTACGCTGTTAGCAGGTATCGTCACTGTTGAACGTAAAACTGTAAACATTGATTTCACTTGTTTTGTTAGTGTGTTTGCTGTATCTTCCTTCTGTGTTTTTTTTGCAGTCAGCTGTCTGTTCTTGATGAATCTGCTATTATAACTTTGTTACAATGGCTGTACATTTTTAATTCTTTCAAAAGCAGATAAATACTACTTCTATCATAAAAGAGACTAGCAAAGTAACATGAGTTGAAGGAATGCAGTGAGTTGCTAGTACTGATCTGTATTTGTTTTTGCAGGGCTGAGGATGCTAATGTGTCTGAGAAAAGTACAAATGAAGAAAATGGGGAAGTATCGGAGGCAGACCAACCTCAGAACAAGCACAACCGACACAAAAAAAAGAAACACAAACATCGAAGTAAACACAAGAAACATAAACATTCTTCAGAAGAAGATAAGGACAAAAAACATAAACACAGACACAAACATAAGAAACATAAACGGAAAGAGGTAGCCGATACTTCTGACAAAGAAGATGGACCAGCTAAAAGAACTAAAATTGATTTTCTGGCTCCTCTGGAAGACTTGGAGAAACAAAGAGCATTATTGAAAGCTGAACTTGAAAATGAATTAATGGAAGGAAAAGTCCAGTCTGGTATGGGATTAATATTACAAGGTTACGAGTCAGGATCTGAAGAAGAGGGGGAAATTAATGAAAAAGTGCGGAATGGGACTAGGCCCACAACTAAGTCAAGCACCAAGGGGAAATTAGAACCTGTGGAAAATAAAGCTAGTTCCAAGAAAGGAAATAAGAGTGAATCAAAAGAAAGGACTAGGCACAGGTCTGACAAAAAGAAAAGCAAGGTGGGAGTTGACGGAATCAAAGAGAAGACAACTAGAAGCAAGTCAAAAGAAAGGAGAAAATCCAAAAGCCCTTACAAAAGAAGCAAGTCTCAAGATCAGACAAGGAAATCAAGATCTCCGATGCTTAAAAGGCGATCTCAGGAGAAAAATAGGAAGTCTAAATCTCCCCCAGAAGACAGAAATAAGGCTGATGATAAAAGTAAATCAAGAGATCGCAGAAAGTCTCCGGTTGTAAATGAAAGTAAAAGTCGAGATCGTGGCAGAAAATCCAAATCTCCAACAGAACTCAGAAGCAAATCCAAAGATAGACGATCACGGTCCAAAGATAGAAAATCTAGGCGATCAGAGACTGACAAAGAAAAAAAGCCAATTAAATCTCCTTCTAAAGATGCTTCTTCGGGGAAAGAAAACAGGTCCCCTAGAAGACCTGGCCGAAGCCCAAAAGGAAGAAGCTTATCTCCCAAACCACGTGAAAAGTCGCGAAGAAGCAGATCCCCTCTCTTTAATGATCGTAGATCTAAACAGAGTAAATCCCCCTCTCGAACCCGGTCTCCAGGTAGAAGACTGAGGAGTAGATCAGTAGAAAGGAAAAGAAGAGAATCAGAAAGGAGGCGTCTGTCTTCTCCCAGGTAACTTGAAGATGTCATGAACAGTTACAAAAATGCCTTATGGGGTGAACTGTCTTCTAGTTTGGTGTTTCTCTTTTATTTTGGAAATAGCTATTAAAAGGGGAATCTGACCGTATGTTACGTATGTTTCTTTGTATGTGTTCAGGTTTCAAAAATATTCCCCCCAGCTGCCAGACATGCGGACTCAGTGTTGGTTGTTAAAATACTGAGTTACTTGCTGCTTGCACCAGTACTGTGAACAAGTTTTATAGCTCAGGTTTGGCCTTTTGTCACTCTGTTCGATTCAGATTTGAACTTCTATTTTGGTTCTTAGTTAATAGGTCTGTTTTCAGGAATTCCTGAGGAGAGAGATCTCTCTCTTTTTCCACTACACTTAAATGTCAGTGTTGGCTAACTGTGGGTAATTAACACCACCACCACCCGCAAAATAGTCATACTGTCAGCACGATGTAAACAAATCTTTAATATCAAGATGTCCTTCTTAGTTGTATTTTCTTAAATGTTCTGTCACTCATTTGCTATAGGTATGGTAGCATTTCTTTGTATTGATCTGCATTAATGGTGAGACTGAGCTCGTTATCATTGCCGTATTCTGTATACACCTAACTGAGGGAGGACAGGCTGAAATCTTTTTAGTGTACTTTTAACATTTGTTTTAAAAGGCGGTATAGCCTCTGAATAGAAGTTACCTTGAGATCTGATGTAAACCATCAGGTAATAATTTCTAGCATCCCCTTCTCTGAAGCTGACAAGGCCTGGGTGGTAAGTTTCCAGAGAACAATAAAAATGTATACTCTTCTGAAAGATAACTCATTAAATCCAAAAACAGTTCAGCAGGCAAAAGAGTTCAACATTGCTTTTGGATGATGAGTAATTTTTAAATAACTTTAAACTTTTTAACATGGATTTTAGCTTCACACATTATGAGAATTAAGAAGTATGAATTCGCACCTTGGAACCACTCAGATATAACTCAGTAAATAAGCATCACGTAAGTGTGAAAGTCGTTCTGCCTGCATCACTGAAAGTTACTCTAGTTTCAAGTATGGGTATCTTCCACAGGCACGGTTACCAGCTTGCTTTGACTGCGCTGTTGATAAGCAATAGTGCAGGTGCTTTGGAGAATGACCCCAGTGGTGTTAACCAGATTAAACAAGTATTGTAAATGCTACCGGTTTATCTGACTGCTTCTTGGTGAATGGGCACGCCGTTAAGCTTCTTTGACGTGGTATTTGTCTGTCTTAGCGTTTTACATCTTTCAGTTTTCATTTCTAATGACAGCTGGCATTGTAGCCAGTTTGAATTAGTTGTCTAAACACTACTTCAAGTGATGCATATGTCTAGAATTGTGCTGTCAAGTTCATAGAAAAGTAACTTTGACAACACTGTGGTGAGTAGGGGACTACTGAGAAATATCCTCTGCTGGAAGTGTTTGGAAATCATCAGGAGACGTTTTTGTGGGACATCTTGAGCCAATGCTCCTATGTTGGAGTACTAACTACCTGTAACTACCCAGGCTGCCAGAGAAATTCAGGAGCTTTGACAAACAGTTTTAACCACAGATTGCCGGTAATTCTATTTTTTCTGTTTGTTTCCTGTGTTCTAGTCATGTAAGATACTTAGTTCTGTGACTGAAACTGTTTTTCTTACAGATATTTTGGCAGTACAACCACTTTGTTAATTAGGAAGCCTAGAACTGTCAGTTTATCTTCTTCGTATTATTTTTTTTTTTGGTAATACTGTTCACAAGAACATAACCTAAATTAGATGGGATAAAGAGATCAGCTTGCTCCACCATTGGAGTCTTGCAGAAACTGGCAGAACTTCTGTATGTGCTTAACTTTTTGTGTCTTACCATTCACTCTTATGCATCAGTTCTGTATATGTGTCCATTATACATAGCTAGGGTGTTCAAACCTGATATAATAGTTGCACAAAAAAATAAAAAATCATTACAGAATGGGTGGAATTAATCTTTCAGACCTGAGAGACTTTGTTCGTTGATGGCATGCAGCAACAGAAATAACTTGTCCTGATTCAATTTAAAAGAAAATTAAAAGAAATAGAATAGCAACAGTTTATTTGAATATTTGAACAATGGTATAGAAATATTTCTAAGAGTTTATGTTGCAGCCTTGTCAGAATAGTTGTCAATGCTTTTTTAGCATTCATTCTTTACAATTTTGGGTTGAAGTCTAGCTGTCAAGGAATACAATTAAGCTTTTTAATATCATTGGCTCATCAAGGATTGTTTTTCCTTCTTAAATAATTGTGCATCTATGTAGATAAGAATGAACAAATTTTGAACAGTACGTGGTATCATACTTCTCTAAATTTGAGAAGGGTTAAGTGAGAATTGTAGTTTTCAGCTGCTGTACTAGAATGTGTGAAATGCTGAAACTGTCCAGTTCTAGTGCCCAAACTGAGGAAGACATGGAAGTCATTGCTATGGAGTAGCTTTGTGCTAAATTTAAACTGTATTGTAAAGTTTTTGAGAAAATTTCAATAATTAGTTTTTGGGTTTTCTTTATTGCTTAAATACGGCTTCTGATAAACATGAAAACAGGCCACTATTTAAGTAAGACCCAAATACTAGCTTTGCTTTAAAACCATTCTCAGCTTTATCATAGTAATTGAGCTCTGTTTCCAGAATTGTCCTAAACTAGACCTACACATGGGCACGTATTTCCCAGGGTGGGAAGAAACACACAAGGAGGGCAGCCAGCTCTGCAGTACACTTTTATCCATTCCTGCCCTCAGAAGCCCACCTGGTGGACCCTCACCTGCAGCGAGATACTTAAAGTGAGCTTTTAGAAGGAATTGCAGGTTTGTTGTTTTTCAGCTTGTTCCCAATTTTACTACTGTTCTTTCTCTTTATTTTAAGAACGCGGACCAGAGATGATATTTTGTCCAGACGTGAAAGATCAAAAGATATCAGCCCACCCAGTAGATGGTCTCCATCCAGAAGGAGGTCTCGGTCACCCATTAGAAGGAGGTCTCGGTCACCTCTTAGACGTAGCCGATCACCAAGAAGGCGGAGTAGGTCTCCTCGGAGGAGGTAAAGATACCACAGTTCTGTTTTGTTTCTTCAAATATGAATTAAAAAACACTAAGCATCTCCTGTGTAAAAAAAAAAAAAAAAAAAAAAATCATGCATTTTCAGTCCACATTTATGTGCTAGCATAGGTGAATTAATTTTGTGCTCCACAAATTGATTTATTACTGGGAGTTGCTGTGTATCTTTGTTTCTTGAATTGATTTTCCCTCTTTTTCTTTTAAAAAAAAAAAAAACAAGAAAACAAAACCAAAAAAATAACCCTCTTACTGTTACTAGGGATAGAGGCCGAAGAAGTAGATCTCGTCTTCGAAGGAGGTCCAGGTCACGTGGTGGCCATAGGCGTAGGAGCAGAAGCAAAGTTAAAGAAGACAAATTTAAAGGTAGTCTTTCTGAGGGTATGAAAGCTGAACAGGAATCTTCATCGGATGAAAAGTAAGTTTTAAGATTTAACTTAAGCTTCTTATCTAAAAATACAGATCCACTTACATGGAGAATGAACTGATGTTTGTACTTCATGCTGTAGTTTTTGGCTTGTCACCTAAAACCTTAATCACATGTTTTAGTACTTATAATCTTGTCAAATGACTGTTGGGATGACCTGGAGTATCAAGATCTGTTGTCTAGCGGGCAGGCCAGAGGGGATGATGTATGGTTTGGTTGCTAAATTCAACTTGATTAATATCTCGTGAAAATCATTTGGTCTGTGTGTATCTCAGCTTATTGCTTGAAAAACTGTAACAGCTGAAAGGATTGCCACTAGCGAATTGTTTTTATACTTGCTGAATATCTAATTAATCCAATTGAATAAAAATAAGCATTCATAACAATCAGGTTTGCAGTTACAAATGAAATGCTGAGTCCCAGTGAGATAACAAAAGCCACCTTTTCTCAGTAAGGAGATGTATTTACACCTTTGCTTTCTGACCTAGCTGAACAGCTTTTGTTTAATATTCTGTTGTGTGCTTTCTACACCAAAGAACTGCATTTGATAAAATTCAGTATGTAACATTATGTTTATAATGTTATATAAAAAGTAATTACATTTTTATAGTCTTGAAGATTTTGATTTGGAAGAAGAAGATGAAGAAGCAGAGATAAGACAAAGAAGGTTACAGCGGCAAGCAATTGTTCAGGTACATGGTTATATTATCACGTGGGTTCCCCCTTCGTGAAAGTAGATAATGTATTTAGTTATACATGTGAGTTTATTCCCATGAAGGTCTTGCTCCTTGTAAGAAGGTGGCAGTAGTGACAGGTATTACGTGATTGAGTCCCCTGAAAGAGAGCTGAGGCCAGGCCAAGGGGTTGTAATTCTAAACCACAAGTTGGGTGTCTTTTTTTTTTAAGGGTGGCATTTGGCACATGGTTAGAACGCAGTAGGCAAAATGCTTTAGCATATTTATTTGTAAAAATAGTGATCATAATTAGTGCCGCTTCAAATAAGGTCTACGTTATAATAGTCATATTTTGAGTTTTATGCAATGCTTGTTGTAAAAATTCCTTAGAACTATGATTTTTTTTGTTAAGGACTCTATTTCACTCTGTGTGCCAGAATGGTTTCAGAATAAATTTGGAAGTATTGACATTTTGTCAGGCCCAAGGAAATAGTTGATTTTCACTAAAATCGATGTTTATGGAAATAGAAAAATTGCCTGAAAAGACACAACTCTTCTAGCCTGACTTTTTTTTTTGGCTTCAGTGGTAGTGTGTTGTAGCAGAATAAGTTTTCACAAGCTGTATCCAATTCTACATATCTGTTGCCATTAGAGATGTAGGTGATTATGAAAGCTTAACTTCAGCACAAACCATTCAGAATGAGCATAAAAAATAATTGTGATAAACTGCGATGCTGAGATTAATAATTCTGTTTGTTTAGAAATACAAGGGCCAGACAGAAGACAGTAATATATCTGTGCCATCTGAACCAAGCAGTCCTCAAAGTAGTACGCGTAGTCGCTCAAATTCGCCAGATGACATCCTAGAAAGGGTAGCTGCTGATGTTAAAGAGTATGAACGGGAAAACGTGGACACATTCGAGGCATCAGTAAAAGCCAAGCACAACCTCATGACGGTTGAACAGAACAATGGTAAGAATCTGAAATACTGCTCTACAATGCAATGTGTGAAAGCTCAGCTCTTAAGCAGAACGCTGCAAAAGAGACATCACTTGGTTTCTTTGTATACCTTCATAGACCGTCTGCAGTGCACCCTGTAGTGTTTGAAAAACTGCCTTTTTTTGTCCTTTGAAATTGAATTACTGTAAATCTTCCAAGCAGTCAAAGGTGTGTCTCTAGTTGCCAAGAAATATACTTGGGCTAGTTTAACTACTCTGGTAATTGCAGCATCATGCTGTTTAACCTGCAAAACCCTTTAGGAGATAGTTGGACAGTTAGCTTGTGTTTCATATCATGTACTAGATATATCTTTGGGATCTAAATAGGCTGTGTTCTAGTGGATGGTGCTTTGCAGTAGTAAAGCTGCATTTCTCTGGGACTGGTATCAGGACAAACTGCTCTGTAGTTTGTCCTGGTGTTCCCTTGAGCAGTATGTTTTCAGATTATTCTTGTGCAGTGGAGGTAGAAGGAACCATACTAAGCACCTTCCCTCTGTTAAGCAAAGCACAAGTTGAAACTGAGTCTTTTCTATGCGTACAGTCAATAATATCTTGTTCCTTTTTTTGTGAGAGGTATATAATGTTTTCTAATTTTGTCCACTAAAGTATACGGAAATACAGCTGTTAATTACACAGGCATTTTTAAGATGAGAGATTTTTTTAAAAAAACTGATCAAATACACCCATGATGTCCAGGATTTTTTATATTGTTAGGATTCTGGATCAGGGGTGGCTATAACAACAGAAGGAAACAGTGGATCATCTGTTTTTTTGTCAGAGCTATTTTTGATTTATATCCTGCCCTCCTATAGAGGCATGATAGTAAGTCGCTAAGGAACTAGTTAGTAACTCGTAGCCCAGTGAAAATGTAAGCAACTGAAACTAAAAAGAAAACTTAAGGCAGTTGCTGGAAGGGTCTATACCTGCAAACAACGGTGTCAGCATGACGGATGGTTTTTTGATGCTTTCAGATTTCAGTCCAGGTATTTTGTATGAAAGTCTGTAAGCATTATGAGAACTGGAGAATACTGAGGTAAACAGTTTATTTTTCTCCATTGCTTAATAGCCTAAATGGAGTATGGTTAATTCACTATGGTCATGAAGGAATGCTATCATAATTTGTGTTACAAAATAGTTTGAAGGTTATGTGCATTCACTAATGTGTGCTTAATTTGTATTTCTTTGTTTTTATCTTGTCAACCAAGTAAAATGTCTTTGGGACTTTAAAGATGATTAAAAGGTGAGAAAGGGATAATCTTGCCCACATTAAGATTCTCTTATGTTTCTCTTTTAAACATAATTAACTTTGTCTTTAACTGTAAGCTACACAAGATCCTTTTTGACGTGGCTGAAGAAAGCACTAACCAAAGAAAGGGTTTCTGGGCTTTTCAACTGTTTTTTAGTAAAATACTTTGTGATTAACAGAAACCCCTGAACTTGTATATTAAAATCATGTCTGTTTTTTTAATACATATACGCTCAGCCCTTATCTGTAGGGATTATGTACAGTATTTATTCTTTCTTTCTGTTATGTGAGTTGCTTGAAAGCTGTCATACTTAGTTTTTCAAGGAGGTGTAAATTTTTTTGAGAGCTTTGAAGAACTTAACCAATCTGAGTTTTGTATTTCTAGGATATAAAATGGTATTTGTTAGAAATGTTAGTAAAGCCACCTGTTTGCCACCATATTGATTTTGAGATTACAATTTTTGACTTTATATTGTTATAATATATTGGTAACAGTTATAAGTTTGTCATCTTTTTCGTGTTGAGTAATCTAAATTTCCTTTTAAGGTTCAGCTCAGAAGAAACTGCTAGCTCCTGATATGTTCACAGAATCAGATGATATGTTTGCTGCATACTTTGATGTAGGTAATTCTTAGAGATGAAATGTATCATTTTTTTTCTGCTTGATTTTTGTTGAAGAGTTGCTGTCACTTGAGGTTTGTGGGAATGCTGATTTGTACAAGCACGTGTAACTGAGTGGATAATGTGTTCTTTTGATCAGCTGAGGCAGACAAAATGGTTGTTAGTTAATATTTCAGTGGAAAAAAAAAACTGCTGAAATTAAGAGGATTTTTGCCAGAGGAAACAGTTAGGGATATCTGCTGTTTAAATGGGACCCATGATTGCACACAGCAACAAACTTGTTTATACATTATTCTTTTATGTTCATGTTAGCATGCTGCACTGTTTCTTCTTCAGGGAAGCGTACTTTCTGCAGAGATTTGTGTATGGTTAATTAGAAAGTGTCTGTATAGTGTATTTTTATTTGCTAATGATGCTGTGTTGGAGTAATGTGGTGGCTTGTTCCTGGATGAAGAGTTGCATTTCCTGTTTTTACGTTTTGCACTATTCCAGCAGCTTTTCTGTAAATGTGCTGAAGTGTCATGCAAATCTTGTCAGTCCAGTGAATAGTTTTGATACTAGTTGTTGCTGATACGCAACAACTTGAAATAAGTACAGGTAACAACACTTTTCTTAACTCAAATTCTCCAGTTAAACTTGTTTTATGGCAGACATAATCTATTAGTTTTGACAGAAGTACTGGTGACAAAAGGCTGCCTTGGTATCACTATAATACACACACAAAAAAAAATCAAAACACTTTAACCTGGAAAAAGATAAATACTTAAAGAACAATGGAGGTTTTGTTTTTTAAAAAAACTTCAAATTTGCAAGTAGGGATTTAAATAGCTTGTAAGTAACCAGTTCCCCTTCTAAAAAAACTGTTGTGCAATTGAAGATGCTTTGTACTACCCATAGATTTGGATTTGTGAATATTGCCAAATCTGTTAAAAGATGTCAACAGCAATTGTAATAATTGTATGACCGTAAGTATAATAGTATGTATTTCGTTAAGTGTCACTGAATGAACAGAAATTAAAGGCTTAAACTATTAGTTACCCCTCAAATTGCTAAACTTTACTACAAACATACTGTATGCAGTGTCTTATTCAGATGATCCAAAATGTGTGTTCTAATTTGACTTGTGTAGAATCTTTGTAGGTAATAGTTGAAACTTGGCCCATTTCTCATCTTTAATAATAGTTCTTTTGTTTGTCCCCACCCCCTTCCCTTGCAACAGTCTTCAAATGCTTGTATTTAAATAGCCTTTTGTGTTCAGTAGTTTCTCTCCTACAAGGTAAGTGTGTTTGTAGTGTGGGGAAGAGCATTGTTTCAGTAGGAAAAAAAGTGCCTAATCACATGGCCCTGGTTTGTATTAGTAAACATTAAGGCAAAATATATAGCTGGACCATGCAATCAGAGCTGTTAATTTTGTTCTTTTTGTTTCAGAGTGCTCGTCTAAGGGCAGCTGGGTTTGGAAAAGACTTCAAAGAAAACCCAAATCTCAGGGATAACTGGACTGATGCCGAAGGCTATTATCGTAAGTCATGTTGATTTCCAACTATAGCTAAAAGAAGGATGCTAAATGGAAAAGATCGTCATGTAGAAGTACTAAAGCATTCTAACGTAGATGTTCTGCTCTGCCTTCACTGAGTGTGGCATGCCCACAGTAGTTTTCTGGTCTTGCACACTTGTGTAGCATCAAGTTACTCATAAATTATAAAAAAAAAAAAAAAATAAAAAATATCATTCAGAGTAAAACTAAAACCTGTCCATAGTCACAGCCATGACAGCAATGAGATCACCCTCACAAAGGAAGGGGTGCTTGCCAGGATCTGAAACGAAGTGAACCAGCATCCAGTAGAATACAGATAACAGTTGTGGTAGTTGCCATCTGCAAGTCAAATTGGAGATAATTGAGCATATTTCACTTCACTAGTCAATATTAAAGCGCAAAGTGTGAAGGCCAAAATATTAATGTAATGGATTAAACGCAGGCTTTAATCTCAGGAATGAAAATATTCCAGGCTTTGATTGAAGCACAGTTTGTTCTCTGTAGTTTCCACAAAGCTAGGTGATATAAAACATTGTATGTTAGGAAATTTAAAATTGTACAATTTTTTCCTCTTTCTGAATTATACAGAATCATTTATTTTTCATAAAATGTTTTATGATGCATGTCACTCGTAACTCTTACTTTAAATTACTTGATTTTATCCTTCAGGTGTTAATATAGGTGAAGTTCTAGATAAACGTTACAATGTCTATGGTTACACTGGTCAGGGAGTCTTCAGTAATGTAGTACGAGCCAGGGATATGGCAAGAGCAAACCAAGAAGTAGCGGTTAAAATCATCAGGAACAATGAACTTATGTAAGTAATGTTTTTGTTTAATAATACTGTAATAAAGCACGTGAGACTGCTGGAAGTCTTTCCCGATGTGATTTGAATCTTCCTTTGTTTCAAGTGAAGTAAGAGATTACAGCTGTGATTCCAGCCTATTCTGCTAATATGAGCCATGTAATTGGAAGCCTTGAGGACTGTTTACCTGCACTTTACAGCTATCACAGGAGCAGGGTACTTGCATTTTCATCAGGCACTTTCTCATTTGTAAAGCTGCAGGGTATGGTGGCAAGAAACAAGCTTACAGTTATTTTCATGGTCTGCCCAGCCCTAAGATTTCTGAGATGGGAGTTGTAGACTGTAAACTGTTGCTTTGATGGACCAAATCCATTTGGCAAACTGTGGGTTGGATACTAATCAGTCATTTCTAACTTACAAAAAGACCTCTAAATTAATTATCTTTGCACATTCTTTGTATGTGTGCATGCATATAAGATAAGACAGTGATGAGACGCTGCCTGTAGGACAAAAATTACTGGAGGTCTTTTAGAATGAGTGAACATTAAGTAGGGTGATGTATTAAACTACAGTATGTTATATGAGGACTTGTCTCTAATAGTCGTTTTCAGCATCTGCTACAGTATTGCTGCGGTCGTGTGTTATGTGTTCTTCCATTATGGGCAACTTAAATGGAAATCTCTTCCACTTTTTATGCATTTTATTTTGGAAGTTTTAAAAGTCGTCTTGCTGTCTGTGTAACTGGGCTATTTTGAGCTATATGAATAGTATCTAGAAACATTTAAGAAAAAAGGTAATAAGCTGTTTGTTTGGTATATTAAGGTAATTCGGTTTGGGTATGTACTTGAGCGTAGTCGTTTTAGTTTAAAACTTTTTAAATGGTGTATGTGGTTAAATAGTTTTTGTTTGAAATAGTGTCATATTACAGGATGCAACCAGGAGGGCGGAAGAAAGGATAAGTAGGTTAAAAAGTCACGGGTGATCAAAGAATTAAATGGGTAGACAATGACAGTAAACCAGCTGTTGTTTTTAAGCAGTGCTATATTATGTAATCACAAGACACTTCTCGTTTTCTGACAATTAAAACAATGCAAGTAAATCTCTAAATTAAGCAAGGTACTAGAATCTCATTTTGTTTTCTAATTCTGCTTCGTTGTTTTCAGGCAAAAAACTGGCCTAAAAGAACTGGAATTTTTGAAGAAGCTCAATGATGCAGATCCTGATGACAAGTTTCATTGTCTAAGGTTGTTCAGGCATTTCTACCACAAACAACATCTCTGTCTGGTATTTGAGCCACTGAGGTAAGGTGACAAATGGATGGGGTTCTCTGTAAAAAGTGAGGTAGTACTAAGCAATCTTTAACTTGGCTATTGTTCTAATTTTGACACCTTGTTCTATTGCCAACATTCAAGAACACTAGGAACTTAATCCAGAGGCACACATCTACGGTCTGCTGAACTAGTTCAGGTTTACATAGTGTCATTGTGAACTTTATGCCTGGTCAATATTTGAAACAAAATAATGCATTATTAAAGATGGTTCATCTCACCAGTGCTCCTCTTAACTGTTTTTTAGTCAAAAATTTTTCTCAGCTTTCATAATTCTTCACAAATTTGGGTTGAAAATGCATTACAGGAGAGGCTGAGTATATGTATGTTCTATGAAGAATGCGTATACAACAACCCAAGAAAGAAAATCAGTGGTTTGCACACTCACTTTTTCAAGTAATTAGGCTTCTTTGGCAGGTTGATTGTAGACCCTCTTTTTTCATAGATATAGATGCAGTAGTTACCTTAGTTCCCATTCCTACTTAGATGTTGTTTGTATCCACTGTTTTTCTCTGTATGTCATACTTTAATTCTTGCCACAGATACTTGAGGTGAAGATAAGTCGTTTGCTGAAGCAATACAAGTTTTATGAAATGTCTACTTGTTTTCATTAATAAGCCATGTGACAAATTACTTTCTTGTGCTGTGCTGTTTCTTTGTAGCACACTTGTACAGTGTTTCTATCTAGTGATGGTTTTGTCCAGGAATTGTGTGGTCTTTTTATCTGCTGTTCATCATCAAAAAACACTGCCTCCTCAACTTCTATCTTTTGGATATTTTCTTTTTCATTCATTTCTCAAAAAACTCAGTACAGGGGCAGGACAGTTGTTAAGAAAATGCTGTTCATGTGCAAAGAAATCCTCTCAAATTAATCTGGATTTAAAATGTATTCTGAAGTGATGTCAGTCCAGTCTAGTAAGTAATTATACAGTATAGGATAGATCTGATTGATCAGCATCTTTGTTTATTGCTGTAGAAAATAGTGAGGTATATATCTGAAGTTGAATGCAACTTTTCCCAAAAAATGTCTAAAGTTAACTAGTTTCCTCATGTTCATCTTAGATTTTGAAGGCAAGCATATTTTCCCTTGCTAAGTTATTTACTGTTCTTTCTCTTTCTTACAATAGCATGAATTTACGAGAGGTGTTGAAAAAGTATGGGAAAGATGTTGGTCTCCATATTAAAGCTGTGCGTTCCTACAGCCAACAGTTGTTCCTGGCTTTAAAACTTCTTAAAAGATGCAATATCCTACATGCAGATATTAAACCAGATAATATTTTGGTAAGTAATAAGTAATCGAAACCTATTTTGCATGGACAATCTAGGGTGTAAAATCAATATGTGGAATGAATACCATTCTGTTCATTTGGGTTAAGTAAAAATTTACTTCACCTGAAAAGGTTAAGAAAATGTTCTGAAATAACGTCATGTTTTGAAATGAAATGCTATCATGGTATAAATAAGTTAGTAAGAAGTATAATGCAGCATCTAAATAACATCTTTCATACAATCTTTCTCTAACTAACCTGCATCCACTTGTATCTTTTTAGAAGGTAGATCTTCCAAAGACAGTATCCTTTCTTAGGAAAAATCTTGGGACTTCTTTTATCAGTAGTTAAGTGTTTTTGCTTTCTGCAAAATGGAAATAATTTGGTTAAACTTGGAAGTAGATTCTTCTGTTCACATGAATGAGATGATTGGGAAAAGTCATTCATTCTTTTTTTCCTATTAAACATTACTGTTAGCAGTGTAATAGCTACATCAGAAGAATCAAGTGTGTTGACTTCAGTTTTCTTGCTGGTCACCCATGAGACAAACACAGATTTTTATTTAATTTAAAATGGTTACTTCTTGCCATCTCTGCAGTAAAATTTACTGGTTGAGCATGAGATATGTGAACAACACTCTGTTTTATGAATGGTACTCTGGATACCAGAGGTGGAAGTCTAAACTGTTACAATTGGATTATCTAGAATGAAATCCAAGTCCAGCAATGATATTTTTGCATACTTTGTAGAGAATGGGATGACTGCATATCATTGGCAGCCTCCTGACACCTTACTGAGTCTCTGTAGTCATTTCCAGAAAGCTTTTTTATACAGTTCACCAGCTGTGAAATAACGTTTAACAGATTTAAACACTAATTTAAATACTAATATAGTGGTTGACTTGACCAAGTAGATACTTGAATGTGTGACTAGGCAGGAAGGAATATGACTGGATTTGTTTTAATAATAGGAAGTCTATCCATTATTACTGAAAACAGTAGTACTTACCTGAATAACATGCTGGCCTTGACAATTTTACATATAAAAATTGTTTCCTACTACTACATGTTCAACTTATATGGTGTTCTGTCTGTCTCTTAAAAATTTCTGTATTCTGTTCCGAAGTGTACTATTTTTCATTTAATTGTAATTATATTAGGAAGTTCTAATACTACTTTGTTATAGCTTAATCAGGAATCTGACAGGGAAAAAGGGACTTACATTGTGTACACTGCTGCATCAAAACTAAACTTTTGACACCCAGAAGACTTGCTTTCATGTAGATAATAAAACCATTAGTTCACCTTAAGTAACTATCCAGTTTATGAAGCTGAATGCAGTAATTCCAGTCTTAGGTGACCTAAATAAACAGTCTATTTCTTATTATTTAAACTCCAATATGGAGTTACCTGTGAAAAAGTGTGTGTGTGTGTGTATATATATATAGATAGATATAGATAGATATATAAGATAGATATATAAAATACATAACAAGTGATTTGCGCACTAATGACTACAAATTCTAGAACGATGTTTCTCTTGTAACCTGTTTAATGTGCATGTTACATTCATTAGGGATAGGGTGGTGCAATTAAGCACATTCAGGTTTTTAAATGGCTTTTGGTTGCCCTTCACATGACATGTTTGGTCTCAAATCACACTGCAGAAGTGGCTCACTTATCTCCTTAGAGATTGACATGCCTTTGCATCCTGGACTTATCTTGAGTAGGATATTGCGTGCCTGTTCAGAAGATGCTAACTTTAATTCTCTAGGGACATAAGTAATATTTAGACGATGCTTGAGGGATTACCTTTTCAAATAACTTTTGTACCAGCTCAGATGAAGCTGGTGCCATAATACCTTGGAAGAGTTGTCAGGGCACTGTAGCAAATGGTGTACCATATTTATTAACTATTTAGAAAGTACTGTGATAACTGTATGTGGGATTTTATTGTTCTTTTCATTATTTCTAAAACAGATGCTAATGTAAATGATATTCACTCAGTAATCCTTCACATGCCATTCAGTGAGTGTCATGCCATGATTGTCCAAAGCTATGAGAGTTTATTTCTGACTTTCTCAGCAGATGTCACTATTAGTGTGTTCTGTGCAGAAGTTTTAAAACAAGCAGACAAAAAAAAAAAGCTTTGGGAATATTTTCTGTTTAGTTTTTGATCATTTTACAGATGGAAGCTGCTAAGTAATGTGTAAATACACACTATTGATGCAGAAATTAATAGATGCAGAAATAATGAAGTAACATTGAAAAAAAGTAACATGGTAAGAGAAAAAGTATATGAAACTGACCTTCATGTTTCTTAGGATCTGAAGATGTTAACTGTCACTTTCGGTTTAAGAAGGTATGGTTCCTTAGAATACAGAGAAGATTAAAATATGGGAAGAAATTGCAACTTAAAGGCTGAATATTTTTCTTATCTCTGACTTAAATGTATTGTTACTTTCACAGTGCTGTTGCCAATTTTGTCTACAACTAGTGCTAATGTGTATTTATGTTTAACTTTTTAGGTGAATGAGTCTAAAACAATATTAAAGCTTTGTGATTTTGGATCAGCTTCGCATGTTGCAGATAATGATATCACACCATATCTAGTTAGTAGATTTTACCGAGCTCCCGAAATCAGTAAGTATTATTTTGGATTGGCTACGCTTATTTTAAAGCAGTAGTATATACCAGTAGTAGCAAATGAGAATTTGACTTGAGTTTGCTTTCTGCTTGGTCTGAGCAAAATATCACTCTGGAAATATGATGGCAGTCAAAAAATTCAGACTTGAAAGCATGTGTGACTCTTCATATGTGTTGGTGGTCAGCTCAGTGAGGGCAGGGAGAAGTCATTCTGATTTGTTACAGTTTTGTTTAAATTCAGAGGTATTGTTCTGACTTACTGGTTTTTGACTGACTTAAGGTGTAGTGATTAGTTTGGGTGTAAGGTAAAAGTCTGTCTTTGTAAAATCGGGATGCTTAGTGAAAAGGCTTGCATCCTTCATTTATGATAATTAAGGTTCTTATTCCTAAGAGGAGGAGCACCAATATAGTTTCCAAATCAGATTTTCATTATGTCTGCTATTATGTCCTTAAAGCTGCTTTTATGGAATTAACTTGTATTGCTCTGTTTCAGTTATAGGAAAAATCTATGACTATGGTATAGATATGTGGTCTGTAGGCTGCACATTATATGAACTTTATACAGGAAAAATACTCTTTCCTGGCAAAACCAATAACCATATGTTGAAACTAGCCATGGATCTCAAAGGAAAGATGCCAAACAAGGTATGAAAAATAAGTATATGATTTTAATTAATATCTGAAACCGCTGTTATGAACAGCAGAACATAATTTCTACTTCCTGCCTGAATTCTGCTTCTTATCATATACATCTTCTCTTAACAGCAAGTAAATATCAGACATCCTCTGACTGTATAATTTATATTGATTTAAAATCTTAAGAAGTGAAAGTATACAGCTTCTTTTTCATAGACTAAGTATAAAGTGAAAGCAGAAAACTTCTAAGCACTGACCTGAAAAAGATACGTAAGTCAATGGAAGATGCTCTCCTTTTGCAACTGGCTTGAACTGTTTTTTAATTCAGTCTAGTTATTTCTCACTGTCCTTTTGCTATATATTTCAGAAATACTAAATTATTCATGTTGCAATCAGTTGGTAGGTGTTGATGCTAATTGTAGAATTGATACAGCATAGATATCTTGCCTAAAGCTCTTGCTTTTCCCTAATTTTCCAGATGATTCGAAAAGGTGTGTTCAAAGATCAGCACTTTGATCAAAATCTCAACTTTATGTATATAGAAGTAGATAAAGTGACGGAAAGGGTAAGTCCTTAATGTGTCCACTATTACAGTATTTCAAATGTACCTTGATAACTAAAAGTAATATTTTGTAAACTATCAGAATGTCCTTTTGCAGCAGTGCGTACAAGTTACATAATTATAAACTGGTAGGATAGAAGTTTCTAAACTGGTAGAATAAGAAGTTTCCTATGATTCAGTAACATGTTTTAAGAGAAATATTTGGAGGTCAAGAAGGAGCAGAATACCCCCGGTGTGTCAATACTGGGTCCAGTCCTGTTCAGCTTCTTCATTAATGGTCTGGATAATGAGGTAGAGCGTACCCTCAGCAAATTCACAGATGGCACAAAACCACACGGAGTGGCTGATACCCCAGAGGGCCACACAGCCATCCAGAGGGACCTCAACAGGCTGGAGAGATGGGCTGGCAAGAACTTCGTGAGGCTCAGCGAAGTCCTACACCTGGGGAGGAACAACCCCAGGCACCAGTACATGCTGGAGGCCACCCAGTTGGAAAGCAGGTCTGTAGAAAAGGACTAGGAGTCCTGCTGGATGCTAAGCTGAACGTGTCAGTTATGTGCCCTTGCCAGTAAGAAGGCTAACAGTATTCTTGGCTGCATTAGGCAAAGTATCACCAGCAGGTCAAGAGAGGTGGGTGATCCTTTAGCTCTTCTTTGCGTTGGTGAGGCTATGCCTGAAGTACTGTGTCCAGTCCTGGGACCCCCAGTACAAGAGAGACCTGGACATGCTGGAAAATGTCTAGCATAGGGACACAAAGATGATCAAAGGACTGGAGCAACTCTCCCATGAGGAAAGGTCACGAGAACTGGAATTATTGAGCCTGGAGAAGAGGAGGCTCAGGGGTGTGGCACAGAATCTTACCAATGCATATAAATACCTGAAGAGAGGGTACAATGAAGATGGAGCCAGGCTCTTTTCAGTGGTCCCCAGTTCCAGGACAGGAGCAGTGAGCACAAACTGGAACACCAAAGGTTCTCTCTGAACGTCAGGAAGCACTTATTTACTGTGCAGGTGACAGAGCGCTGTCATAGGTTGCCCCAAGAGGTTGTGGACTTTCCTTGGAGATCTTCAAAAGTTGTCTGGATGTGGTCCTGGGAAACCTGCTATAGATGGCCCTGCTTGAGCAGGAGGGTTGGACCAGGTGACCTCCAGAGGTCCCTTCCAACCTCAATTATTGTGTGATTCTGTGAAATCAGTTTAATTTTTGTAGGTGAAAAGGCTGTCTCTGCATAACCTAAGCTTTAATAACTAAATAAAAGAAATTCTGCCTTCATTTCAGAGAAGGGTGTCAAACTTCAGTGTAATGCGACTGTTGCACAGAAAGTAGCAGTGGACTCCTACAATTTTAACATGCTGTATTTATTAAGAACTGCAGAATTAGTGGTCAGATAGGGGACACTTCCTTCCCAAGTGGAATTTTTACATTCTCTGTCAACAGGGATATTAGGTTCTTGTATGTACCTGCTGCTGGTAAAAGATGCAGTCTGGCCTACCCCAGTGGCTTTATTTCCACTTTTCCTTTGCCAGCCATGAATACTTATGATGCCATATGATGATGATGAAGGGTGTTGCTGATGAGAGATAAGATAAGCAGCAACTGTTTTTGCAGTGTTAAGTTGTATACAAGATATGGGGGCTTTGTGTGTCAAATCTTTTCTACAAGGTTGCCACTTTTGTGTTTGTAGGAGAAAGTTACTGTAATGAGCACCATTAATCCAACCAAGGACCTGTTAGCAGACTTGATTGGGTGCCAGCGACTCCCTGAAGACCAGCGTAAAAAAGTACACCAGCTAAAGGACTTGTTGGACCAGATTCTAATGTTAGATCCAGCTAAACGGATTAGCATCAACCAGGCTCTGCAGCACGCCTTCATCCAGGAAAAAATTTAAACCAGATGAAGAAGTTCAAAGGGTTTGAGTAATTAAGATACAAAGACTGAAGAAATTTCACAACAGTTATTAATGTATATAAACATAAATATTTCCCCTGCAAAGTTGAGGAAGAAAAGATGCATTTGAATTAACATCAAGGCTGATATTTCTTTTAGAAATGTTAGAGTAATTCTGTTTTTGTGTCTTATGTGAAAATTTTCACTGTAGAACTGTTTTAATTGCCAAGACTGCACAGAAGTACAATGCTAATGTATATGGTTGCAGTTCGTATATATTATAAAAAAGAAAAAAGCATCTGCTTAAAAAAAAAAAGCAGTAATACTGGGTGGTTGATTTGTTTTTAGCAGACTTGGCTTCATTTTTGTCTTTAAAAAATGGCCAGCATAAATGCTGTTTATATTCACATTTTCCTAGGTGTGTGTGTGCAGGCCACAGCAGCATGCCCTTGGTGTAGTCAGTGCCGAAGGGGGTCTGTTCCTTCTTGAGCCTGCCCGCAGGGATGGTCTCCTCTTTTAAAGCAGGTTGTGTACAACTTTCAGTACACTGAAGGTAAGCTAACCCATCAACATCACCGGTGTTTAAGCTGTTATTTTACTGGAACAACTGACAAATGAGAGACAATAGCATTGTGGCAGAATTCCCTGCATGTTTGATAAATGATCTTGTTTTATTTTCTGGCATTGCAACTGTGGCATAGTTACAACTTCCGTTCTGTTCATCACATTTAAAATTTTGAGAGTGCGCACTTGATGGATAGAGCGCCTTCAGTGTACTGTTTCTTATTACTTTAATTTTTTTAATCAACTTGCTATAGACTTTGTATACATTTTGTTAAATACAGTTCACTATGACATAGAGCCAATACTTACAGAAGAGTTTTCATTTAGTAATTACATACGTTGGGATCTCATTCAAAAGACCTTATATCTAAAGGATAGATAGACAACATAATGAAACTTTTTAACTATTTGTATGTCATTTTGAAAGTGTACTGCTTTATGCTAAAAGTGTTTCATTTGTTCATTGTTTTCATTATTTGTGATCATGTTGTCTTTCAATACAGGCATAAACCTTCCACTCTTGAACAAAGCAGCTGCTTTTTAAAAGCGGTAATTGCTTCTTTACCTTTTATTTCTTTTGTAAATGAAGCTTTTCTTTAAGAAATGTGACTTTAAAGTGTTGTCTCTTGCATAAAACAGTTGACACTTACTTATTGTAAAGTGAAGATTGTTCTGCTGCATGTAAAGTGGACCATGCAGATTTCTGTATGTTTTCAGTATGCATCATTAGATAATAAAGTCTTTTGTGAACAAGGCATTTGTAGCCATTTTTAAAAGAATCTGTCTTCAGAGATGGTAAATCAGGTAATTTGTAAGAACCACCCCTGCATTTTCTATTAATCATTTAATTAAAGGGACTATTAAAAATTATGATCTTTGGAAGAACTATAGGCTATATTAATTAGATATATAATTATCACTGCTTAAACAAAAAGAAAGCAAAAAAACCCCTACAGATACTGTCTGTCTGCTTTCATTGTAATGAAATTATTCCTGTAGGACGTGGGATTAAATTCAGGCTTTAACTAATGTTTGTGCTGTTTTTCTCACTTTTCCTTTTGATGGTGCTGAAAGAGAAAAAGGAAAGCGAGTCACAGGCCACTCAACGCCTACTCCATGGGGTCTGATTTGCTGAGACACCAACTTCACCTTCCTAACAAGGTTATTTCTGACAGCATGTGTAGATAAACATTTAGCAACAAGTTAAAAACAGCTTGAAACATTTGATTTGGTTATACAACAGGAGGAAAACAGAATCAAACTTTTCAGGTCCTTACTGCTGTTTTAATGTTCTCTTTTACAAAATTAAGAGGTTCCTCTTTACGTTTTTATTAATATATTCTGAAAAGGTGTGATAAACCCACTGGTTTCACATATTTGATAATAATTCTTTGAATTAAGAAAGGGGTTTTTTAATCTATCTAGGTATATAGTGACAACAATCATGCACTCTTAGTGCACTCAGGAATGGAAAATGAGGCAAAGCAGTCATTCTGCTGGTGGGGAATAAATACCCCACCAAGGAGATGTAATGAACTACCTACAAAAGCAGACAGGAGATGGGTGGGTTTATATGCCTATTTGGAACCTTCAACCTGTCTCTTATAAAGAATTTTACAATAAAAAATTGAAAAAAAGTAATCAGACTTTATTTCCACATATTAAGGTATCTCGTACATACCAGAAATAAATTCAGCTTTCACACTTAATGAAGTACTAGTTGCTTGCTAGTTAAATGCAGAAAGTAACTGGCACTTCCACAATGTAGGCAGCACTTCTGAGGGCAGTTTTACACAGGTAGTAACAGCTTATTCTTTCTGTTGCTTTGTAATTTATTCTTAAATTAGGAGTAGAAAACAAATGAGTTGGTGATACAAAAAGCAGTAGAAAAGATGCACCTTAATGCCTACAGAACTGTTTTAAGCTACTCTAGAGAAGCATAAAGTTGCTCGTTCACTTGTTCTTTGTGTTGTAGGTGCAGCTCAAAAGAAGATGATGACTACCAGAAGACATGAACAAAGGTTTCTGTCCTATAAAAGATATGAAAAGTACTCCTCATATAGTTCTGTCCTAATCTTTTGGTTTCCAGCATTCCAATTAGAATTGATTAACACTTCTGCAGTATTGATAATTCCTGAAGCATACTTACTGTATGCCTACTGTGCTTGTTTCATTTCTGGTTGAAGAGATTTGTAATTGTGATTAAATGTAGGTAAATAAGCATGACTGTTTAATGCAAATTTCTTAAAATGATAGAACGATCGCTACAAAACCTGTCATTTAGGAAAGTCTGCCATTTGCTTTTAGCTAGCAAATAGTTGAGCAGGTGATGTGCTTTTTTCTTTAGCTTCAGCAGGTTCATTAATTCTGTCAAACTGTATTGTTGATGCAGAGATTAGCTGACAGGCATTATTCAAAACGTGGATTTCAGTCCTGCATCCAGTATCAGTTTCAGGCATTTATGTTGACAACAGCAGAAGACCTTAATTCTAACTTCAAAAGCCTTCAGAATCAAAAACTTCTTGACAAGGTTAAGGAACCTCTTCAGTTTTAGCCAACCACCTGTCCTTGTAGCCTCTGATCTTTAAGGACAGCAGAGAAGCTGCTGATGGTCACAGCAGTCAACTGAATTCCAGTGGCTGCAGCTTCGTACAAACAGAACAGTTAGGCAACAAGGCTTTCTTGTTGAACTATTTTTCAGCTGATCTAAGAAGGGAGGATAATTTATCTCTTCCTTCCATATGTGAAGATACAATTTGTATCTTTACCTGAGGTCCTACCTACTGAAAGTCTGGTTAAATCTACTGTGCTAACACCTGTTTACTTTTCCCTCATGGCGACAAGGGACTTCACGTATTTTAATATGTTTAGTTTACCACACATCTAGAGCAAAACAAAATACTAGTTCTTTGTATTTAACTCAGATTCCTCAGGAGATGAAATGCCCTGTCTTTTCTTTTGTGCTGCAACAAATTAAATATGCAGTTAGATTGTCTTTTTATTACCATGGTATATACTGCTTTAAATAAGAAGTTAAAATCTGTTTAAGAGCCTTTGATAGATAGAATATAATATTCTGTAAAATATTTTTAATAATACTTTATCTCCATACATAGGGTAAGTGGCATTAAACCTCTGAAGAACCTTTATATGTATAATGACCCGTATAAAGAAGGCAGACCAGTTTGTGAGACTACTGGAGATAAAGCAATCTTCTACAGTATGTGTCAGATTGTAACGCTGCGTGGAGAATGCTGGGAAGTGGCAATTGCTTGAAGTCAATAAAATATGCTTAAAACTTACTTGGATCAGATCTTTTCTGTTGTGTTCACAAGTGGGGTACTTGCAAAACTTCTAAATGCATGGATGACTTTGAAATGTATTAAAAACAATTTTTTTGGAATGGGTTTGTCTGCTTTAGGTGTCAGAGGTATTAAAGGCTTGGGGGATGCTGTGACAGCTGTCTGTTTTTTTGTGGAGGAAAAGAATGTAGTGTTGATAGAGATGACTGCTGAACTGCTTGGTTGATGGCATGGCTTGTGTCTGAAAACAGAGGCTGTCACATGGTCTTTACATCACTAGTTAGAGTAGATGAGAAATTTCTTCAAATTCTTTCAGTGCAAGCCTGAAAAAGCTTAAATGAAGGATACAAAAATATCTTTTCAGGTAGCTTAGTGTTAGCTTACCTATTGATAGATCTTGATAAGAAAAGTGAGGCTTGACAAATGGGAGAAAGAAGTGATTGGTGAAATAAGATGGAGTTCTGTATTTTCACATCTAACCTGTAAAACTATGGATCACATCATTAATGTCAGTATATCTGTTATTACAAGGTTATGGAGAGATGGTTGGTAATCTCCCTTAGAAAGTTCCTGCTTAGACTTTCACATTTTAATTTTGCTCATCCAAATATTTAACTAAACCTTAGTTTAAAGTTGTAGTAAATAAAATTATTTAAATAAAAAAACTTGGCCCTTCCTTTCTATGATACACTTTATCATTTCAGCTGTTTCCTCATAAACACTGATTTTTGAGTGCAGCCCCTATAATGCTACAGACTGTTCAATTTAAATTTGTGAGACAAAATGTAAAGCTCCTTAGGGGCAGGTAGAAAGGAAGACAGCAAAAGAGTGTTAGCACATCAGGCTAGTCAGCTTTTCTATACTACTCGTTTTTACCACTACATTTTGGCTGCTTCTGTGCAAAAAGTCAGTATTTAATTCTAGCTTTATTTTCTTCCTGTATTGTTTTTTTTAAGTTAGAGCCCTCGTCAACTGTGATCACAGGCAAAACTGTTCTCTGTCTGAATTCAATTTCTTAAAACAATTGTTACCTAGCTCTTTTCTCTGGCTTCTTACAGAGAGGATACATGAAGATAATAATTTGTACAAATTAATTTGCCAATGATTTTGTTGGCATAGCAGGCTGCCCTGTAAATTCCATATTTTGCTGATAATCTATGCCAGGAACGTAGGAGAACTCCAGGTAGATACTGATACAGTCACAGTCCACTTTATAACTAACTGTTCATGGTTCATTCTTAAAAGTGTTGCTTTTCAAGTGGGAGCACAAGAAATAGGGCTTTTTTTGTGTGTTCTGGAGGTTAGCATTTTATTTTTCACCCCTCATATCTGTTACTCTGTCATCATTTTGCTAGTACAAGATACAGATATGTTATGTTCAAGTACAGGCACATACTGACTCTATATGAGGGATGGTTTGGAGAAATGACTTCAGACAGTTCCACGCCCTAGAGCATTCTTCTAAAATGTACAGTTCAGTGTAAATCTGAACCACTAAATCTCAGGTTTCTGGGGTTCATCATCAGTCAAAGCATCCACTTTCGGTTCTTGGTGATGCATAAAATATAATCTAAACTCCGTGTGTATTTTGTAACTAGGCCTTTCTAACAAAATACTTTTGTGGCATTGTACAATTATCACAGATAATACTGCAGTGTCAATATATCAAAAAGTGCAAAGGGAGATAGGGTACTTCCATGCACTTGGTTACCATTTGTCCCAAAGGCTACAAAGTAGAGACCAGTACTTTTAGATTTGTTTCATAATGTAGGTGAAGAGGACCAGCAGCCATAATCTTGTTCCTGTGTACTACACACACTCTCTTCAAAACAGTGTTGAAGAGCTTTCCTCAGAGGGAGGGAGATGGCATCCCCTCAGGAACAATAAAGCCAGAATTTCACTACAACTTGTGCTTAACTTACAAAAAGGCAAAACCTACACAAATTGTGGAAGACTGTTTTAAACTTGGAGGAGTTGTGGACTCGGATGAGGGTGGAAAGGCCTTGCAGAGAGATCTGGACAGACTGGAGAGCTGGGCGATCACCAACCACATGAAGTTTAACAAAAGCAAGTGCTGGGTCCTGCACCTGGGATGGGGCAACCCTGGCTATATGTACAGACTGGGCGACGAGATGCTGGAGAGCAGCCCCGCAGAGAGGGATCTGGGGGTTGTGGTTGACAGCAAGCTGAATATGAGCCAGCAGTGTGCCCTGGCAGCCAGGAGGGCCAACCATATCCTGGGGTGCATCAGGCACGGCATCGCTAGTCGGTCGAGGGAAGTGATTGTCCCGCTCTACTCTGCGCTGGTGCGGCCTCACCTCGAGTACTGTGTGCAGTTCTGGGCACCACAGTACAAAAAGGATGTGAAACTATTGGAGAGTGTCCAGAGGAGGGCGACGAAGATGGTGAAGAGCCTAGAGGGAAGACACATGAGGAGCTACTGAGGTCACTGGGCCTGTTCAGCCTGGAGAAGAGGAGGCTGAGGGGAGACCTCATCGCAGTCTACAACTTCCTCGCGAGGGGGAGTGGAGAGGCAGGGGACCACTTCTCCGTTATCACCAGTGACAGGACCCGTGGGAATGGTGTCAAGCTGAGGCACGGGAAGTTTAGGCTGGACATCAGGAAGAGGTTCTTCACCGAGAGGGTGGTCACACACTGGAACAGGCTCCCCAGGGAAGTAGTCACTGCACCAAGCCTGTCTGAATTTAAGAAGAGATTGGACTGTGCACTTAGTCACGTGGTCTAAACTTTTGGGCAGACCTGTGCGGTGCCAGGAGTTGGACTTGATGATCCTTATGAGTCCCTCCCAACTCCGGATATTCTATGATTCTATGATTCTATGATTCTATGACTGTTAAAAGAAAGGAGCAGGGGATACCTGTGAGGACTACTAAGATACACCCTACCCCAGAACAGGGCTGCTGATAGTTACTGCCAACAGTAATAAGCGAAGAAGGTCAGTGTGGCTTTGAAAAGAAACATGGCGTTGGTAAGGGGGAGTACTGAGCACAAGGCTATTGACTCTTCTGCCACCAGCTGCATGTGCAAGGTGTCCAGCTCTTTCTCTCAAAGGGCTCCTGTTAAGAACATTGAAACAAATGCAAGAGCCTGGAGCCTGTGTAACTGCTGTACCCGCCTTTTCTCTGCATCTGCAAGGGACAACCCAACCTGCTTCAGAAAGGAAAGCATTCCAGTTTCTTTTGGCATGGTCTACAAGTCTTTGAAAACCTACTTAGACAAGGAGATGCACTAAGCCTTTCTTTTTGGATTTCTCATAGAATCTGAAGCCTTATCAGGCAGAGGGACAATTTCATAAGAATGAGCATTCACGTGTGTTTCTGCATTGATGGAAAGAATGGCAACTACTTTTAAGTCACCAGCTGTCTCAGCAGAAGACGTGTTTTTGGCATTTTGCATATTCCTTCGGCTAATGGTACCATAGACTCTCTTAACGCTGCCGCTTCCAAATCTATCTCCCTGGCTAACTGCATTTTTTTTCAGTCAGGACAGGCTGGAAATACAAGCAATGTATTCACTGCATCCTGACTGGAGTGTAAGAATTTTTTGTATTATCTTCTGTAGATAAAACTGGAAGGAAATTCCCAGAGAGAAAAAGATAAGCCTGTCTTCCAGGCTGCTGAAAGTTTCAATGGTGTAAATAGGAGGCCAGCAGCTCCTATTGAACAGGTTACTCAGAAAGGCTATGAAATTTCCATTCTTGGAGACAGTCAAAACTGAGCAAGATGCAACACCAAGCAACCTAATTTACCTCTGTAGCTGACCCTGCTTTAAGCATGGGGCAAGACAAGAATGGCCTACAGAATAATATAGACTGGAGAGGACTGCTATGATTTGGGGTTTACTTCTGGCCTTTGTAAAAGCTCATTTACTAGCAGTATTGTTTTTTATGTGAAGTTCCTTGCAAGAAATGAGGTTTTGCTACAGTAATAAAATGTTTGAGCCTTATCCTTTCATAAGTACTGTATCTTGCTGTTACCTTAATTCTCACCTGATGAATAAATATCCTAATTAGAATAAACAGGAGAATATTCTTCCATTAATTGAATGTGAGATGAACTCTTGAAAATAGTAAGAGCACTGCTGAGCATATTGCAAGTGGGAGCAGCAGAATCTATATTCACAATTTTTGACAAAACCATTTCATCTGTAAGTACACTTGACAGTAGCTTTGAACCGTCACACTCACCACTCTGAATGTATCTGTATTCTTTCTGCTCCTAAAGCTTGTTCTCCAGTGAAGAAGCTCAACCTCACCTGCTACATATAAAAGGAGATTCACGTTACCTAACTACACCTAAAGTTCAGACATTGTACAAATCTATCTCCTATGTTAAAATAAAGCTCATCCTAAACCATTATCCGGATGAGCTACTCTGTATAGAACACTATATAGAACATGTGGACTGTACTCTTTCCATAGGAACAGAGTTTTCATCTAAAGCCAAGCTTACCTTTACACCATATTCGCTTGTGTACCTACTAGACATCTATAATGGTGGCATAGATATTCAAACACATTTTTACAAAATTTTCTCTGGATTTAAGTAAAGATGCTGTTCCATTCCAACTCTTGAATGAAGATTTTTCATCAGGGCCGAACCAGAGGAAAGCTTGCAATCGCTTTTCCTTTTAATGGCCTTGTACACTCAGAAAATAGCAATTTACACACTCTTTCTTGGGAAATTTTAAGTTAATTTTGCAACACCCAAAATGCTTACCTATTTTCTTCCCCTAGGAGGCCTAAATTAAATAATACTTCGTTTCCAAAGAACTGGCAGTGTAAATTTAGGCACAGAATTCCCAGCATTTTATAGAACATTCAGGCACCGTTGCAAGACAGGAAACAGCTGATTTCATGACCTGACTCAAACTGGTCTTCTAGCTCATTAATGCTAATATACCACACCCATTTCTATTTTCAAGTAATTAACTTATTTTGCTTCATAAAGGCTTAATAAATAAATAAATAAATAAACAGCTGTTTATATTAGAACCCCAAATAATACCTATCTCATGCTTTTTTTCCATAAGGTTTAATTTGAAATAATCAAAAAAATCTCTTAACACGTGGTAAAATATTTTGTAGTTACATATATATATATATGTATGCATATATATGTAAGAGCAATTTAAGGCATCCCACTGAAGACCTGCATAAGCAACATCTGAATTGTAAAGTGACAGAAACAGCAAGATTCATGTGTTCGCGAAGCTTCTGTACAAAGAGAAATTAATATAGTCTAAATAGATACATAATGGAAACAAGCTTCTTATAGACAAAAAGATGAATTTAAGCATGTTATTTTCCCAGTTTGAAGAGTTTTTCTTGAAATAGTCATCACAGTCCTCCAAAATCCGTGAGTCCACGGAAGCATGTTCCAGAGTCTGAGACAGATGTAATCATATATGTATTTAATTTACAAGACCATCCATTATTTGGTCTCAGAGAAGCAGAGCTATCAGTAAGCTATCTTGCAGGTTAATGTATTTATACCAAGGCAAATGCGAGTAATTCCTCTGGAGTCTGAAAAACTTTGAACCCACACCAGTTTCAGAAAGTTGGAATGTGAGTCAGAGACTGCATCTAATTCATTCCCCTATGTTTCCACTGTTTTAACATAATTATGCTAAGTAATAAAACTGTAATTAACACAATTAACACACAGCCTGTATGCTATGTTTTATTATTGATTTACAAAGATTTGGAAAAAAAAAAAGAAAAGAAAAATAAAAAAGCTGTAACTGTAGTAAGGAAGAGTCCTTTGGAAGAAAGTTAAGTACTTAAGTACTGGCTTGCTTATAAAGTGGTCTTACAAAATGTCTCAAGATCCTGGCACATAAAACAGATGAAGTTCTTTTTTTTTTTTTTTAAATAACACAGCTGTACTCAACTCCCATGAGCTATTTCCCATCACTTCTAAACAGTAAGAAAACACGTATCCACTTAACTTATAAACTAAACTAAAATAGCAGTGCTGAATGAGACTCACTTATAACAAGTAAGTAATTCAAGAAATTACTATTTTTCATACTAGTGTATTTCTGCTCTGGCATGGCAAGTGAGAGACCCTACCTTTTTGACAAGACAAAAGCTTACTCACTATTGAGCTTTGTCTGAAGAGTTTTGTTTTGCTCCTATATTGTTCATATGCAATGACATCTTCCTTGCAGAAAGGGTAGAGGTGGCAGCTGTATTTGCTGTATTTGGCTTTAACTTTGAAGTTGCCAAAACAGCTGAATGAGAGCTTTGTTCAGCAACAGAGAAAGAGGAAGGTCTCCTCAAGAGCATATGGTTTGATTTTAAAATAATGGTGTCTTAGAGCTCTGTGGAGTATTGCGTGATGCTCTCAATTCCCTCACAGACGAACTGCTAGCTGTGGGTGTTTCACTACACACCTGCTCGTCCAATAGCACTGGCAAACACATTTTGAACAGCTCAAACATGTACAGCATTTTCTTGATTAAAACCTGACTGAAGACAGGGAGACTGAGATAGCCCTGGCTGACTGACATGTGCACTTTGAATAAATAGGTTGGCTGCTGACTATCATCAGGGCAAAAGCTGAGAGGTCTTGGTCTTCTCTAGGGACAGATCAAAGCCTCACTTGTGGTTATCAACACACTGTAAACACTACCTTCTGAAAAGATTAATGAATGGCAGGGAAAGGAGGGGAGAGGAATATTTCCTTTTCACAGCTGGATATTAGTTTTTCAGTTCTATAGTTTATGGCTTTTTAGTTCAAATCTGTGCTTATATATACATAAAAATATAAAATGAATATTAAATATATAGACGAATCATCATTCATCTTTACATTCTCAGATACATTATTTTCTTCTGTTAAAAGACTCTCCTCTGTGTTATCATTCTGTAACTCAATGCTACATTTGTAAACAGAGGGGGCTCTAAGCTGGAAATAAGGGTTTCAGCTCTAGTATCGGAAAAATATGCCAGTCTCACTTTGACCAGCAGATTACTATTGGTGTCTGCTGAAGGTTGGTGTAAGATGCTGGTTAATGTTCAGTCACATTACTTTCCACTGCATAATCAGCAGCAAAAGTATTGTAATACAGTAATAATAAATAATAATGTGAATGTTATTTAAAATGTTATTGCATGTTCTTCATTTTCTACATGAAAATGGGTGTCCCAAAAGGAACATTCATGCTTTTAGTTTACACGAGCTATGTTCAGCTCCAAAGACTGAAACCAATCCTGTGTACCAGACTTCCAAGTTTCTTCTAGACTCCCAGCAGAAGATGTGCACCTTGCTTACTTTTTTATGCTCCAACAGCTACAAAAGGCCGAGGGAGGATCTTTTTTTTATACTGTTTCTACTGGAATAACAACATAGTCTGTATTTTTGCTTTTCTAATACACCAATTACAGAACAAAGCAAACACTAGGCCATCATAACACGGGTAACAAACTACTGCCAATGTATCATCTTCTAGGTTTCTCTGCTTCATTGCAGTTGATGCTTCATGAAAAGAATTTTACTGTGGCAAAGCACAGTCTTGTTCTGAGTATATGTTGCAATGCTATGAATAAAAAATGATCCAGAGTGCTATGACACAGCAAGTTATTGGACAAAATTAACAAAAAGCTCAGCAGCCTGGTTTGCTTTAAAGAATATTCTGGCTCCAATCTCCTTTGTCCCAATAACCAGAGGAAGCCTACTGTCCCATGATGATTAGAACACTGCCCAGAACACAAAATTAAAATAATATCAAGATGTTTATCTACAACAAGAAAGAAAAAAGGAAATGAAGCTGGAAAGGCACAAGGGAAATTGTGGTTTGTTTTAAGCTGAGTTTGCACAAAACACAAGTTAAAGGAGTTTAAAAAACTGTTTCTTGGTTTCACATCCATGATAGAAGTAAATTATCTTTACTAAGCCTTTACTGAGTACTGTTAAGCCACTAGACTTCCATAATGTTCTATGGAGTTGAGAAATAAAACTGACAGAAGCCACCATTATGGTTCTTCTAGTTCCCAGTCTACTCCTGGTTGAGACAATCAAGCAGATTTTAACTGCTTTCCTGATTTTCTATAGAAGCAGATGGCACAACTGCAACAGGAATGTCCTGCAATGGGAAATGCAGTCTCACAGAGATTCTCCCTCAATCTTTGAAATGCAGTTTACAAAAAGCTTGCAAAAGCATTTGGAAAGCACGAAAACGTATCAATGTGCTCTCTGCTAGTTACGGCACAGAGTAGCAAACCTCAGGACTATTTCTCACTCTACCCTATTAGACTCACTGTGCTCTCTGCTTTCCAACAAGCACAAAGGAACAACAAATTCTCACAGTATTAAATATGGAGAAAGTGAATGGCTTGGGAAAAGGAAGTGCTTAACATAAGTGTTTCTGTGGGTTTTTGCCCTTATGGCAGAATTTGTTCTGCCTTGATGGGTGTATTAGTGCATACTAAACTTCAAACTAACATACTTAGGGTTTTGCTGAAGTAAGATAATCACTATTAAAATAGTTCTGAGGTAAACATTTTGGAGCAGTTATATGAGATCTTGGGGTACCTAATTTCAGCATCAGAATACAGTATAGTCATCACTAGAACAAAAGAAAATTCAGTAGTAGTAGTAGTAAGTGGGAAGGCACTTCTCTCTTGAAATTCACCCTGGTGGTTTTGAATAACCCAACTCACCAAGATGATTCTGAATCTTGGTGTTAGCCATGCACTTTATAAGAGAACACCATCTTGAGACATCCAACTCATTCATGAAGATACTGAGCGAAAGCAACACCAGAATAAACTCCTGTCAGATCCCAATCTACGCCCTCTCACTTTGATAACATGACTACTGCTTCGTAGATTGCTTCAGCTGTTTCTACAGCTCTACAACTCTGATTTAATTTAGGTCATATTTCCTGGAGTTGTTTATGGCAGCTGCATAGCAGAACAGCACAGAAGCCTTACTAAATTTTAAATTGCATTCACTGCTGTTCACATAAACACCAAGCCACACTAACAATGGAAATTAGATCAGTTTGACATTGTTTGTCCTTGACAAATACCGACTGTGTTTTGTTCTGGTTTATTATTGCAGAGTAGGGAGGAGACTTCCAAGAAACTCTCTACACTAATGTGATGTTGATATTCTACCTTCTGCTACTTGTATAAGAGCAGACTCTGATATAAAAACTTAAGGTACTGTATCATAACAGAAGAGTAAAGTCACATTTTCTTAGAAGATCAGAGCTAATGGTACAATGTGATCAGACCTTAGCTTCTGCTCTTTTGTTGCTCATATATTTTAATTTTTAAAATGTTCCTTAAATCTAATCAATTTAGAAGTCAAAAGGAAATAGAAAAATATTATAAAAATAAAAATAAAAAATAGAAAAATAAAATTATAATATAGCAGGCCTGTTAGACAGTGAAAAATCTCTCTTTAGTCAATGAAAATTGTAACAATTTACAGATAGTTTTTTATCTCTTTTAAGTAAATTGTTACAAACTGCATGTAATTTCTGAAAGTACTTTACTTTCTAATTTTTAATGTATGCAAATCTTTCCCAGATTTGTTATTAAACCTTCAAATCAATAGGTAGGGAACTCCTAGTTTCATACACTTAAGATCAATTATATGACTTTTGTCTAAAATGTCTCTACGACAGGTAAAAAAATACATTTAGAATAGATAGTTTACTGGCTGAAAAATATAGAACCCTGCACATCACAAAAGGCTAAACAGAGTGAAAGTATAGTATACTTCATTAGAGTGAACAACAGTATACTATCACGAGAGATACAAACTGGAGATACCATCAGTTTATTTACGTATACATTTAAGGAAAACTAGGTAAATGAATTATTCAAAGTTCAAGTGGAAGTTTTCAAGCTGCATAAATGTTTCTTGCACATTAGAATACATTGTACATAAGAAATGCTATTTGTACTCTAAAATACAGATGTGGTTCTTCTTACAGTTTTTTAGGGTCATAATTAAATTGGAAGAGAAAGCTACAAAAGCAAGAAAGATCAACAGCCAAACATAAACCTCCCTCTCTGCTATATACTACTCCTTTAATGATGAAAACCAGCAACAGGCAGAGTATACACAGAATGCACTGAAGAAATTACACTAAGAATAGATTTAATGAATTGTATATCTAGGTACCTACAGGCATCCTCAGGGTGTAACTACAGCGCAAAATAACTTATGTTCTAAAAGAGACTAAAGGCTTTTATGTTAACGTACTGTTTGTTACCTCCTAAGTATTCTTCCTTAACTTTAATTTAACAAATTTACATCAATTAACAAAATCCCTATGAGCACTCCAATTAGAAAATATGTAAGTTGATCATTACCTGTTGATATTTAATTCCACACAGTACTAACACACATTGCTCTCAACTGTAGCCTGGCTGGATAGCTATGATATTAACTATTCATTTTAATTTAACATAATTATTAAAACATTATTTTACCTGCTCACAGCAATACTCCTTCACAATGTATCTTCCTCCAGGCATGAAACATTCCTTCCTTGCTGATATTTTGACTTTGCTCAAGTAATGAAAAAATGGTTTTGTTTAAATATTAGTGGCATGTTTTAGAATGAACACAATGAATACGAAATAAAACATGATAGCTAATTTATTTGGCCAAAGTTTACCTGTACTGTGCCACTCTTATTTTTAGATGACTTTAAGTCTGCCAATAATTCCAGGGGAAGTCTCTAAGAGTCCTCCTTCAAAAGAATAAACTAACTGGGGGATTTAGTGCACTTTCTAGAAATCATTAATTAATCTTCCTGGATCTTTTACTCCAGATATTTCTACCTGTTAAAATGCACATCTCTGTCAGTTTCAGTGAGCTGAACTCACCTTTTAATAATATGCTTCAAATATTGTGTCTTCATCTGAACAAGATGAGGATTTTAGGTAGGGTAGAATAAATACCTTCTGTAAAACTAACTACAACAGTTGGAAAACAGAGGAGTATTTTTGGGGCATGTGAAGAAACATCCATATGCCTGAAAAGTTTTCCACCTTTTACACTACACAAGCTTCGCTAACCAAGGATAGTACCTCTTCCTCCAAACCTTATTTTGTTTACTTTCATAGCACACTTTATCTCTGATACAATATAGGTGTATGTAAACTTTGTATTCATGAAAAGTGCTGGTTTGCAAGGCCCAGGAAAGAGCACCTCAGCCCAGACAGAGCGTGTAGCTCTGTGTACCCCTGCAACAGAGTGAGGACTCCTGCAGGGATGAGCACCATACTGCAGCCCCTCTGCAGCAGTGCTCAGGGGATCTCAGGCTATGAGCGCAGGCAGTGTGGCACTCTTTTGAGCAACACTTCTCACCTGTACTGATGTGTGGCCCAGTAACAGACATGAGGTCCTCACCACTGTCCTACCAGCCTGGCCTTTGGATGGTGATGTGAGAAGGCCTGAGCAGAGCCTGGGTGTTTTCTTTCAGAAGAGGGGGAAAAAAATATACACCCAAAAGTTTGATCCAGAGACTAGCTACTGCCTGACAGGATACTATTGAATTTTCAGTTGCACAGATTTACACTGTAATTCCAAAGTTACAGACAACATAACAGTAGCAACTCTTAGCCTTTTGCTTCAGTCTTCTGCAGCCTTCAAACTAAAAGCCTTGCAAAGCTCTGCAGTCATATTTGACTCATGAACTGGCAGAAAAGTGAAATATGACTCATGAGCTATATCTTATGCTGTGTAAACTTGAACTGCTATCACAGATGTTTTCCACTGTAACTAATTAATTAAAGTAATATGGTGTTAAACACTATATGCAAGCTGCTTTCAAGCATATACATCTTGATTATTTTGCATGAAGAAGTAGTTAATATCTTACAAAAGGATTTCTTTTTAATGTTTTAGATGTTGCAAGCTAGACTTATTCCATCTACTTAGGGCTACAGTGTTGATACTACATTTCACCTCTTACACACTATGTGCAATGTGTTTTAAAGTTTGCTTGGTTACAAACCAAAGAGAAAAACTAACCTTCCAGGAAAATTTTGCAAATAGAAAAAATGTGCTTAGTTACTTCTTGAAGGTTATATAACATCTACTGTTGTCTGCAAGCAAGTTAGGAAGGTTTACAGATGCAGGAAACCTTTTGAGGACAACCATGGTTTAGAGTTTTCCATCATAAATTCAACTTACTTGAAAACATAGAAGTCCATGTTTAGATCAGAGGTCTGTAACATTACATAACGTAAGTGTTTAGTTTCAATTGGGACAATGGAGAAGCACTTTGATACAGCAGAGTTGTTACATGATATTTACAACTGAACTATAAATACAATGTTAGAAACATAAGAATTGGCATTTGATGCAGCCTGAACATCCTGAGTCTTTTATGATAAAATAATACCCAGTGTAAGCTTTGAATTAATAATTTTCCAAACCTGTGTTCAAGTACCTTGCCATTAGTATATCTTCATGATATATTTGATTATTTACTTGTGATTCTATAGAAACATGGAAGAAGATCACAAAACAAATGTATAACTATGCCAAGTGTGACCTGAATCCTATTGCACACTGACTGCACCCCCATGTTAGCAGCACGGACACCAGCAATGGCAATACTTTGAAGGGAGGGAACATTCCAGAACGTTTGTTATAATCCTCACAATCTAATTATAATAAATAACATTAAAAAGTGATTGTATTCCAGCAGAAGTTATCTGAAATTGCTATTTTTGTATTGATTTTTCATTTTTGTATGGAGTAAATAAAAATTGTTTGAAAAGATTCATCCGTCTTATTTTGTTGATAATAATGGGCACCTATAAAATGTGTAAAAGTGGCTAAAGATGCTGGTAGGCAAAAAACAATACTTTGTGAATAAAAAATTTTCAAAGTAAACCCCATGAGTGATCTGAAACATTCTGTAAGAATGATTAGATCTTTGATTTTCCAAACAGTTTCCTAAAATCACCCAGAAAGTACCATTCCCTACAAGTAATGTTGATTTATTCTCATTATTCAGTCAGAATAGAAAGAAAAACTACTCCAACAGATCTAATTCATTACAAAATCAAAGTTTGTCTTCCATTACCATGACATGCCAGCATTCACCGATCAAGGAAGCCCTATTTCTGCTATTTCATCCATCAGGTCACAGCAGCCTATGCCACCACCATTGTACCACAAAACCCCCAAAGACAGTACTTCAGGGACTCAGCATGTGAACCACGAGATCGCACAGCTGCTCTCCAACCCAAGATGTCATTAAAAAAAATAATAATAAAAAATAAAATTAAAAAATCGTATAAGTCGTAAAAACCTTGTCAAGACAAAAGACATGCTTCACCCTACCTGAGCCATCTCCAAGCTCAGGGGCTGCCATGGCCCTGGACCTCCTCCTCGCTCCCATGCAGTGACCGCCATTTTGTGCCCAGCACAGGGCCTTGCACTTCATGGTGTCCTGCTGACACCCACCCTCTGCCGGCACAGTCCCTCTGGGTGCACCCACTGCCTCGCCACAGCTCCTTGCTGGCAGCCCAGCGGCTGTGTTGTGGCATCCCTGAGCCTGCCTATGCCATCCAGACCCTCACTCCAATACAGCATGTTGCAGGCAGCCATTTTGTTGCGAGGATGCGGGCAGCCATTTTGTTGCGAGGAGCTGCGGGGCCTGTGGTTGCATCCTTTTTTTTGGCCTGCTTTTTGTCAACACCAACTCATTGTGATCAAGATGCTTCTCTTGATGACTTTTCTCCACCATTTGCTTTCACTGGCATGATTCCTACCTGCTTTCAGCAGCCTGGCCCTGTCCTCTTCAGTTCCTGGGGTACTCTCTGCCCTGATTTTGATTTTGAGACTGTAAAGACATCTGTGAATGCTGAAAAAATTGTCTTGAAAGATAATTGCTTTGGGAATTTAACTGTTAAGTTGCTACAGTAAAAGGTCTTACTATCTTTTTTATTATTATTATTTTTATTTTTTCCCAGGAAAAAAAAAAAAAAGAAGCAATTCATGGAAAAATATAACACAGATTGCTGAAATTATGCTTGTTACATTGGATCTGGAAGTCTCATGTACAAGAGGCAAACCACTTTAGTTATTACTAAGAAGACTACAAGTGGTGAACCATTTTAAAAAAAATACTTCTTAAACCTACTTCAAAACAAAGATCCCTTTCTGAGGTGTATATTCAGTTTAATATTCTAATAGATGCATGTAATTATGTTTTTAAAAAGCAGTCTAACTTGCTCAAAGTATGCAATATTTCTGAGCAACAGATTTATATAAATTTAAGTGTATTATATAAAATATCAGTGCACAAAGCCGCTTCCTGTGTTTTCCATTTTGTATTGACATTTGAAAAGAAGATGTTAGTCATAACTAGTCATTACTTTAATTTGCAGCTTGGTCATACATATTGACTTATATACATTAGTAGAGATGTTTTTTTTTAACAAAGGACAGTTGTCCTTTGTAAAGTCTTCAAGACAAAGATGGTGTCTTGTTTTTTGTTATTGCCTACTCTTAAGCATATGTACACACATTACAAAAATGCTGAAATTAGAGATGCTAAGAAGAATCTCCACAGGATTCTGTTGAATTTCTGATGTTGGTTTGAAGGAGACAGCAATTTAAGAAATATAAACGATGGGTTGCCCCATCTTCTCCACTGTATCAAGTATGTTTTTCCATTACTGATTGCTTGAATTTTCTTTGCACTTGCGAAGGAAGTTTAGAATTAGCATTTGTGCTCAAGATTTTACATTAGATCTACCAAAGATGTGTGCATGTTTATTATACTGCAAAAACAAGTGGGCCTTGTTTTCATAAGCTAACAGAAGACAAATACCCTTTTGCTTGTGTAAATCAGCATCCTTGCTGCTGCTGCCAAGACTGACTTTCTGTTAGTGCTGAGTTTAATAAATTGATTGCTATCAGTAGGCTTCTGAAGCTTCCTAAACCCAGTTGTGAAATACCCCATTAGCCAAACTACGTGATAAAGGGAAGTACCCAGGCTATGCAGCAGGTTTTGACCTGCAGCTCCAGGCTGTTGTTTCAAGCAAAAAATTCTGCTAGCATGGTTAGTTAAATACAGGTTTGATTTGAGAAGCATGCAGTTGGCAGGGCCACCAACTTTTCCTTTGATCTGGTGTGACTTCCTCTTTGAAGTGAAGCAGATCATAAGTCTGCCTGACCACCCGGGTGTAACGAAGTGAAAGTCCAACAGTGAGAAGCAAAACCACCATCTGGATTTGCCATGACATGTGATCAAGATGAAGTCAAACGGTGAGTTATAATGTTCTGCCTAGGGAGTCTGACATGTCTGTACCTGTCATATCTGTTCGGTTATGTGATAAAAGCTTATTTGCACATCTACAAATCAGCACAGAGAGAGACCACCCTCACCAGCTGTACTGATGGCAAACCTGTGAGCCTGACTTCAAGTGTAACAAGAGGATGTCTTTTGTAGTCAAATTTTGTGACAGAGTGTACCATTATGGTTAAGAGAAGTAGCCTCAATTTGGGTTACTGAAAAAATAAAACATCTTAAAGAACTCTCTTTTAGGTTTATTATTTTTTTAGGTTATTGATCTCTTTACTGGAAATACCATGTTGATAGTTATATGCATGTAGGTTATAAACAACTTGGCATCATTGTAAAACAGCATTTACCTACGTTTAATCTCTCCTAAATACCTTCTTTTATTAGGACATGTAATTGTAGCTGCTGCTTCAAGTACAAGAAAACTCAAAAATATCTCCAGTTAATGTCTTACTTGATGCTAGAATAGTTTGCTTTTAAAAAATTGTTTAACAAAGTGTAGCAGCTAGCTGATGACTTTGTTATATTTGCATCTCTTTCTCACCTGGATTAATAACATCTACTTTCATATTTCCTAGTCAAGACAGTTAAATACGGTTTCACAACATAAACAAACAACAAGTACATAATTCTCACATTACTGAGTATAAAAGGCTTTTTTTTTTTTTTTACCTTGTTTCTCTTATGCTTTTGCTTCTGAGCAGGCTTTCAGCTGCTTCCATTGTTTTGATCCAGGATCAATCCAGTATGAAGCTGAGTTGTGTATTTTCTTCTCTCATTGCTTCATCTTGCTGCTAAAACCTGAGTACTTTCTTCCCTGGCTTCACTTTCCTTTCCCTGTCACCTTGTGCTGTGGCTCTCCTCCTGGTAGGGGCCAGGGTAACTGCCTTCAGAAGCATGGTTTACTCCACTAATTCTTGAGAGTTACGTAGGGAAAGCAGTGAAGTCAGCTTGTATCAGCCACCCACGTCACACGTCACCCATACGTATTTGAATGAGAAGGAGTAAGGAAAGCAAAGCTGTTGCTGAATAATGTGAGTACTCAAGAAGTAACTGATATATATGGAAACATAGAAATAACAGATAAAACTTTACTACTAGAAACTACCTCTGAAAAGAATAGAAATAGATTAAGACAAACAAACAAACAAAAAAAATGGTACAAATGCACATCATATCACTATTTCTTGTGCTGTCCTGTTGGCATGTGGCTTAAAACATTCATTTGCTGTTCACTTTTCAAATGTTGCCTAATAGAACTAATGCATAGCAGAGCAATGCAAAGCATTACGTTCTAAAATAAAGTTCACTTTAATCAGCACTTCAAGAATTCTTGCTTTCCAACAAAAGGTCTCCAAAATACTTTACATCAACATTCTAAACTGCAAAAAAAAAAAGAGTAAAAATATTAACCTACTAATTTAACCCCATAGCCTAAACTATCCTACTACAGTGAAAGCATCAGTTGCTTCCTTTTGTCTTAAGAATATCATTGCAAATTTGATAGTTGGGGTCCTAATTTCCAGCAAATATCTCTCACCTTCTATTCAGACCTAACACAACTTCAGTTTATGAAGAGAGACTGAATGTCAGCTAAACTGTGTTTTGAAGCATAAGTTTAAATCCAAAATATTTACTGTGACCTGGTGCACATCAAACAGCTTAGGATCAGAGATGAGACTAGCTCTAGGCTGCCAGTGTTAGTGAAAAAATAAAATACAAAAAGAGGACTCCCAGGTCATATGCCAAGATTGAAATGGAGCACCAGAAAATTCTGTCTCACAGAGACGAAGGAAATCCTTAGGGTTCTCCTTCCTTCTGTTCATGCTCTTGGTATAAGATGAACCCAGAGAGTAGTAGTCACTGTACTCCCCTTTCCGGTCAGCCTCCCCCAAACTGGAAAAAAATAACAAAACAAAACAAAAGGTCAATTCTATAGTTTTACCTGAGTTTAGAAGAGCAGGAAAAGTGGCTCCACTCAAAGGCTGCAGATGTTAGTGCTTTGCAAGAAACTGCTTATCTGATTGCTGGTAGCATCTCAGAGGAAACCTTTGCTTTGTTACTAAATTACATGCATGTGGGGCACTAAACCTATCTACAACTATCATTCTTTCTTCAACAGCTTCAAATACTTCTCTGTTAACATCTGTGTTTTTTTTTTTTTAATTTTTATTTTTTTCTTTTATTTCACATTTGGGGGTCATAAAGGTAGTTAGCATCCTGATACTCATATATGTAATCAAGCCACAGTATTCCTACCTAACTCTGACTGGTGGCAGGCAGCAGCTCAGTTTCTCAAAGGAAGGAGAATTGATAGCAAATCAGATGTACAGTAAGTCCTTCCTTCCCAGGCTGACAAACTGTTCATAATGTTTAAGAGCATTCCATGGATTGAGCTGCTGCACTGCATCATTGAGGCAGAAATACAGATGGGATAGCTGGAAGTGAGGCTTTGCATTTAGAGGTGTCTGAATGTGGATTTAAGTCAGTAACAAAGCATGGAGAGGATAACAGACACAGAAGCAACAGCCGAACAGAAAGGATTAGTACCACCTTCAATTCCAGAAAGATGTGAAACTGCAGATCAGGTTGCTTCTGCCCTGTTGTTGCTGAAGACAAATCAGTTGTTGCAGAGTGTGGCTTCTTCGCAAGTATGCACGGATTACCATTAACAAAGCTGACCAGAATAATCTTCAATTTATGAGCATAGATACTGGCAACTAGTTGGACTTTACCAGCCACCAAAGTGCTCATCACCTATTGGAAAATGAAGCCAGGACCCACACATTAACATTTTGGAAGGGACCTGGGAACTGACAATGAAGGAAGATAAAGAAACTAGGGGATAAAGAAACTGGGGGATGACTTTAAAGCCATCAAGGTGTCAACAAACAATCTGTAAATTTGTATAAGGATTCCTTCTGCAATGAATTTGATGACACAGTTTCCTGCCTTTATAGCTCACTGTGAGAAATGATTTCAGTCAACAGAGGGCGTTGGGACTACAAGTTAAAAGGACAGTAAAGGATGATCATCAGCCAGGTGAGAAAAAAAGTGGTGATCTTTCATCCCCCTGCGCTCTTCAGTGAGGAAAGTCGTACAGAAATCTGGTCACAAAAACGTTAGTTGATGCAGTTAATCTTTCTGGACTTTTATTGCTCTGTGTCTTTTTCTGAAAGGAGAAATAACACATGAACCAGTAAATAGGCTGGCAGCTTTCCACACAGGTGCTGTTCCTTTCTATCTTTATTAAAACGTTGATGCCTACTTTCTTCACCTCTCCTTGCATTTCCGAAGTACTGGGCTACCAGCAGCTGTAGCTCAAACAGTTGTAACTTGATTCCTGAACGTATGATACTTCTGTGCAGTATGTTGTATCCCCAGCTGAATTACACTTGGTGGACCAAATACTGAAACCAGCTTTCCTGGCTCATGCTGCTGTGAAGTCCTTTAATGAAGCCAGTTTTATGCTCTGAAAATTTTTCTTTGCTCCCTTTTTCAAATACCTTGGTAATAACATTTCTACTATTTGAACTGTGACACCTTTTCTTCTCCTGCCCCTCAGTGATTCAAGGATCTATTCTGTGTAGAAACACTTCTGAAGTTGCCCAGAACAGAATCAAACCCTTGTTCAGTTTGCATGGATTCTTCTAAATATCAGCCAATGTGAACTGCTCGCTGCTGTGTGGCTGCCCAACACCCCTGGACTCCTTGTGTTACTACACCAGGTAGAGCATCCAGTGGTCATCACTGCGCAGTTTCATTAGTGCTCAGGTGACTTCGGTGGAAGCTATAAGGAACGTCTCAATTCCACATACCTGTGGCTGCAGCTTTCTGGAGTTGTCTTCACACCAAATGCCATATCATGTCCAGAATGTAAAGAAATTTACCTTGCTAGTATGCTACATGTCTAAAGTTTGACTCCTACTTTTCTCCTTACTTAGATAATATATTGTGGTCTAGTTCCCCATCAGCAAGAACTCCCACAAGCTCCCATGCTGAAAGCTAACCTGGGAAGTTCAGCAACATTCCCTTGAATATACCTTTGGTGACATTCAAGACAGGCATGTGGTCCGACTTGATCATCCATACTTCCTGATTAGATGTTTTTACTCCAGTACCATGGGTAGAAGCTATATAAAGATGAACAAACTTATATAAAAACAGTAATTAAAGTGTAGCTTACCATTCACTCATTATCCTTGGAAAACAAAGAATTAATGTATTTTAAGAGAACAGTTTACTTTGTATGAAACAGAGAAAAATGTTAGAACATGTAATTACAATACTGCTTCTGCCAGATCAGTATTTTATTCAAAAAAATAATTACTATTAATGGGAAATCAACTTATTGAACTTACTTGAGTGAGCTTAGCATTGGTAACTGCAATCTTTATTTATTTATTTATTTATTTATTAGCATAGTCTAGCTGGAATTAAATCAATCTGAATCACAGGAAGCTTTTCGTAACTAGAAAACAACTTTGGGAAGAGGAAGGAAGAGTCTCTCCCTATACATGTTAGTAGGCGTGTATCATGCTTTCTTGCTTTCATAAGCAAGAAAATCTTTCAAATGAAAGAGAGATCAAATTCTAAGCAGAAAGATTTAGCACCACTAGTCAGCATTCGGGGAAAAAAAGTAATAAAATCCTTTTAAATCATTATACGGGGTGTGGGTGCCCAGTGGTGCCCCTGTGGCTCAGCAGGGCCACAGCATGAGGGGAGGGCTCCAACAACCCCACTACAGGGCACGGCTGGGCCCAGCAGCCATGGGTGGGCACCTTGGGGTCAGCTGGGACAAAACACTGCCAGGCAGCCAGGGGGGCAGGAGGGAAAACGAGTGAGAAACAGCAGAGAGAACATCGAGGTAGGAGGTGGAGGTGCTCAGTGGTGGAGCAGGTAACCCCTGAAGGGACCGCTGCCTGTGGAACAGCCACAGTGGGGCCGTGGATATCCCCACAATGGAGCAGGTGCACCCTTGAAGGGGGAGACTGCAGCTTGCAAAGGGCTCATGCTAAAGCATAGGAAAGGAGTGAGAAACAAGGAAGGGCAGAGAGAAACCACTGTGTCCTTGCTGCAGCCCCCTCTGCACCACTCCTTGCCTCGCTGAAGGGACTGCGCATGGCCTGTGGCAATAACAAGGGGCAGGAGAGAGTCCAGAGGGAAGCTGAGCCTGGGAAGGAGGAGTGGTATTTTTTCCCTGTTTCAGTAATTGCCTTTTTGCTTGTTTCTTTGCCAATATCCAAACCAGTAATTAAATATTTATGCCATTTAGCACTAAATTAAGTTAAATTCCTCAAGCCTGTTTTGCCCATGATGGACCTTGGCAAGTGATTTCGTTGTCCTTATCTCCACCTATAAGCCTTCTTGCTCCTGTTCATGGTGTTTTCTCTGCTGTCCCGCTGGGGCAGTGAGCAAGCAGCTGTGTGGGTGCATGGCTGTTGGCTGGGGTCAATCCACTGCCATCATCCGGGTAAGTGCGACAGGAACAGAAGATTCCCAGAAATGAGCTTACTAAAATACATTTTCTGATGCTTGGAAGCCATCTACTGGATAGGTAAAAAGAACACAACATCCTTAATAGCAAAATGCTAAATTTGTCAACCATCACTCAAAAGATGGTAATTTCCAACATTTGTAGCATACAGTGTATCAAAACCCCCAAAATTACTGCCATAGGGAAAACATTCAGCTTAACATGCCACTTGGCTTAAAGGATACAGAGTTATTAGCAGCTACTCGCTATAGACTTCAGCAGAAGCTGCACACAAACCTGCACAAGTGGATTCAAATTAGTTGCCACCACATTTCAATTAAGAGTTGATGCATGGCCAAAAGCTCTCTTAAAGTGGAAAAAGTTCTGGTTAAATGTCCTTTGAGGCATTAAATTTTGAATTATGCAAAACTGGACTATACTAGAAGACGAAAGCATCCAGCACCTGCCCGACTTCTTTCATATTTCCAGTTTTTCCAAGCAGTGAGTCTCCTTTCTACCCTCACTTATGAGCATGCCCAACTCCAAGCCAGAGGTCCTAGCACTGCCCCAGCCATCCTCCTGACCCACTAACCCTGGCTGACACAAAGCTCCGTGGTTCATGAAAAGAGATGCAGATCAGCCAAGCCCCAGGGAGGTGGCTTTCTTGGTTTATCTCCTGTCCTTCCCAAGTAGGTCACAGCCTGTCTCTGGGGTGTGCGTGTCTCCTTGGAAAGTTTCTAACCAACCTCTGGTAAAGCCTCTGCAAGTCTGCATGCCCCATCTCTGGCTAAGGCCAGGTTTGGACTAACACCATGAAGGATGCTGTGAGCAGGAATGGATGCCATGAATTAAGGCAGCAGCACACCACCAACCCTAGCTGCCATGCCAGGCTCCTCTCCCAAATGATTTTAAGAGTTCCTTGAAGAACCATGTCCTGTCCTCTCACAAAACCAGGCCCAAACTGAAAGGATCTTCTCTCCTCACAGGGAGGACTTCAAACACTCTGAAACTCACTAGTCAAGACAAACAACTACACCTGGTGATTTTCAATTTGCTTCAACTTTGTAGACACAATCTAAACATGAAGCTATCTGGACATGAAGTACAACGGTAGAAGAATCCAGATTGCCAATATTGTGCTATGGAGTTGAAAGGAAATATGGAATTTTCATACATTTTTTGATAGGCAATTTTAAAAAAAGATGTCACTTAGAAACAAGATTTTTTTTACCCATTGTTATACTAAAGATACACACTGCTTCAGCTACTTGCTTAGTGTTCTTAACATACATTTTCAAGTTTTGGGAAGAACCCAAACCCACCACTGAGGTTTCCATACACTTTGTCTTGCTAAGCCAGCAGTGATAAATTATAAACACATTTTGATGTGAAACTTTGAGTTGTCTACAATACTGCAGTTAAAAAAATTGGTAATGTCTCTCCGCTTGTTGTTACTGCTGTTCTCACCATAAGCTTCAATGTTTTTGCCTAGACTTGATTAAGTCATTCTGATCTGATCTCCTCTCTCATACTCATAATTGAGACTTCGAGGGCTCATTCAATGCAAAGATCCACGTCTTGTTACTTTATCTTCTTCACGGGGAAAGATGAAACTAAGTGCAAAAAAGCTAGAAAAACTTTAAAACTTTTTTTTAAAACCAAGCAAAGCTTGTTTTGGTTGACCTTGATAATTTTCTGAAGGATTAATAATCAAATTATTTCACAAACAACTGATTCTGAATCACATTGACCTAAGCTTACTGTTTATGTGTATGGTAAGCAGTTCACAGCTCCAAGATTCGGACCTAGAGTAGAAAACCATTTATTCCAATAACAACTAGATAAAATAAAAAATACATACATTATACACAAAGAATCTACATGAGACATCTGTATGCTGTGTTCAGTGGCTTGTCATTCCCAAATTTGTCCCATTTCTACAAATTACAAAGCAAAGTTATTGGACATGAGTGATTTTGAAATGACAGCCTTCCAAAGTTCAAGAGCAGAAACGCAGTAATCACAGGTTCAGAAGATGAAAAGAGCTCTTTGATCACTTGACAGCAGTAGAACAGAGCTCTCCAGTGCATGTCTTAGTGCTTAGCTTTCTGGATTCCTACAGCAAGCTTGTCTGTAACCACTGATTCAGGATGATTTTTTTTTTCATATATACATATTTACATTTATATACTTGTATATTTTATACATATGTATATACGTTACTTTGTACATAAAATATTTGCTTTACCCGTAGCTAAAATGAATTATCAGAAAACACGACTAAAACCAGTGCAGCTCCAAACCTGTCTCAGTGTTTCTCAGAGCACTTTCTGACTTCATGTGTAAGACTTGCAATTATCCTCACCTCAAATTTCTCCTCCTTCACATCTCACTTCTGCTGTTGTCGTGATTCAGCCAGCACCACTGACATCTGATGTTTCAGCATATCCTTTCTGGATTCCTGGAACTACTTCACTTCAGACATCTAGACCAGGTATTTGTATGCTGGTCACTGCCAGCTCCCATTACAGTCAATGAGGAGGAACCATGTTCTTCTGGAGATCAATTCCTCTGATTAACTGCCTTCAACTCCTCTGCCATTGCCCTCCACTGACCTTGCAGAGTGCCCAAGGTGACTTAGATCACATGTAAACATCCAAATTGGCGAGATAAATTTCACTGTCTGTGTTAGATCTTTATTAATTCCCTTCTATTAAGGTGCTTGACATTACATAAACATACATTTTGACAATTTAGCACTTTCAGCTATCATGCTTTTGCATTGCTATTCATAAATAATAGCAAACAATTAAAAAGCTCTCTATAAAAATATACAATTTTTTGGTATGTCTGCTTGTACCAAAACAAGAATAAAATATAGACAAGTTTATTGATAGGTGCAAGTGTTATACACACTGTAGATGAAAAATAGACAACAATACCCTATGCCCAGGCATTATAGCATTTCCCCACATGGAGCAGAACCAAATCTAAAGTGGGAAAAAAAAGTGAAAATTCAGTGAATAAAGTTGTTTTTTTGTTTGTTTTTTAAAATAAATATTCGACATGCAGGTCTTGATGAGATGAAATTCTTATATGTATCAAGCCTTTTTAATTAAAAGCTACAAACTGCTGAACAAAACTGAACTTGGAAAAACTTTCAAGAAACAAACCTGCTATAATACAGCATTCAGGTGTTTGTATTTATAAATATATATACATATACATACAAATAAAAGGACTGTAAGGGATAAAATTTCTTTCCTTTGCACAAAGGAGCAGAGTAGTCTTTGTGCACTCCAAGCATTACCATTTAGTTACCACATTCAACTGCTGTAGCTCCTGCAGGCCCAGATTACAGTTTTGTATTCTTAATTACTACTAAACGGACTTAATTACTACTAGGGGCTTCTATTTTCCCCTGTAGGAATTAAAACCAAACCTACCTACTCCTGTATCTGTATGACAATGAAAGAAGAGACTTTAGCTAATAATAACCCCCCACTTTTTCAATGTAACTGATACCTATGGGATTTTAAGTATTTCACAAATATTTTGCAAGATCTACTGTATCATTTTAATATTTGTACAAGTTAAGGTCCCTCATTTTAGAAATAATCAAAACACAATTGAGCCTTTTAGAAAATAGAATCAGGCAAAAGGTCCCATGTAATAAAGTAAATTTCATTTAGTTGTCCCAGACAGATTTCTTCAAACACTGGAGTCTAAACTTTCATCTGGCACTATATTGTTGTGTGTGTGGTTTTTCTCTCATTCTTTGTAACACTTCTTCAGCTTCAGATATCAGTACTGAGTGCAGACAGCTTAATTTCAAGTGTTTGAAGTAACTACAGTCTGCAGCTGTTTGCTCTTTCTGTCTCTGGAGGGAGACACTGCAGCAACTGTGAAAGCTGGATCTGATCTGAATCAGCTACACAGTGGCCCCAGTTTGCAGCCTCACATGCTAGGCAGCCTCAAATCAGTGCAAGTTTCATGTCCTGGAGTATAAATTCGGGACTCCAGGAGTTGCCTCCTGTGTGATTCATCCACCCTGGCTAGGGACAGAAAAGAGAAAGGCAGGAATTTCTTTAGGAACTTAAGTTTAAACCATCCAGATATTGCCAGAATAAACCATTAGCCTAACAAAGGAAAACATAACGTTACCTTTTCTTTCTTGGTCATGCAGTCTAATCTTTTGTGTCCAACAACCCTCAAATATGACACCCAGACAGTATATAACATTATATTTTATGCTTCTTTATGGCTGACTGGCAGTGAATTGAGCTGTAATGGGAAAGCAAAGTGTTTACACAATAAGCCCACAAATCATTTTGTAATCATCAACGTACATTTCTGCTGCCAATTAGAAACCTAATTCACTGGAACCAGTTACTCACTATATTATACAAAGGAAAAGAACAGTCACTGGTCCTTCATGTTCTGATAACAGGGATGTGATAATAGCGGTCATCCTCAGTCAGGAGAGAAACCTCATTCCATTCCCTTCGGTACTCATCTGGATAGTTTACTTGAAAATCTTCAGTATTAAACCTATGCAGTCTGTAAACTCTAATCTTCACTTCAAGTAAGTATCCAAGAAGAAATATTTCAACCTAAAAATAAAACAGGCCTGTAAGACGTGTATTTCTAGACTTGGATTATTCTTTGTTTAGATTTCTAAGTTAAGGCAAGTCACCTAGCTTACCTCAAAACAGTAGACAAAGAATTACAAGGGCCCTTTTGTAACCGAAGTAAGGAAATTAAAACATTGAGGATATTCTCAGTGTCCCAACCATCTTTCCACTGCTCTTTTGCATGTTACGGTACTCTGGCTAACAGATGCAGCTTTGGAAACATCTGTCTTCCACCTTACACAATATATAATCTGCTCCCAAACTTGTTTCACACACCTTACTGAGGAGCAAGAAGGGACTAACATTTATTAAAAGATTGATACACCTTGGAAAATGGGAAGGCTGCCACCTTGTGATCACTTGCTAGCAAAATATAATGGTGAAAGGAAACATTTCTTTGTACTTCATGCATATTAAGCTTGAGAACTGGCTCTTCCTCCACACTACTTGCAAAAGCTGCCTTAATCTGGAAAAATGCTTTGGAAAAAGCTCACATCCTTGGGCATAGCCAGACAGAGCATAAAGTATCTAGTTATATGAAACTGAAGGGGAATGCAACATCTAACGATTGACTTGATAAACTGAAACTGATTATGAAAAATAATCTCACCCATTGGAAAGCTCTAAGCTATGTCTCGTTGACAGATCACAGCACTTATTTCTGGCCCAGCAAGAAAGCTGTCAACCCTATTTTATTTTATTGCATTTTTTTTTTTATCTCCTTGGAAGAAAAATGCCTGTCTGCAGTGCACTTCCCTACATCCCAAAGAAAAAAATAGACCAGTTATCACAGATGATGTACAATATATTCCATCTCTGATGTCATTAGGTGAATAATTGTGATTTGTTTTTCATTTGTATCATTACCTGGTCTAGGCAACCAGAGTCACCTATGGAGTTCAGATGATTCATCATGAAACTCAAAGGGTCAGACGAAGTATCCCGAGCAAGGAGGAGGCTAAAAAGATGGGGTATAGGTTCTTCCCTGTTCTTTATCTGCTCATAGGCTTCAACAACTTCATAAAGCATGACGAATTTTATGGCCTCATATAGTTTGTGCTCCTTGCTCTCATCAGAAAAGAGTGCATTACACATGTTTCCTCTTTCTTCGTGATCTTTAGTACCACTTATTTCAATCCACTAGAAAGCACACAGAAGAACAATAATTACAGGTTCTGCAGTGAGATTTCAAACCTTATTCATTTCATTTTCCATTTATCCAGCTGAACCTATTTGCTACGTAGAGCTCCAAGCATCTGGATGCTGATGATAGGCTACGAGAAAGCAAATGCAGTTCTCCTATACAAAAGCCACCCACTGTCACACTAGAAAATCCAGCTATGACTGTAAGTAAAGAGTCTGTAAGGAATGTAACTACCAAAAATACCTGAGAAAGTTGTAGAAAAATCCATGTAGGTGCATCAAACACACACTAACCCATAAGCAAAGTTTAGATTAAGTGATGACTCCTGGCCTGTTTTTAACTTACAGCTTCCAAAATTTAGTTATTTTCCTATAGTATCCTTTATGTTAAAGTTATGCTAGCTTAAATTTTTTAGATGCCAAACCTAATTCAGAAGCAGGTCAGTTAAAAGGAACTTATATAAACAGGACATGCCAGCATGCTATTATGAACTATACCCATCTGTATGTCTTCGGTGTTCAGCTTCATGAGGTCATGTAGGACTACAATGGGTAGGAATTTCTCATTCTGCTCACTGTTGATTATGAGAGCTCCTTAACTCTGTATTACTCTAGGGGGGTCAAATGTCAGTGCTCACACCTAGAAAAGGGGTTGGCCAGGATACTAATAACATTGGTCAGGATACCAAACCAGAAAGCTTAAAGCAGCCAGTTCTGAACACAGTGGATAAAAGCTGTCATTTGGAACCAAAAGGTTTTTTAGGATCACAACAAAAGATGATGCTCATTGACTGGGAATCAAATTAGTTTCAGTTAATTCTGTTTGTATCATTTATATGTTGAAACTGCCATAAACTGAACCGTAGCAATAACAACAAAAAAAGAAAATAATCTAATGTACCTGCGATACTAAATTGAGAAACAGATCCCTCAATCTCCTCCTCATGCATTCCTGAAGACCTTTCTCACAGATGAGGAATAAAACCAAGTGGATGACCCACTACTGCCCCTTTGCTAGAGGACCTCTGCTACCTAAGTGAAAAGCCTAGAGTGTAAATTGCCTATTGACTTACACAGCCCAGGCACAACAGCATCTGTGAGCAGGAGCCTCCAAGATTAGGATGGAGCTGGGCAGCAAAGAGGTGGCTGCCTTGGGCTTAGCCAACAACCAGGCACTCTGCTGCAGTTTGGTCAACAGAGGCAAGTCTGGAGAGAGAAGGCTCAAACTCCTGAGTTCAGGGTGCAAAGCAAACCTCTTGAAAAAACATGCTGGTATATGACTAATATTCCTCAAAAGTCTTCATATACTTCTGGCAGAGCCCACTTTCCCTGCATCTTCAAACCATAAGCTACAGCAGAAATGCATCTATAAGCTTTGGACACCAAGAAACGTTTACTAAATCTGGCTGTTCAAGCTCCATGAAAACACACAAGGTTTCTTGGGGTACTGGCTAAATAATGAAGCAAGCAGGCAGTTAAATGCAACAGAACCCTAACTCCCAGTGCTGGCTCTTTTCACACCTCTAAATGTAGCATAAAAACATGTTTGTTAAAATAAGCGAAAATCCATCTCACTGGCCAAACAGCATCTTTTTTAATAATAAAACTGGGAGTTAGACCTCGTGGTCAGTAAAAGCGCACTACATAATAAAGCTGCTCTGCAACAATTTGTAAACTGTATGGATTTGTTTACCATGCTGACTTGAAACATTTTTTCTTTACAAGCATCCAGTTTAAATGCTTACTGCTTTGTAAGTCGATGTTATTTCCATAGAACCACAAGAAGATAAAAAACAAAAGCCAAACAACCTAACACTGACAAACACAAAGAGCAACTAGGACAAGATGATAACTGCACACAAGAAACACGAGAAACATCCCTGGAAGATGGGCAGCTGACACTGCAGGCAAGAGACAAGGACTGGTTCTCAATTTTAATTCCCTCTTTTTATTTCCTAATACTTTGCTTCTATAGCTAAATAAGTCTAGTTATTATTTCGTTGTTGTTTTAAAATGTTTGGTTACTATCACTGATAATGTTTAAAACTACAGAGTTGCTGCTGTAATCAAGTGCTTCAGCTTACAGAGAGAACTTATCATAGAACATGATAAATAAAACATTTAACTGAGAGGGGAACAGAGGAAAGTCAAGATTGAGAAGAAAATGCACCATTTGTTTGTTCCATCCAATTTGGGGAGGGAATCTAGGAGGATATCCTATAGCATGTAGTTATTTTTGTTGACATTACGGGGTATTGCAGGAGCCACTTGATGGCAAGGGCAGCTAACCATGCAGTAACAGCCGTGGATAGGATGGCCTTCCTAACTTGCTGGGAGACCCCAAATACTTAGCTTGCAGAACCCCCCAAAAAATGAATTCCTCTGCAGGAAAAATGATGGCCTGACCAGTAGCTGAGCTCTCTGAACCTGGGAAGAACCTGCCATAGAAATATGTACTGAAGATCCCTAATTCAATTTCAACCCACTTCTCAGTGCTTTTATGCCTCCCAACCACCTCCTAAATACTCACGTTTGTCTTTAATGTTTCCATACATTTGCGTAATTTCCCAAAAGCGTTGGGACCTGTATATCTTTCTGGACCAAAACTGTACTGCTGAATCCAGTTGCAACCTTGAGAATACAAAAGCTTTTCAGGGAGCTGAAAGAAAAAAAAAAAAACCAAAAAATTAATTAAGTAGAGATCATAACCATAACAAGAAGTAGAACGAAGTTATATAAACTTGCCTACAGAGATTGCAACACGTTTTAGTTTATGATGTGGTTCTATCCTCTGGTTGTACAGCTCAAATAAAAAATAGAAATAGGCTTCAGAACAAATCAAATGTTGAGGAAGCTCCATTCGACTGCCAAGTCCTTAAGAAACTTTTAAAACAATGCCAGCCAAAAAAGAAGAAAATATGTTCTCAGCAAAATATATAGCCCACACTCTAGGAAGGCTGGATACATCCAAACTCAGTAAGATTTCTAGGATTCCAGGCACTTTCCAGTTGGCAGATGTGCCCCCACAGGCAACAGCTACAGATACCCACCTCCCCACTGCTGTCTCCTGACAGAGCTCCTGGAACCCAGTACAGAGCTCACACTGCTCCAGCAACATGCTGAGCAGCTATGCTTGATGCTTTCTTCAGCTGTGCTCCCAAATGAGCCACTGGATTTTACATGGATGTGAATGAGGGGGAGCCAAGTCCTTTTGTGTTAAGGGAGTGCAATCTAGCAGAGCAGCAGAAACATTTATCTTGCCACTTTTTTTTTCCCCCTCTATTTTAAACCTCGTGTTCATGTCATTATATTTAGATCAGGGACTTTTTCAGTGAAGCATAGTTCAAAGAATTTGAAAAAGTTCTCTTTAAATTTCAACAACAATTTTCCTCTACTACCACAGCACACATATCCCTTTTATCATTGAACAAAGCTTCCTTCTGCATTGCAATGGCCCCTAGATCTTGTTCATTTAGGAACTGAATTTTACCTTTAAGATATCTCTCTCCCTCATCCACGATGGAAAAGGAATGCCTTGACTGAGTATTTGAAAAAGTACTGCTCTTAGCACGCAATAGTTGTCCTTCTTGACCTGTCGCAGATACTTGATATGATAGTTCCAAAACAATTCATTATATGCCTAAAAAAGACCAACAAGAAATTTAGCAATAAACATCTTAAAACTTGGATCAAACCCATGTTAAACTGGAGTCCAATTCCAAACTACTCATAAGAGGGAACTAAGGGAAAGAGAGAGTATATTTATAAATTTTATATACACAAAAATGACCTAACATCATAGTTTTTGTAAACACCTTTAAACTGGCACTGCCCCTTAAAAGGGATTCTGCACTGTCTCTAAACCTGGCTATTTGCTCCAGTCTTTACATTGTTGCTAGCATAAACATTTACGTGGTCAACCAAATCAGGAAAGATCAGTGAAAATTTCTTTGCCATAACGGCTTTAACCCCAGTCACTTCACAAGTTATGCTGACACATGGGGTGGAGCAGCAAGAGGGCTGGAACATGCATCTGGAGAACTCTCCTTTTAGCAGAAACATCATCTTATCCTGACCTGAATCCATCACACGGTGATGACCTAAGGCTAAGGAAGAGTGACAGCAACCACAGCCAATACCATTCTTGGCTGTGCAATCTCCCCCACTCTTCCTTTGCATCAGCTGAGACTATTGTAGCCTAACGAATTCTTCCAGAGGGGTTAGCTTCCTGCTACTTCGACAAGTTCAGGTGGTTCAGAGAAGGATCGGGTGAATGCCAGGGCCAGCACAAGAGGTGTACTGGGAGCACATGCTAGGAGCAGGTGTCAGCAGGGAGTCAGGCCTCTCCTTCGGGATGACCTGCTGTGCCAGCTAGCCCTTCTGGTGAACCACATCCAAAAGAACATGTAACAGTCAGCACAAGAGAGGTGGAGGGACTGCTCATCTAGAACGAGGCAAGGAAAAAGGAGAGGCAAGACAAGCAAAGGACTGCCCCTTTTGGTGACAGCAAGCAGGTGGGGCTTGTTCAGGCTCTCAGGAGACCTCACCCTAAAACATCCTTCTTACAGTGACAACTTCAGCCCAATGTCACCATCCATACACTAGGCTCCCCTGAGTCTCCTTTTCAGCTCTGATCATCTAACAGACTCATAGATCTTCTGAAAGACTCATTACTCAGCATATGGTTGCTAATTTATTAGAAGTTGTGTTATCTTTAGTTACTTGTTCCTCCAAATCACTTTCAGCCTTGTTGTGTGTTGTTCTGGGCACTTCTGGCATTCTTGTTTTCCTGCATTTAATCTGGAAAGTTGGATCTTTTCTCCAGTCATCATTTGGACTTTCAAAACTGCTTTTTTGAAAGATTTCTTCTTTTTTCCTGATACTTCCCTTATGTTTGGCCCCACTTCCTTTTATCCTCAACTCCTTTTGGATACACATTTGCTCTGTGATTCCAATAACATGACCTCAAACAATATACACGTCAAATACACCAACTATAAATACTTAAAGTCTCTTAGCAGTCTTTTAGGTTCTTTTTAACAAGCTTCCTCATTTTTATGTAGTTTCCCTTTCTGAAGGTGGATGCAGTTGTAAGGATTCTTTTGATTTGTTGGTCTTGTAAGGATGTTGAATACAAATACATCCTGTCTCCTGCTCCAGAGAGCAGCAATAGTAATTAGAAAGCGGTATTTTAAGGCAGATCTTACGCACTACTCAGGACCAAGGCAAGGGTTGCTTTCTTTCCTAAAGCTCCCTGAAAAACTGTCCCATGAAACAGTCACTGGCAGCACCTTGAACTCCCTAGCTGTTACCCAGGACAGATACTCAGTGTCTCTCATTACTACCGCATCTCCTGCCCCCTCTGCCTCTTTGATCTCTCTCAGCACAACTTCTTCTGTGCTCTCACCATCGTTAGATAATCAGAAATATAGACTGATGCCATATTTATCCTGTGCTCATCTGAAATACTACACCATGAGGACGCTAGGATGTAACGTCACATTTAGCTGATTAACTGGATTTGACACTAAGCCTCTTTTAAGGGACACCACTACTCTACCACTGGTATAGCTACTTTAGCTAGAGGTTGTATGAGAAAAGTATAGATCCAGCCCACAGTCTCCAAGCCTCCCTTGGTGACTGACACTTAACACAACTGAAACAGAGAGCCACAAAATAGATATCTGCTCTTCTTTGCTCCTGGAGACCCAACCCCATCACAAATTAGGATACTGTAGTACTGCTGCAACTGCAAGCACCTGTCAGGGCCCTTCAGAGCGCACCACTGCTCCTGGCACGCCGTCTGCCACACAGCCTCCATCAAAGGCCACCAAGATACAACTGCCAGCAGCCCTTTGCACGTGCAGTACCTTATGTCTTCTGTGAGAAATGCAGCTGCCATTTCTGCCTATGAGGGTGTAAGCACACATACAACACAGAGCTGGAGAACACACGAGCAGACAGAAAGCAGTTAACTAGCATTAGTGAGCCCTGAAGTAAGTAGGCCCCTGGCTCTGGAGTTCAGCTATCCAGGACATAAAGTCTGGCGTGGTACAGCACAGCTCTGTCACCTTGACTCACAATTAAGCAGAAAACCTACTAAGCTGCGAGAAACTATCAGCTAAAATGACAAGGTATGAGAAATAAAAACCCAATGAGAAGTATGATTATTAAGAGGATCTCAGCTGGCGTCTCAGACAAGAGACACTGCCTAAGGCCAAGTTATTTGGGCTGCAGTGCTTGGGATCATATTTTCGTGCTGTTGTAATGGGAGCTCACGCTGACCACTTACAGCCGCTGCTTGGGTGGCTGGTACGATGGAGAAGAATTCGGAGAAGATGTAAAACTAAAATCTGATCTAGATTGTGATCTGCTCTACTGCACTCTTTATTTGGACTCATGCTAACATTATCCATTTTTCTTTTCATTTAAACAACTGGTGCAGCAAACTCTGGTAGTTGTAACAGCTGCTTGTTCTGGAACTGACTGCTCTTCCTTCCTCAGGTACCTCTCCCCCATCCACGTGCAGAGATTAAATTTTAACTCTTACCTCCCTCATATGTTTGGCCTGCTTTGTTTCTCCTTTCCATTCTCTTGCACTATAGCCAAGTAGATCAACTTCTGCCAACACACTGTGATTCTCTAAATCAAGATTAATTCATAGATTAGTTCTCTTGTTCTGCATTTAAAGGGCAGGGGGATTAATGGAGACAGAATTACAACAAAAAGATTACTTATGAGTTTTCTTTGAAGGTAGTTGCTCCACCTGAAATCCAAATGATAAAACAGGTGTCAAAAAGGGGTTGTCAAAGGAAAATACTTACTGAAATAAGCAACAGCATTGAAAATCAGAAGTCTGCATAATAAAAACCTACCGTTTCAATAGCTGTGCTAAAAAGCCATATAGCCTTCTGCAATACCAAAAAACAGCAACGAGGAAAGACATGCTTAGCATTAGCTGTATTTTCACTTTTTGCCACATGAGACACAAAGATTGTTTGGTAGCTCTTGTCCAGGACTGCACCTCATGCCTTCCTACAACAGTGATAAAAAGAGAGAGAGAAAAAAAATAAAATCTTTCACTGCTTAGCAATACTTCTATTTTTTTTAATTTCAAGAGAGAAATCATCCAAGCACCATATCACTCCAAATGAAAAATGCAAGATGAAATGCCAAAGGCACAGTATGTTTAGTAACTCACTTGTTTTTTCAAGTTTATAGGTTTTGGGGTGTACACCGTTCATGCTTCCAAGCTTTCCTCCGCACAGTGAAGGCTAGATATATAGTCAAAATAGAGTGGAAGGCTTCACGAGACTGATACCAAAGCAACTGTTCAATGACAACAACAAAAAAAATTGCTTCAGGATGTGCTGGACCAGAGACCTGTACTGTCATCACTTTGCCATTAAGTCAAGGTTTTAACGACCAGAGGTTCCTAGGAGATGTAGTCTGCAAATGTGCCATATCAGGCAATGCATTAGCTGACCAAGCATCATATGAATGCCACAGGAATTAAAGGAATGTTCCTGGCTCAATTTGGGCAAGTTTAGGGACAATTTAAAACTCAGGAGAAAACTCCTCCCCAGGGATTTGGTAGAAAGCTCAGGAGATGATCACACTGTTCTTCACTGACATAAGCCAGGACAGGGTTCTGTTGATCTTCTGATGTTATTGGGAGGGCTAGACAAAGGTTTGGTAGTCTTCTGTTAATCAAAAACCCTAGAATTGAGAGAGGGTATGGAGGCTGAGGAACTGACAAATGCAGTGTCTGCTCCCTAAGTGAGAAATGTATTCTCTGGCTGAAATTTGAGCATAGGAAATTCCCAGACTTTATGACCAACAGCTGCTCTGTTAGTAACTTCTTCACTGTTTTTGTACAAAATTTTAAGAGAACTTTTTTTTTTTTAAGGAATCTCCAGAGAAGGCTGAAAAAATTATTCTCTAGAGAGTCCATGAAGGGAATAATTCATTCAGCATAGTTTTATGTCATTTGAACTTCTGCCCCTCCTGGCTGTAACAGGAAATTTAAGAGGGGCTTAAGTTTTCCAAGGAGCTTAAGCCCCTGCACTGTCGAAAGCTATCCAGTCACAGAGTTACATGCGAATTCAAACCTTGGCACTGAGATCAACAGCCACACATACATTTTTATGAGCACTGTAGTGTATATACGGAGCACTGCTGATATTTGGCCTTTCCCAATATTCTGTTGTTTTAAGATACTTTATTACAGGATGTCATACGCACGTAGTCTGGACGCAAGACCCATAACTAGTGCCTACCTTGAACAAGAGGCAGGTTAAGAGCTGTAAACGTAAAGGTATTAATAAACTTTAAAGAGGTAATGGGAGAAGTTTTTTGGCCACAAGTACAAATTTACACAAAACCCATACTCTTGTGAACACCATTCATACAAGACAGACCTGTTATCTTCTACTCACATGCTGCACTAACAAGTGCTTAGCTGGCATAACCTGTACGTGCCGAGTAGGAAAAGCGCAGACACACATGCACACAACCAAGAAGACCAAAAATCCGAAGCTGTAGGAAGTGTTTATTACTGGTCCCAAGTAACAGACAGCAAAACATCAGCTGTATGGTTCAAAAATGTCACAGCTCATGGAAACACTGGGATACTCCCACTTAGAGCACACACTGCTGATGGAAACCAAGAGATGCCTTCTTAATAAGCACCCAAATTGCTACCAAGAGAACAAAAACTGAGAACTAGTAGAAGACAACACTCCTAGCAGAATCAAGTCACAGCAGTATATTCTCTCTCTTCTTTAGGATTGAAGTATCAGCATTGAAAAATCTTATTCAACCATAAATAACTGAACCTCCTGCTGACTGGAATGGAACTTAAAGGCTTACAGATATTATTTGGTCCACGCAGTCAACGAGTGTTTTGGCTGTCACACTGTTGTTCAAAAACCAATGATGATTTGAACAAAACTTGCTAACAGCAACTTAAACATACAGTACCTAAAGGAAGATGTGGCAGCCTTCCATCTCATTATTTAAAATGAGTGTATGTTCCCTTTTTCGAATGAACTGGTACTACAAAAAGTGGAACTGGTTTGTGTGTTCAACTGACATGCTTTGCTTTATTGGGTACCGGAGATGTATGTGAACAGCCTGACAGCATGCAAAAATTCTTCCTTAACCCCTTTTACAGGCAAAAAGATGAGAGAACTGCATCAGCATGAGCTCTTATGGTAAAACAAGCAATCTAAGCTTTTGATGGCATTAATCCTGCAAAAAGAACCAACCTTTTGTTGGGAGTCCAACAAAACCCCTTTCAAGGCACAGGGTCAGCAAGTGCATGAGCAACTTCTCTCCAAGGAGAAAATTTCCCTAACAAAAAGCCTAACAGGAGATGGGAAAACCTGCAGACAAGTGATTTTGGGTATTTTCACTACACTTTTATTACAGCACACCCTGGTCTTCATAAACTTTCCCTCCTGTCATGGAAAAGTTGCTGTTCAAACAGCACTTGGTAATTCAGTTACCACTTTAACTGAATATGTCACACTTTGAAATTTAATTACTTTTTTTTATTCAAGTGACATCTAGAAGTGTCAGCTGGATCACAACGTGCTGCAGATAAAAATACATCACGAACAAGACACGGATTAACGAAGAGAGCAATTTAAAATAGATCTCTCCTCCTCCTACCTGCCCCCTCCAAAACCCTTCAGAAAACGAAAAGCAATTAAATTAATAACATGCTGGGGGGGGGGTGGGGGTGGGGGTAAAAATAAACCCACAGATTTTTTTAACTCAGTCCATTCCCAAGGATATGGATGCAATCCCTTCTCTTTCTCCGCAGACGGCTACAGCCTGGCTGCTCTGCAACACGACATCTCTTTGGAGGCTGACTGCGAGCATCACCGCGGGGACTGGGAGGCTCGACTCTTCTCCCACACGGGACAGCAGAGCCCCAGGACGTCTCACAGAGCTCCGAGAAGAAACTTTGATGAACAGAGGCTGAACAGCACTGAGGTAGGAGCTGATAGCAGTGTTTGTCTTACAAAGTACGTAATGCACCGTGTTTTCTTTTCATGCCACATCATCAACTTCCTGCTAGTGCCAAACCTGCCGAAGTCAGCAGGAGAGGCACACAGAAGAAAGAATGCCAGAAAAATGACACGTAAGAGACATCTGCAACATCTGCTTCTTGCACAAGTAACTCTTGTAGCTCAAGAAAAGTCACTAAAAAGAAAAAAAGCCCCACATCAGTCTCCCGCACAACTCTTTTGAAGGCTGTCACCTTCAAAACATGACTGACAAAATGCAAGATGTAGGGGATCAGCTGGGGAGCCAGCATGCAGCACTGTACACAGCACTGGAGCATGTTGCAGGATGACAGCGTGATGGCACCTTGCACCTTCTTACTCCCCACCCTGTACCAAGGCCATGAGCAAGACAGAGCATCTTCCAAAATTAAAAGCTGACTGTGGGACTTCCTTTAAAGACGTTCCTCTTCACAGTCTTGCATTCATTTTAGTATTGAAAACAGGACATAATGCATGTTACCTAGTTCCCAAAAACCAGGTATACCCTCCTCCAAAGAGAGGAACAAGATTTGGGATCCCCCGATCCAACCCTTCTGCTGCCCACCCATACCCTCCTTTTCACTCCTCTTTTGGATTCAGAGCTAGAAAGAGAGCCTGGGAATCCTTGATCCTACACTAAAAAGTGCAGAACTCAGAGATGCTGTGTATCAGACCCTTTTCCAGCTTTCTTGAACCTCCAGCTGAGGAATTACTTAAGGTATTTAAGAAACAGAAGCAAGGCTTGGCACCAGGAGGTCCAAGTTTGCATGCACTCGGTGTGTGCTGCAGAGCTGCCTTTGTTACACGTTATGTTTTTCCAAACTGCGTAGCGTAAGTACCAGGGTATGGCATAAAATTGGCTAACTCCTTCTTTTATGGGAACAAGATCAAACTGATCCTTATAAAACACGCATCCATTGAGTGCCACACAGATCCGCACATACACCTCAACTCTCTGAGCCAAAAGAGACAAAAAGCTATTAATTATACAGACTGAATAGCTACAATAAATTACAAGCCCTAACAGCTTAAAAGAAAGAAGCATGCCTTTATAAGCAGTGCCAAGTGACTACTTTGATTTCCCAGAGTTTATTATCAGCACCATACCGTAAATAAATAAATAAAAGAGAAACTACCGAACCCAGAACAGATCAAACACATGGTATACAGGAAGCACTGGGTGATTCAATAGCCATCTCATTAAGAAATCCTTTCTTTACCAAGCAAAGCAAGGTCAACCCATTGAGCAAACTTTCTTCACCTGTTCTGATGCAACAACTGGAGATTAGGATCTCTGCTTGGGATAAGAAGGGAAGGAACCGTTTACAGGCAAAGACAGTAATTGTCAGTGACTTACCAAAAGTTAAACCATGTCTACTGACCACATCTCAACTTCTACCCAACAAAATTAAACAAAATCCCAGCCCCAAGCTGTTACCAGAATCATGCAATTACCTAGAGAACAGAATTTTCTGTAGCACCGAGGCCCATCACTGGCAAGAAAGCCTTTATTTACACAGCTGGTCCGTGTAGGAGTCTCAAATGTTCTCTCAGCCCTCGTCCCCGTTCTGCAAAGGTCTTTCAGGAAAAATACATGAAAAAGGCAGGCAGCCTCGTTTGGATTCCCTGGTCTTTAACAGGACCCGGACTGCTGCTGTTAACGTTTCCACCCAGCTCTGACAGCCGCTTACTCCCACTCTGTAGCAACAGGCATGATGAGTTCTCACCGGCTGCGTGATTATCTAAAGCACACCCTATTATGGTTACCTTTACAGAACCAATCTCATCTGTGCAGTCAAGGTATTAATGCGTGCCTTAGCCCACATATACCATTTCTTCTCTACACATTCCTACAAGAACAAAAGGAAAGGTCAGTGCTTGATCTCCTGTATAATTCAGTTTCCTTTTCTTAAGGCACAGGGCGCCATCCGGGACCTTCAGATGAATCAAGCTCAACAACACTTCCATCTATGTAAGAAAAAAAACACGACAGAAGCCTTCAGAGATTTTACAGTCCACGGCAATATGTGAAAAGGCTTTTACACCATAAAAAACCTGAAGTATTTCTTAAAAGCTCTTTTTCCTAACCATGACTTAAACATAAATATAATCAACTTCCTTTTAAAGAAGGAGCCTCTGAATTTTCTGCTGTGCTGATTCCTCCTTTTTTTTCTCTCCCTCATGTGGAAAAACATCTGTCCTCGTTCAGAAACGCTATTTAATGCCTGTAAACTTCAAACAGAACTTACGTAAAAGCGCTAAATCCATTATTTCAAGGAAGCCCACTCCAAGGGTGCTTATTCTGTCTGCTGTCGAGCTGCATGTTGAGTCATCCCTAAAGCCACTCACATTTGTTTCTGCTTTATCTATTTGCAGACACAACTCTTCGAAAGGGGTTCTGTAATACTTTTTTTTTTTTCCTCCTGTGCTCAACCCAAACTGACAGAGTAAATAGTTTCCTCCTGCACGTCTTCTTTTGCTTAAGTTTCACTAATAGGCCAGAGTCGTATGAACTCCTTGGGTTTTTCTGTCGATTTGTCTAGATAGCTGAAGCTTCAGTCTGGAAAAAAGCTGAAGTCTTACGTTAGCAATAAGAATTTTAAATCTTGTTTGCTAGACAGCAGACAACCTGTACCTACAGCCCACCCCTCCAGGGATGCACAGTTGCTAGTGGTGAGCCAGGCCGGCCACCAGCACTTCCCCCCAGCCCGACGTATCGCAGGCACCATTTCTCCAGGCAGGGGTCTGGCAGGCTGCAGGGGTGCCTGGGGACAAAACAGCCCTTGGATGTCCCAGGTGGGTCCCCAGCCCCTCAGCAGCTCCTTGCTAAATAGCAGTCTGACACCTCGTGGGGTCCTTTGCTGAAGGGCTGTAGCTCCAGGGAGAAAGCAGCCAGAAATGCCAGCCCACTTGGCAGGCACTCACTGCAGGAGGAATTTTTCATTTCTCCTTGTTGACAAACAATTATGCCAAGCAATAGCCAGGGAACACGGTAGCATCATGACAGACAACAACAAAAAAATGAACTCATCTGAGCCTGTTTACCACCTGAGCACCATCACTAACAGCTGCTTGGTCTTACAGGCAGTGCATATGTTTGACACCAGGGTCTTGTTAAGATCCTGCTCCAAAAGCGAGCCCCTCTGATCAGGTTGCATCCACGCAGCTCATCATTCCCACCTCCATTCGCTGGCACGCAGCAGATCTTTGCTGCTGTACCCCCATGACTCTGATTTTACATCTGCCTGCACAGCACAGCCCCCTCCAGAAGTCTACCAGACTCTGCACATAACAAAGTGCTACACAGAGCTGTGCATTTTTCATAAGGATTAAAAAGCAACATCTCCTGGCGGCAGGTCAGATCACAATCCCCGTTCTTTCCCAGGAGGTGTGCGCAGAGGTTATTCCAGCACTATCGTTTGTCTGTTTGGGAGTTCTGCTTGTCTCTCTCCCTGTTTCCAAGATGGATTAAAAACAGAAGAGAAAAGCAACAGAAAGCAAAATACCAGTCATCGCTTTGAATACAAATGGCTGGAATTGGTCTTGCGTCTCTTTCCCTCCTCCTCTCAACGTCCAGCCTGATGAAAGTCACAGCTCCAGCTTTATTCTGCAGATAATAATGCTATTAGTATGGAGGCAGCTGGTATTTTTTAAACCGTGCTCCCTCTCTTCATCTTTTAAAGGGCATCGTTTTCAAGCTGACATGCTTGAGTTAGCTCACACACACAGGAGTCCCCTGCCAATTTTCTGGGAGTGCATTACCATGCATTTCTTTCCTAAAATCTTAAGCAAAAAGGGCAAGTTGGAACGCAAAACTGACTGCATTGAGATAGCTTAAATTTTCATTATGATTATGCAGTAGTACTAAAGTCATAGCTAGTACGAACATTTCATTAAAACGTGATACGAGAACCCAGAATATTCTGCGTGGAAGTTCTCTGCCTGTGAAAACACATATTGTTATTGTTAAGCAGTTTCGGTACCACTACAGACACTTGGATGCCCCGAGGAGCTCTAAGCAAAGTGCTCAGGACCAACAGACCGCGGTGCTGCGACACCACAGTGTTTGCACCAGCTGCCCGAGCACCTGGCAGCTAGGTGGGGAGGTCCACGTAATATACAGATGATGCAGCCCTGTAAAAATACACTCAGGTGGCACCCTCACATATCAAGCTCTTTTCAAGGGGGTGGCACTTGGCAAAGGCACAACTTATTTTCACTTGGAAACTATGAAAACAATATACAGAATTTAAGGCCATTTCCAGCCTTGGAATGTGGCAGTGTAATGTTTAGAAGATCTCCAGTGATGCGAAAGTGCCTATTTTTAAAACCCCAGCCTTTGGCAAGCGTGCCACAGCTAAAATTCGTGCACAGGAAGTGATACGAAATGAAACCAGAACTGAAGAGCACTGAGGAAGCCAGCAGGTCGCTCCAGCGTAAACACGGCAGGCGCACACGTTGCTCTGAGCTGTGCTCAGAACAAAACCGGGAGAAACTGGTAGGACATCCCTGTCTGACAGACCTAAAGAAAGCATCAAAGTCTGCAGAACGACGGATTTTGGCAGAGCCTGTGCAAGCTCAGCTAGGAGCGATGAAAACCATACCAGTGTTTCCCTGCAGCAGCTGACCCAGCGCCTTGCCCAGCACTGATGCTACAGCGCTGGATGATGGCCAAAGCCCCACCCGCAGGACAATGTCATGGCAATACTTTGGCGTTAAGGCACATGTTTGCTGCCTTCCCAGCATCAGCACAACCACCCTGCCCTGGAAACGCAAATTCTAAACACTTAAGGTCTGGGCAACCTCAGAAACATGTTATTATGGGCAAGGGATCTCAGACAGGGTCTTGCCAAAGATCACACACACAGCTGGCGACAGAAGTAGGGACTGAGTATACGTAGGCATACCGTCCTGTATTTTCAGCCCTCCACCTTAAGGTGACACAGTTCAAATAAGACAGCACAGCTCCTCTGGTCAGCCTGCAGCCTTCTCCTCTGATAAATGTTAGTTGAAAGCAATCCTCAGGCAGCACAAGTTGCCTTGTCAGCCACATCGTGCAAGCGGCACCTGACCTTGCTGGTGGCATGGGGACAGGAGCTCGGGACACGCCTCCCCTCCCCGTCAAGAGTTTCCAGCACGAGCTATAGAGAAATCCCGAATGCCAGGCTCTGGATCCTGAGGCTGCAAAAACTGGACAGTATTGCTCCTCAGTGGTGAAAAATGAGGAAGGAACTACAGTGACAAAATAAGGCTACAAAGAAACTAGAAGTTGCTGACACAAATTTTTTCAAAAAATTCACAAAGTGATCTACTGCTGCTCCGGAGTATTTGACAGCGTGTTTGCCCTCACTGTATCCTTCTCAAGACAAGGACAGCAGCACCCCTGTCTCCACCTTTTCTCACACTGGGGTGAAACTCCGACTTACTGCATGTTCAGCCGACAGATAACCCAACCGTGAGTTACGCTGCTTGTTGAAAAACGACTTCCCATCATACCAAATCACGCAACACGCAGACTAAACTCTGTCTAGCACCTCAGTACTGGCACGAGATCCCTAGCCACAAATGACCACTCTTACGTTGCTGTGGCTGGTACACGCAAGTCCTGAGTTTTCCATCGTGAAACTATTATGTTTTAGTTAACGAGCAGCTCTCTCTCCGTGATTCTGGAAGGCAGCATGCTGCGGTGTCTGCTCTGGGGTGTCCCAACCACGCACCCAGGCCTGCCGTGCCGGGAATCCCAGCACCAGAGTGCGTGGGCGAAGTTCCCTGTCCCTCCGACAGGCCCACAACACGAAAGCTGTATCGGCCTGGGAGTGCAGGAAGGATGCTGCTGTATGTCTGCTGTGGCCTCAGAAATTCCCTCACAGCAGAAAACGGATCCTTAAGTGATGCAGGGTCAAACATCAGACAGCAACTCAGATGAGCATTTGACTTTAAGGAGTACTACAACTCTTTTAGAAGTCAGGATGGCTGAATAAAAACATGAATATAATAGGACTAATGGGGCCCGATGGTAATTTTTAAAACAGTTTCATAGCCTAAACTAAAAGGAAATTAGGAAGCTCCTTAAGATGAACTTCATGCCATCCAAATCACGCTCGCAAATTTAGTTATGCGGGCGTAATGACAGCAGCACAGCTGCACAACCTTTTGACACCTGAGCACTGGTTATTCTCTCGTGTTTTCAAAACAACTGAATTACAGCCATCCTCGTCTGCCCTAGCGTGATTTGGCACTGTGACTCCCACGGCTCAGCTGTGTGGGGCCAGGAAGCACAGGAGGGAGGTGTTTCTGAAATCTCAAACTCATTTGCCTGGGTAATCACACAAGGTCAATCATTTTCAGACATTAAGCTCCAGGAAAATTGCAGGCTTTACTGAAAAACCTGTTAATGTTTGTTATTATAGCCTCGGTAGATAGGATCTGAGGATTTAACCTGGAAGCGGTATCTAAGAAACGGGGTGGCAGAAAGTCCTGAGACTGAGAGGGAAAGCCACACAACCTGGTCAGGCAGCCTGGTCCAAGAAGTAAAACAAAATGATAAAATGTGTATCCCAACAGCAAAAACAAACAAACAAACTCAGAACTATGAAAATTATATATATATATATATTTAGAAGGCCAAACCTGAAAAGCACCTGTAATTTACATGCTGACCAGCATTTTACTGCTTTTGCCCTTGAAAATCAGTTCTAACACCCTTCACATGATGCTTAAACAACACTGCTAGCATTTTGTATAAATATGCAAAACTGCAGCTTTTCCTCATGGTGTCCCCTTCGATTCCTAATTAAATTATTTACCCAGCAGTAACAGCACACAAGTCTTAAAGGAACAAACTTCAGTGACGAGCAAACAGTTTTCTGAGTGCTAAAACCAAAGCGAATCATTCTTTCCTGTGTCACACGCTTTACCTCTTTTGTTTCGTCACTTGCAGAAACTGGAGCGGGTCAAAGGACGGAAGTGGGAATAACCGTGCTGTCACACTTTAGTTAGCAACAGGGCACTTGGCGCCACGAAAGCTTAAAACTCACTTACTCAATGCCCCCGAAATCTGCTTCTTTCTTCACTTCAGAAGATGGAAGTGTAATAATTAAGTCCGCAGGGCTCCTCCAGGGAGCAGACAGCTGGTTCCTACGGAAGGTGGCGCAGAACGAGGGCTGAACGGGTACCCAGGGAGGCAGAAAGGTGTCCCTGCACACAGGGCACGGCACCTGCAGCCCACGGCACCACTTGACAGAGCTCCGGAGGCCGCGGTGCCGAGACCACACGCCACGGGTCCGAAGGGATACACCCATCTTCCCGCACCACATGCTCCTTTCCGATCCCCTTTTCCCCGAACCGTCACCTGTCTGATGGGAACAGAAGCCAGCGGGCAACGTTTGGGTTCAGAGTCAGCTCAGCAACAACCGAACACATGAGAACAACAGGAGCCCGGCACAGCAAGAACCGAATGAACAAAAACAGCAGGAGCCCACGCGTGCACCCAACGCGAGGCGGCACGTGCTGTCACGGCAAAGCCACACACCTTACAGCAACTCCCACGGGGCACACAGGATCCCCGAGACACAAAATGAGCAGACCCATTCCCGAACGGCAGAGCTCCCTCCAGAAGACCTGCCTCTCGCCCCAAAACCACCTCTCCGCAGCAGCAGCTCTCCCGATAATCCCATTTTTCATCTGAAAAACGGCCTCACGGCCTCGAGCAGGAAACGAAACCACAACAACAATAATAAATAATAACGAAATAAGGAAAAGAAACCGCGCGATCCCCTTCCCCCCCCCCAGGCCTCACCGCTCCCCGCCAGCACCCGGAGCCCGGCTGGAGGCCGGCGGGCGGAGGCCGTGGGGCGGAGGCCGGCACCGCCCCGGGCGGGCAGGGGGCGGGACGGGGGCGGGGGGACGTGGCCGTGTCCCCCCTTCTTTGCCCCCCCAAGCCTTTAGGGGTAGTCTGTGGGGTGGTTGTTTGGTGTTTTCTGTCAGCAACGGGACCCCCAGCGGAGGCCAACCTCTGCCTGAGGTCGAGCCGTGATGTGTAAAGGCGGCTTGGTGACCTCAAAGTCATTTTGTGCTTTGTTGTTTTGGTGTGTGTGTGTGTGTGTTTTTTTTTCTACCATTAAAAATTCGTTTCCTCACTCATTCATTAGCAGGGTGGAGCTCATTCGTCCCGAAAGAACTTCCCTGCCAGATCCCTTCCCCTGCAGCAGTGCCTCAGTTGTAACCCGCCCCAGCCCGACGTGGGGTATTTGCATAGAGCAGAGCTATTCCTTTTCTGGTTACACATTAAAAAACAGTTTTCTTTCATCTCCCCCGGGGACTTTGCAGGAGAAACAGAAGGGAATTGTAATGGGCTGAGCCAGTGACGCAGACTTAAATCTTTCACAGAGTTATTAGCAGTTCGCTGTGGCACAGGGCTGGGACAAACTCACAGGGCTGCGTTCAGGAGCAGCGCAGGAGCTTAACGGGGCTGGGGACAAACCTGTCAAGTGCGGGCTCACAGAAAGCCACGAGAAGGATCACACAAGGAGAAGAAAATCTAGGTTTTAAAATAAAAAGAAAAACAAAACCAAAAAAAAAAACAGCTAAGAACAGACAGGGTAAGTATTTGACTTCAAAGACACAAAGCTGTCACTTGCACAGCACTCTGTGCTGCTCTATAGAAAAATCCTTCTCAGAAATAATAATAATAAATAACAATAAAATAAAATAAAATAAAATAAAATAAAATAAAATAAAATAAAATAAAATAAAATAAAATAAAATAAAATAAAAAAAATCCTGAGTGCCACCTCAGCACCCACAGACTTCAGTTTCCCCCTCTGGCTCCAGCTCCAGGAGCTGCTTCCCCTTGCGCTCAGCAGGCTGGTTTCAGCACCACTTCATGGTTTCATGCTCTGGCCAGGCCCAAATTTGTCCTCTTTCTGCCCATTCTGACTCGTGTAAGTATCTTGGGATTTAATAGATGGCTTCCATGTGCAGCTGGGTGTGAAAGTTAATGTTTATCTGGCTGCTGACTCATTGGGGAAGAGAGGTGAAACACACCTAGTACAAAAGCTGCGAACCAAGGCCTGTCTCAGTGAGTCCTTCCCAGCTCCTGACTCTCTGCTCTCCTCTCAGGGCATCCCTTTACCACATCAATGCGACCTGTAGAACAGCCTATGTCTCTCTGTGCTGCTACGAGGGTTCAGAAAGCTTGTCCAAGTGTGAACTTCCCCAAAACACCCTGGAGAACCATGCAGGGAGCTAGAGAAGGCCCCATTTAGAGGGCGTGCTCAAAGTTTTCTTTGCAGAAGTAACGCCTCCCCTCGGAGCAAGCAGCAGCTCCATGGGGACAACGGGGAAGCTCCAGGAGCTCAAACTGAAAAGCTGAAAGCAGCCTAAGCCTGAGTCTCTTCCTCCTGACTTTCTGCTCATGGCACTTTGCACATATTCATGATGCTTAGGCAAGGCTACATGCCAATGGCAAACCTCTACTGCTTCAGGATATTTATGATATTTCCCGCTTTTAGGGGAGTGTTATAAACTTGCCCATAACATGAACCTCACCTTGGTGCGTTTCTCCAGGTGATGGCATCTGCAAGCTGCTGCATGACTTGTGTTGACCTCCCTCTGCTTGTACCCACGTGAGACTCCAGAGCAAGCACAGCAAAAGCTTATACTGGAAGACGCACTAAGCAAGTATGAAGACATTTTAACTGTCTCTGCTTAAACTGACAAATCATCAGCAGAAGAAACTGCATATTCTTGCTCCCATCTGCAGATGAATGACAGGATTATAACCACAGCCCAAAGAACCCAAACAATTCAAAAGGAGTGCTGAAAGTATTCACTGAGACAAAGGCAACAGTATCCAGCTCAGCAAAAGTGAAAAACCTAGGTACAGAGCTGATGAGAGCTTCAGCCTTCAGTTTTTCAAGTCCATTATTAACAGTCAGGAACAATTTCCCTATATATTTTAATTTACTACTACTACTCAGGTAGGTATAGTCCAACACAAAGGTAAAAGTAGTGCCCATGCAGCTATGATCTCCATCACAAAGGCTTCCTATGGTTGATCCCCAGCTTGGTAAGATGCCAAAATTTAGAGGCACAGCTCAATGAACTTACCAACCGTTCTCTTCGAGTGGTTAATTCTGCTTCTTTTTTCTTGCTCAGCGAACTGGTCTCTGCTTTTGCTTGCAATCCTGTCATGTCGCCTCTGCATCTTCTCTCTGGAGTATCCTCCCAGCTGGGTTTCTCTCCCCAACTTCTTGTGCTGGGGACAAAATGAGGCTTTACAGGCTGAGTTCGTCTTTACAGATCAACAAACGGTGAAAGGATCTGACTTCCTGTTTCATTTCCGTTTAAGTTTTCAAAGTCACCCAGGCTGTGTATGCTTCTCTATATCCAAGCCACAAGAAGAAAAAAAAATAAAAATCAAGCATAACTCAGCTATTTATAAAGGTCAAGTTGTTACCTCTCTGCACATCTTCCAAGTTGTTTGAGTATTGGAGTGACTTTCAAGCGGTGATGTACCACCCATGCATGGTCTGTATTGTAGTAGTAATCTTCAAAGAGTCTGTCTCGGTGCTGCCTCTTCCTTTCAACTCCTATGTCATGTTTGATTACTATGTCTTTAACATACGCAGTCAATGTACTTCTGTAGAAACACTGGGACTGTGAAGAGGTGGTCCACACAACCAACCCTTCTCCATTAAGATATGGACCGTGGGTAAAAGGTAGGGACCATGGATAAAAGTAAAGTTTACACAGATTATATGATAATTCACTTCATAGATACAGGATTTTTAATAGGTGTAAGAAAAGAGTCCTTTGAGAGATTCTTTCCTATCCCCTCCTCACTTGTTTTAGGTTAAATGAAGCCAGTGGTTTCTCAACAGTCAAACGCTACTAATTCTTTCTTAATTACACTATAGGAAGATATATTGCAATGCCACAGCCTACAAATTCACTAAATCCAGTCTTCTGCTCTGAAAATACCCACAAGTTCCTATTTCAGAGGTGGAAGCAACCATTTGCTTTGCCAGATTGGTTGCCTGTTGACTGTTGCACCACATTACCGATGGATTTAAAAAAAATTGCTGGAATGTGTATGGTTACTGACTCACATTTTCCCTTTCACGGGAATGTTGAGTTCCCTGCCTACATTTATTTTTTAATATGCTATTTTTGTTAAGTTAATTTTGAAAATATGCCTCCATTAACATCCTTGGATCAGGAGCATTTGCTTAAAACAATAATGGATATTTGGAAAAGTGAGGTTGGGAAAGTGGGTTGTATATATATATGCCCATATTTATATGTATATATGCAAGTATTTTATGTAAGGTGTTTTTTTTGTTTGTTTTGTTTGTGGGAGGTGTTTTGTTTTGTTTTGTTTTGTTTTTTGGTTGTGTTCACCTTCCTAATTCATTTTGCCTGGTAGGTTGTTTTGCCCCTGCCAGAAACAGTTGTGGATGGTTAGCACTGATTACTCATACTCTTTTCTTTAGTTTCCACATTATTTATCCCATACACCATATTTCTCAACCAAGCATGGCTGACTGCTTCACCTGGATAACTATTTATCAACTCTTTATGCTTTATCCAAGCAGAAAAAGCATGGATTCCCTCAGTTTCGTGCTGTCCTGGGGCACGAATATTTGCTTGAGCTCTGCACATCTTCTATAGTCCTGGGGGCTTCTTTAGAGCATGGTGAAAACACTGGGATTTCTGAACTGTATGTTGCAGGGATCTAGGAACTTGGAGAAGTTTTGGAAAGTGAGGTCATCTGTGCTCCAACAGGATCAGGGGACAGGCAGAGCTCCAAAAGAAAGAAGAGGACAGACTAAGACCTTCAGCAGCCCTTCCTTGCAGGAAAGCCCCAGCTGAGCTTTGCAACTGGACTAAGTTACACACACACACAAAAAGCAGGATAAAATCCCTCCTCCACATATGCCGTGCTTTTTTTAGTAGAACCATTGATGAGATTTATGCAGGGTCACGGGGAAAAGGGGAAGAAAAACCCAACGTGGAAGATGGCAAGCTTGGTGTGCCAGAGGCAGTGAACACCTGGGCTAATACAATCCACAGACTCGGAGTCGCTGTGTTTTGCTAAGTAGCCAGTGTTTGCATGCCTGCGTATTTGCACTCTTTATCATTTTCACAAGCTGACAAGGAAATTTCCTTTGTCCACCCCCGCACTTCTGTGGCTGGTGTTATCAGTGTGCCTCTCCTACCCGTGACATTCCCTTGTGGTTCTGTGAGATGCAGAAAACGAGGTCTGCATTTGACTTTGCCACAGCTCAACAGGCTTCTTTCCCTGCTCGCAAACGATAGAAAGCTCTTGGTCCTCCACCAGCAGTTTGGAAACCCAAACATGATGTGTCAAAACATCACCCAGCTATCTGAATATTTTAAGCACAAATACAGTAGAGATGCAATGAACAGAGCTGTCCCAGAGTTGCAGGCAATTTCATCTCTATTACTGAGCTCTAAAGCCAGCTTCTTCCTTTCTTTCTGTCTCCTCCCTTCCTTTTGGAAGCTGACCAAGGTTCCAGAGACAAATACCCCCAAACTCCAATGGTATGTAGACATTTTTGTCCCACCATCACAAGTTCTCCTACCCTCCTCTCTGTTACCTGGAAGAAAATGACCCTTTTAGGAACAATTATCCTTATCATCAGCAACTTTCTGCCACAGGCTGGAGAGGACGGGGGCAGGAGAGGTGCTGTCCCGTGCAGGTGCACAAGAGGTGACTTGGTGGGCTGTTGGGTCATCCTTTTCCATCTGAAGACTATTAATGAGCCTAGCATCAGTACCTGCTGATCTCTGGACAGATTAGGATTTTGGAAGCATCAAGCAAGTGGTTAGCGCAGAGCTGCCCTCTGTGCCCTGGGTACGGGCACAGAAGATCAACATCTTTGGGAAAAGGAATCCCTGTTACAAAATCTCTGACAGGCCTTGCATTTGGAGAGCTCTTTGTAAATAAGATACTTCCTACTTGTAATAAGAGTCCATAGCATGGCTTCCTTTTCCTTAGAAGTCAGCTTGCAAAGACTCGATATTCTGCTGTTTCTCCATCAGGCTGCAACACATCTCTGTCAAGAAACAAGGCACAGCATTTGCTTTTTTTTTCCTTCTTCATTTTTTTTTCTTTTTTTTTTCCCTACTGTTAGTGCCTGCCTTTACAACAATGACTAAAGATATATGTTTCACAGTCATAAGTGCTTAGCTGCAAATGAAAGTAAGTATTTTAAGACCTGGCAGCTGTAAGTGATGCACTAAGACTCCAGAACCAAGGATCAGAGCACTCTCCTCCTTGTATTTCTCCTCTGAAGTAGAAGGAGTAAGCCACTTTCTGTCACCTGTGCTGGGAACTGCAGTTTTTATATTAAAACAGCAAAACAGGATCACTAAGGGAAAGAAAAGAGCTCATTCTTTTAAGAGGAAGGAGACACCCCAACCCAAAATGTAAAATGCCATCAGTGAAAAGAATAAACTTCCTTCAGACGGAGAGTTAGCAACAAGCAGGAGAATGAATCAGATGTAAAACCCTAGGCCACCGAGAGAAAGCAGCAGCCTGTGCACAAAGGAGCAACAGTGCTGATGGAAAAGTCACCAAGAGACAAGGGCTCGCGAATGTACATGCCTCCTTTCATAACCCAGCTTATTGACCTGAATGACTTTTAATAGGAACAGTAACAGAAGATGTCCCTTTCTGAAAGACTCTTTGTGTGGCTGATAGTTTGCTTATTCTGAATTGCAAAGATAAACATCCTGGCTCTATTTGCCATTTTTCTCCCCATCTCCTAACAGAGTCACCACCCGCAGGGTGGGTGGGATACGAGGCAGGAGTTCAGAGGACGAATTTCTATTTTTGCACTTGCCAGCATCATACGTATCTTCAGCAAATCCTTTTACCACCTGTTAAAAAAGGGGAAAGGAAATAAGAAGCTTTCTCCATCTGAAAAGTGAAGCTTGAAGATTAACATTGAGAAATACTGAAAATACCATGGTGATGGAGACTCCTCAGCTGAGCATACAGCACCCGCTGTGTGGACGAGCAGCACTCTCATCTCCTTTTTCAGTCAGTGGAAATAAAAACAGAACCCCCCTGCTTGCAGGGGATGTTCAGCACCTTCCTCTTGCAGCCAATTTACAGAAGGAAGGTGTGGATTTTGAGTAGCCATTGAAGAGCAAAGCAGGAGTCTCCCTCCTAAGCTCAGGAGAACTGTGTCGTGGATTCTGCCTTTATTTCCTCTGTATTGTTTCTAGATTAAAAGATATCCTCTGAACAACCTGGATTTACGTTACATCAGAATAACGGTACTTTCAGTGGCACTTCAAGCTGACAGCTTGCACATACTCAAAGCTGCTACCCAATTTTTATGGGGCGTTTTACATTTAAAGTGATTATCAACTATACTATCACATAATTAGATCCTTATGTCCCAAGTTTTGTTCGAAAAGCTTAAGTAATTTCTATATATGTTAATAAACTTGCTTTAGCAACAACAGCTTAAAGGCATGACACATTTTCTGGGAGGAGAAATGAAAGGGAGACCGTCTAAACTTCCATTTTTGCGAAGAAAGGAATCTGCCATACTAGCGGGACAGCAGGAAACCAATGAGGAACAGAATGTACAACCATTGCTTCTGTTAAATATAGTTTCACAGCTCTGAGATGTTAAACAGCCTAGCTCCTGGACTCTCTTCTGCTAATATGTGTCTCGTGTTCCCCAAATACCTCACCTTCAGGTTATTTCAAAAAGCTCTGTATGATATTCTGCTTCCTTCTCCATCTACTCTAAGCTATTCTAGTATGCTTTGGAGCACTCCTCTACAGGTCATACAAGCAAAACAGTGCTGGATTTCCTTCCTCCTCTCCTTTGCTCTCCTCTCCGCCTTTCTCTTTTTTTCTCTTTCTTTTTCCCTTTCTCTTTTTTTTCCCTTTCTCTTCTTTCTTTCACTTTCTTCTCTTTCTTTTTTTTTCCTGTCCTTCTTTCTTTCTAAATTAGATCTAACATAAGTATCAAATGCACAACCCCAGCTTCTGATAGTGAAGCTATTTTTCCACCAATTGTGTTTTACAAGTGAAAAAAAAAAAAAAAAGAAATTAGCAAAACATTATTTGTGCTCCTGTACTATTGTGTTTTTTTCCAAGTGAACATGGGAGCAGTCCCTACTCCACTGACCTTCGAGTACTATTCTGGCACAAAATGTACTAGCATGACTCAAGCAGCATGACTAAAACGGCATCATGGTAAGGTAAATATAATGTATTTATACTTCCTTTCAGTGAAAATATTTCCAGGAGACAGACTTCAGAAAGAGCTACACCCAGTAGTAAAATACTTTATACTCAACAAACAAATACAGAGAGCTGTTACAAAGCTCAGTAGGCAGTTCTGCTGAGCCAGAAACGAGCAACTACTTTTAAGTGGCAATATGTTGGCTGCAAATGAGCAACTCAATAGGAGCTGAGACATTTGTATAGTCAAACTAGTGGGAGGCCTAAAATGCCAATGATAAGGCTGCAGGTGGCAGCAGATTTGGCGAGCTGAACAGCTGGTGTCTCTGTACATAGACCTATAGCCTTTGAAAGCTTTTTTTCCTCCCCTCCAAATCTAACGTCATATTTGACTTGTTCTTGGAATTAATTGACACATTTCAAAAAAGCAGCTTAAATGTAGCTGACAGAGTGGCAAATACACTCCAGCCAGTTGCCATACCTCATATTTTCCTGGTCAGAAACCAGTCTGGGGTTTAACCGTGCAACACAGAGACCTCTGCTACCTTCCCACCTCCACCATCTAACTACGGCGATAGCCTTGCTAAGGCAAACACCACTGTCGTGAATGTCTAGAAGGGTTTTGAGTTTTGATACAGGAGCTCCAGAGTGTGAAGACAGCTATCTTGCTAGAAACAGGAAGCTGAGATATGCGCATTGCCCTGACAGATACAAGATCTAATGCCTGCTCATTCTCCTCAAAAGGAGGCCAGGTCATGCAACGTGCTTGAAAAATTCTTTAAGGAAACAGCAGTAGTTCACATGAATTTTTATACAGTGATTTCCTGTTTAAATGCTAGATCATACAGATCACATATATTTTCCTCCCAACATAACTGCTCTCAGCACCTGAGCACTTTGTTTCTAGGACAGGGTACTTTGGACATGGGGATGTCCCCTTATCGTCCCCTATGTATAGAAAGGAAGAACTTATAAGGGGAGAAATATAAACAGACATCTTGGGGGATTGGATCCAGCAGAGCTTCCCGGAGAGGTACAAACAGAGCTCTGGGGACTGATTGTGTCCTCCAGTAGAAAGCTGAGAACAGCAACCCCTGCTAAAGACAGTGCCTTCCAATGCAACACTTCTTTACAGTAAAATAACGTAATTTTCAAGTCCAGTGGCTGGAGAAACTCTTGAATGTTAAAAAGAAAAAGCCTCAGTGACCACAAGAAGTAGCTGCAATAAGGCAGGGTGGCAGATGCCCCATGACAACACTGCAGCATGATAGAGAAATACAAGAGCTGCTTATAGTTAAGACAACCCACTTTTATACTGCAGATGACCTCCAACATTTACCCAGGGTATATCCCTCATCTAATACCCCTGCATTCAACTGGAAAGCTTTTCTCTTGCACCTATAAAATATAACAGAGGGAAAAGCTCAAATAACATTGTAGAAATTGATACTTCTCTGCCTAACATGGGCAAAAAGTCAATGTTTGACATTGAGCAAAATTAGCCATGGAAAATAAAACCCTGCATTACATACGACAATAATAGCTCTAAAAAAAACACTTCAGAACATAGACTGCAGCTTCCATGGCACTGGCTTCCACAGCAAGCACATGTGATTGTAATACTCTTTTTTTTTTTTTTTTTTTAGGTCACGTCACATCTCAATAGATTTATCACAATGGTTGTTTCCTAACACAGGGTCTGATGTGTGATAGAAAAGAAAAACTATAAAAACAAGATTACTAGAAAAAATAGGTTATCTAGGAATAGATTTGCAAAGCTGATAAAGAGTTTCTGTGAAGCACTTCAGTACAGAAAGAGTTCACATCTGAACTAATGGAAAAAAGCTTTACCATTTCCTCCTTATTTTTTTAAAGTGACAGATGGTGTCTTGGCCTTGTGAAAGGTTACCCCTCTCAACTCTTGAAGCTGATTAACAGAGAAAAATATGTTTCTTGATTATTTGTCAAACCAAACATTACAGACCCAAGAGGAAGATTCAACTTTAATCAAGTACTTGCACTCCTTACCCTACCACACCACAACCGGAAAAGTCACATCATGCAAACAGAAACAGATGTTCTCTTTCACAGGCAAATGCCATCCCTACCCATCCATAAATCCTCTGGAGGCTGAGAAGGAATCATGTTCAGCCATGTACCAACTATCCCAGAACATTCTTACTCAAAGAGACTTATAATATCTTTATTAAATACCAAATAAAGATATTTTCCCCTCCCTGAACTTTATCTCCGCAGTCTCTCTGGGATATTAGCTTCCAAGACAAGAGGCAAAGACTGCTGGGGGAACACTTTTAACTTGTACTGTGAATTATTTTGAAAGGATGCCACCTATTCTCAGTGTGCTGTATCTTGCCGTCACTAGAACCATTAGCTTCTCAGAAATTGCTGGAAATACTTTTTTGAATAAAGGTTTTGATTACTATTTTGTATATTTGAACATGTTTCCAAGCCAGTCTTTCTGACATCTTCAGGTGGTGCCATCCTCCCTCATCAGCAGCTCTCCGGTCCTCTTCCAAGGACGTCAGAAGTTGGCTGCGATGGCTTCTCCCACGGCTGAACTGCTGATGGCAGCGCACTGTAACGCCAGCCACAGCCTCGTGTCAGACAGCTAGCACAAAGGGGCAGGAAACAGTGATACATCAGTTTAGAGGAAAAGAGAGAATATGAATTAGACGTTTGCTGTAAAGTTCCATGTGAAAAAGCAGAACGTGTGCAGGCAGGCAAGCCGTGGTTTCTGTAGGTGGCCCGTTCTTCCAGCGGTCAGACTGCAATGTGTTGGCAGGGATCAGACTCAATTAAAGAAAGCCCCGAGTTGGCCACTCCTACTCCTAAGGAGGCAAGCGTTTTTAAACTTGGCACCATAGTGAGACACTGCAGTCGATTCCTTTGTGTGCTTGCCTGCTGTCTTCCACTTCTCGCTCTCTCATTTTATTTCTCCTCAGCCTCCACCTGTCCTGGCCTCCCTAAGTATTTGAAATTTTTGAAATTGCCGGCTGTCTTCATTGGATGTAGCACCCTGGCTTTTCCAAGGCATTAGGTGGAACAAGGTAATGCACTTAGGTGGCCAGGTGGAGGACAGAGGCTTTGTGGAAGAAGGAACAGGTAAACTAAACTCCTCTTTGACACCGGTGACTCACTCAGCATATTAGCAGCATCATGGGTTACATTATGAGTGTCTCAGATGTTGGAAAAGCTTCAATTTCTTTCTCAGTAATTACCACATAATTAAACTCTGAGGCAAAACTCTAGGAAACCAGGCTTCCTTTCTTTGGTCATATAAATAGTTCCCTATGTCCCTCTTCATTGCTGGATTTCTATTTAGGGGGAAAGCAAGGAAGGGCAGATATCATTTTGTTAGTTTGCAAGCCCTGAATTCAGAAAAAAGAATAAATTACTAGGGGATTGTGTATGCAGTCAACATACATCCATCTTCTTGCAGTAAGTGCAGCATGCGTGCACTCTGCTGCAGTTGCCACTCTTCCTTACAGCACATTGTAGACCACATGTGCCCATGTCATTCAGTAGCACAGAGACTGTACCCTTTGTTTCGTCACATCTGACAGTCCTTTGGAAGTGAGATAGCTGGAGAAATAGCAACAAACTTGCATAGGTAGAACATGCTCTGGAGCTCCAGTGAATAGACAATTCTCTTTTCTCCTGTGAGTGCTTGCATACTCACCTCACACTGTGTGGTAAATCCAGGCAACACGTTCCTACAACCACAGAGTAACTCAGGCTTTTACTGAGCAGCAACAGAAGCATCATACATGGAAGCTAAGCAACAGCGTAGTGATTATGTGCTAAAATGACATTGCGAATCCAAACATAAGGACATTTTAAATTGCTATTGTTTGAATTGCAGTGGAGAACGGTCTCAGCAAAGAGAACAGATCTAACTTGACAATCTTGCTACAGGCTGTGAAACTGCCAGGTAGCCAGTAAGACAGCTTCCCCAGGGTCACATCCTTATATCATTTAGCTGTAGCAACCACCATGTACGAAGATTGACCTGAACGGCTGGATTTTCTGCAGAACAAAAACCAAAGCTGAAGTTTTGTGAGAGTTATGAAGCAACTTGAACATAGAAGTGTGTTACAGGGAAATGAAAACAATGATAAATTAGTTTATTAACTCCTGGCAAGAACAACACAAAGCTCCAGGCCCTCTTACCAAAATGAGAGATCACCTGGATTCAGTTCTCAGTGCAATGGAGTCCAAGGTAGGCTTGGACAGTTTCCTGAGAGGAAACTGAGGAAATTTCCTGACTGAAAATGAGAGGAAATGGGTCCAATGGCTCCAGGAGCTGGCAAGAAAACTCTTGACAGGATAGACTCCTGTTAAATAAGTTCTTGAAAATGTCAGGGGAGCTAGGTTGATTATCTGAAGAGTAAAATGAAGGCCAACAGCAGTCAGTTTCTACTTGTTTAATATAACAGAGCTCTGTGCTGGGTTCCGTCAGAACAATCTCACCCTAAGCCAATGGTAATACCTCTGCTTAGTCTGGAGAATAAAATGGCTGAAAGTTAATGCTCATGCAGGATGTGCTGAAAGGGGGGAATCCAAGCTTTACATGTGTGATCATGGGCTCTAAACTGACAATTACCACTCAACTTGGGGACGAGATCTCAAGTTTAATATGCTAAGAAGTATCACCTCAAAAGAAGTCAAAGCAAGTTGAACATCTGGAATTTTCAGCAAAGAAATAGAGAACAAAGTGCCATTTTGTAACTGTAACTCATGTACCTGTATACGCATACACATAAGTATTGTGTGAGCTTTGCTTCCCTTCCTCCCATCAATACAATTTGGAGCTAGGAACTATGAAAAGTACCTCCAGCAGTCAAGAGGAGACTGCACATTAACTCATTAAGAAAACAGCTTTCCAGATTACTGCTCTTGACAGCTAGATAAATAAAAATCTGGTATCTTTCCCGAAGATAGCTCAAAGTTTTTTTTTTTTTTTTTTTTTTTTTTTTTGACTTCAGACATTTCTACCATGTTTGATCACTCTGAGCTATAACCTGGGGGGAAAGCTAGAAAATCGGTGCTTTTCTCTAATACTAGTGAGTTCATAATGGCTTCTTTTATTGGACGGCAGAAATTGGCTGATGAGAGTTTATTATTAGCAGGCTGGGCGCTGGCTCTCCTCACACTACTAGGAGAACAGGAGAATAGGCTGCTCTCAGTAACTCCAGCTTTCCCCCTACTGCTCGTTGCGCTGAAGCTTTCTGTGTAAGGCTAAGGGAAGTGAACCAGGGAAGATGGGAAGTGTTCCTGTTTTGAGGACAAAAGACATCATGCGGGGAGCACGTTCTCCTATTCCTACTCATCTGGCTCCTAGCTCCTGTGGATCGTCATGGCCCACAGGCGTCAAAATGGGAGATCTTATCCTTGTACTGAAGCTCAGTGTTACAGCACGGCGCAGAGGACCAGCGGGTGCATTTCTTCAAGAAATGCGGAGGTGGCTGCCAGGCACGGGAATCCTGAGGTGCTGGGCAAGCGAGTGGGCTTGCCAGGAAGGAGACAGAACAGTGGGCACCAGCTCCTCCGCAGAGATGAGATCACCGCGCTCTTGCACTACGGTGCCCAGAAAAAGTCCCTTGTCTTGGCTGCTTGGGCCGTTGCAAATGTGCAAGAAGCGCTGAAAGTACACCCTCTGCTGCTACACACGCGTGCTCTAATGCAACCTCCATCAGGATCCAATTGCAGCAAAATATTCAGAAGCTGTTTGCCTTAGGGATAAAGCACTGGTTCTGTCAAAGACACCAAAGTGTCTAGAGGTGGTTTAAACAAATACAGAAACAGCTTTTGTTTGTTTTTACCTACCTCCACATGCAAATGAAACCCTATAGCAGAGAAATTAATCACATGCACACACACTAAGTCTATACACAAATGGGAAAGGTATATAAAGTTTAGCTCATCTTCTGGACTGGATGAGAGATGACAACACTCCTTGCATTAATCCCTAAAACACAAATACACAGGTATTTGTAGCAAAGATTGACTGTCCAAATACTTCCCTGAATAACAGCTCCTCATACACTTCACTACCTGCACCCACTGATCAAGTATATCCCCTTGTTTCTCTCAAGATTTTGGGAGCCCTGGGGCTTAAACTTGTGGCAGCCCTTGTTTGTGTCCTTGCTTACATTCATTTCTCACTCCTCAGCCCGTCTTTTACATGGAGTCCTACTCTGACTGCCTCAGCAGCAGGGTTCTAATGCTTCTGACAATATCACGAAGTATATTACATGTAAAGAACATCCCATTATATTTTCAGGCACCTAATACCACCAGTCAGGTTTGCACAGGTACTGAAATCTTTGCAGGAAGCCAAGTGCCTTTGCTGTGCCATTCTGGAGGATCTGTTGTGCCCTGGCCTGAACAGGCCGTTGGATCTGGAGAGAGACAGCCACTTACCTCTCTTCTATTCATTATAAGATCAACAGTCCCACCTGAGAATGAGGACAGCTTATACTAAGTGACATCTGTACTCACAGGAAACAAAAGCCAGGCTCTGCAATCCTATTCCTCACTGGCACAGGCAAGTATGTGATAGGTAAGGCAGTGCTGACTGCTTCCCCCACCACAGAAGTACTTCTTAGCCAGCTTCTCTGCTTACCATCAGCATAACTTCTGAGTTAAGTTTAGTGCAAAACCCCACTTTGCTAAAAGGTGTTAGCTTTCCCAAGTAACGGGGCTCTCACACTGGTGCCAGAAATAGTGCACTCTGGTTCACAAATGATTACAAGTTCCACAGCCACGAGGGGGACGCTTCCCTGCTACTGCAAACACCTACAAGCACGCTACTTCTCTTGGGTACGCCGCCTGGGTAACTTCTCCCCTGCTTAGTGTATTTTCAGTCAAGAAAGAAGTATTTTAGAGAACTCAGTGATACAAACCCTCCTACAGAACATGCTGCCATCTATTTCCTTGCCATGGAAAATGCTTCCAGCAGCTCATGCTTGGCAGTACATCTTCCCTAAATATTCTCTGTCTCAATGTAAATTGTCTCTCTCAATTTTCTGTCTCAATAGTAAATTGTGAGGTATAAAGGAGCAGTTTCATCACTGACACATAACAGCAGAAAAAAAAGTGCAAATAAGTCATGTATACCATGCAGTGACAAGCAAAAACAATCTGTATTGTTTCTTGACCTTGGACTTCAAGTTGCAAATGTGTTAACAGAAAAGGGAGAGTGCTAAATACACAAAACGAATGAAAAACCTTTCTGCTTCATCCCTTATAGGATGTGAACAGAGAACCCAAATCTTTATGGATGAAATAAACTTTTCCTTTGAGGCCTTCCAGATTCATTATGAAGATGTGGGAAATCTGTTCCCTGGTTTAATATTAAACCAAATTATAATCCTTTGGTCTTTAATTGGGAACATCTGGAAGAAAACTCCGCTGATCAGAATTTACTAGCTAATAAAGACTGTAATGAATTTCCACAGTTAGAGAGTTATGCATGTTTTATATAAAAGCAATCAGGACACTACAAAGCATTCAACACTTAGAGCAAAGGCAAATATTATTTTGTAAGGCATGAAATAAAGATACATCATTGCGAATTAAAATGAATTCTATGGCAATAAAACAATGTACTTTTCTTTTTTTTTCCCCAATACAGAGCCAAATTAAAACATAACCAAACCTACTTTCAAACTCCTTAAAGCAAGAGATCAGACAAATATGTCAAATATGTTTAATTTTTTTCAAAATAACTGATGGCAAAATAAAGTATTTACATCACGTCATACTGTGTAAACATGTAACGTCACTGTACAAAGAAATATACATGCAAAATAAAGCAAAAATTTAACTAAAACAATAAAGGAAAATAATACACAAACATAATGATATGAGGTTGGTACGAATACACATCCAGTTTTGAAGTCAGTTGTTTTAAAAAGTTTCTGTACAACTTTACAAAAAAAAAAAAGGAATAAATAGAATACAGTGGAAGCCGCAAAGCTCAAAACTAACCCAAGCTAGGTTATGGCTTAAGACCCATATATCTAACTATTGTGGGATGTCGGCTTGGTTTCTTTAAACATGGCATTTCACACAAACATAGATGACAACACACCCATATGAACTCAGTGATGCACAGAAAACCATCTCTGTCTTCTTAAATAGCTCACGTTAATATTACTTCAACCTTAAAAACAGTTACTAAGACAATTACATTACGTGTCAGACTCTCATCATCTGACCACTACTTTTTGAATGTATTCTTCACCAAAGAGCACAAAAGTCATTTGTTCATTTCACAGAAAGAAGTAAACAGTTTTGAAAATTCTTAAAAAGTAGCAAGTGTTGAGACTAATTTTGGGAAAGTCATACTTTGGCATTTTGAATATAATAATAAATTTTAAAAAGTGTCACCCTATTTCTTAACTGGTTTGAGATTTGGGATACGAATCTCTCTCTCTCTCTCTTTTAAACAATCCTTAAAACTGACTAGTCTTGACTAAATTCTATGCTAACCCTCATCTTAAACTAATAATGACAGTGTGGTACAGCACACCCTCCCCTGCCCACCCAGAAACCCCAAACACACAAACAAAACCATAAAGCTCGCCGTACTAAGTATGTGCTTTTTCTATATATTTATTACAGTTACAACAGAGGTCCTCATAAATAGTTGCATAAAATGTTAAAGCCACAACATTGCACATGATATGAAATAAAACAAAATCCCAAATGAGTGCATTTACAGTATTTCATCCTGCTGTATACTGCTTGACAATCGGGTTGGCAAGCTGGGCACCAACCGGACGTCCTTTTCAAAAGGGACAGCGAACACTGACCCAAACTGAAGACCCGCACAGTGGTATACCACCATTTAGGAAGGAGGGGGGAAAAAAGGATAAGGAGGGAAAAAAATTACAGACCGAAGGCAGGTAACAGTCTATATACAAGTAAGGCCTACATTTTATCAGAGCAAAACGATTCATTCTATTTGTATGCAAAAACTTTGAGGTTGGATGCACTTAAAAGCAGAGTCTGATCTCAGTGCACTGCTACGTGAGATACATACAGGCGAGGCAACTGGAAAGCTCTAGGACCAAGTGAAAACCAGATGTTATAAATGGAAGCCTTATCAATGGGCAGCCATTTTGGTGAGTCTTCTCCAGGCGTGATTTCATTTTTGTTTAACACCAGTGCTTTGAACATAGGCATTTCTTCCTTGAATAAATCTTGAAAACGGTAGTTAAGTTCACTTGCAAAATTCAACTCTTGTTTATTAAAAAAACTATTTTTTTGCAGAAACCTGAATAAAATACTGTTACTGTATCACTCGTGACTGCTTTTGCAGAGTACAGTGCTATCGTCCTCCACCCCAGTGAAGTCTGCATTGCAAGTCCCACGCGCCACCTCGCGTGGTCCCCTTGGAATGCGTTTGCACACGAACATTCGCTAGCAGCTGGTTGGCTCGGGGTTTGCTTTCCTCAAAATTCAAGTCAACAGCTGATTGGCAGGAGGAGTCTATCTCCAGTCTGATTGATTGGCAGGAGGAGTCTATCTCCAGTCTGATTGGCAGGTGAAAGAGAATGAGAGAGAACTTCAAGCAAGGTCAAACTCTTGGCAAGAGCCTGCTCTGTAAGAAGTTTTTAATGCTACGGATGGGTCGAACATCATTCTGGTGTTTTCGCCGCTCAATGAACGAAGTCAGTCTGGATATGTCAATGCTGTCAGCACTTTTGCTGTTCCCCAGCTGCAGCCATTGCTCCTGGAGGGCCAGTGCAGCCGAGGGACGCTTAGCTGGATCATCCTGAAGCAGGAAGCATACAAAATCTTTGGCCTTCTGGCTAACTCCTTTGAAGTAGTCATCTGGGAAACTAAAGTCTAAGCGGCAAATATTCAGGCAAGTTTCCTCTACACTTTCATCCAGGAAAGGAGAGACGCCACTAAGAAGGACATATGTGAGCACTCCAATGCTCCAAACATCTGAAGTGAGGGAAACAGGATTTCCAAGAATAATTTCAGGAGCTGCAAACTCTGGGTTTCCAAGTAACTGGTGGATATAATACGTGGTATTGAGCTGGACCGCGTCTCCAAAGTCAGCCAGTTTTATTGTTGGCTTAGAGGAACTCTGGTCCACCAAAATATTTTCAGGCTAGAAAACATAAAAGCAAAAGAAAAAAAAGTGTTTTTTCAAGTCAATCCAACACACATTTGGTGCTCCAAAATTACTGTTTCCTAGCCTGCGCTGTTAGCTCAAGAAAGTAACAAACAGCTACAAATGATGAGGATCACTGCTGCAGGCAGCTTTGCAAAGCTCCTCGGCAGTCCTACCAGTCCTTTCCCCAGACTGACTGCCAGGCACTCTCTTGCTAACTAAAGTGTGCCATTAATGTGCTTTAGCTGCTGGTATTTTAACTTTTGCAGGAAATATAGCTCTGCCAGATAAGACTGCAAGCGTTTGCAATAACAGCTCTGCAAAATTTCACAGAAAACTGTGTTTGGCAACTTAATCTTAAAGTACAGCAATTATAAATAGAGGGTGGATTAACAATTACTCTATTTGCTTTATGACAGAGAGAACAAAAACCTTGCATTTGAACTTCTGCTGCAAGTTTCACTGGGAAAAATAAAATAAATATATATTAAAAACGAAAACAAAACAACCGTGCTTGACAGCAATTATTTCCAGCACAAAGGAAATGGCCAGCAAGCTTTAAGAGGAAAGCATAGGGAATTCAAAGCTTCTGCTTTGATGGCTATGAGTGATCTAAAGCATCTGGGGATAGTGTTCCTTCCTGCCCTCCCCCCCCCCCCCCCCCATACAGCTGCCAGTTTCCTAGAAGGAAGTTTTTACGCCTGGAACTGCGCACAGTGCTGGAAATTCCATTCACTCCTTACCTTTAGGTCCAAATGTGCTATTCTGCAGTTGTGAAGATACTGCACAGCTTCCAGAATCTCTCCCAGGTAGAGTCTGATCTTCCCCTCAGTGAGGTTTCCCCATCGCACGACGTAGTCTAGAAGGCGACCTTGGTCAGCCCTATTTGAAGGTTACATTTTAATGCAAGTATTAAAACATTTACATTCTAATACTGTATATAAGAACTAAAAGAAAAAAAAGCCCACACCATACAATCAGTTTTTAAAGTTATATTAAAAAAAACCTTCATAGCAAGTGTCCCCTAACAACCACAATTTCATGAAGTAATCATCACTGTTCCTGATGTCTGGCTTGAGTTGCTCTATAATACACTTTCCTGCCTGCCGGTGGCAATGTTCTATGTCATTTACAGCTGACCTACATCTAAAATAAGGTGAACTAACATTGGACTGGGGGCAGAGGGTGAAAGCAAGGAAAGCAAGGAAGAAATACAGTGTGTTATCTAGACTGAAAGATCAGATGTGTCATGCCATTAGGCTATGGGAATTACTGTAGCCTTCAAAATCTAGAAGACCGAAGACTAGGATACGAAGGGAAGAGCTGACATCAAACTACCAGATCACAACATTCCTAATTCACTTCTGCAATTGCTCGACATAAAATCACTTCTGGAATTACAGACTAAGATAACCTACATATCAGTTTAATATGCCAACTTGTTTCCTCCCAAATTTATTATTAAACTTGACATTTTAGTTACAGTATTAGAGAACTGCAGTATTTTGCTTAGGTGTTGTCAAACTTCCCTGAAATCTTAACGTTTCTTATTCATAAACCGCTATAAACACCCTGGAAAGTCAGCTGTATAGACTGCATTTTACACACATTTCTAATACTAGTATGTAGTTGGTGGAGGTCTCAAAGGTATCAAGAAGGCCAATGAGCTGGGGATGCTGGAGATTCTGCATGACTCCAAGTTCATGGGTAACCTGGTCTCGCTTCATCAACTTCTTATTCACAAACTTAGTGGCTACTGCTCGCTTGGTTCCCTTCTGGTCACACTTCTTAACGACAGAAAATCTGCCCCTGGAATACAATATTGAAAGGAAAGGATTAACCGAAACTTGCACTAAGGAAATGCTTATATCTTCAAAGATTCTGGGAGATACCAATCAATTTGAGATCTCTAATAAGATATCCTTGTAGAATAGTTTCTGTCCACAAACAAGATTTAAAAGTCCATGCATCTTCTACAAAATATGTCTGTATAAATAATTAGCTGCAGATAGAGATCTGTTTTATCACATTTGTAAAGAACTCAAGTCACAGTGGTATCCAACTTTTTCGAAAGTCCATCCAATAAGCCAGAAAAAAGTATGTTCTGCATGAGCTATTTCATATTTTGCTCATTTTCAGATCTTTTGTGACTTTAATTTTCATACCCTAAGTAAAGTTTTGGAGTGCTTCACTGTAGAAGCAGCTTCAGTAAGGCATACTAAAAAATGAAAAGAAAAAAAAAAGAACTGTAGCTTTCCAAAATACTTGAACACTCATCCATGAATCTATGACACCAATTCAACCTAAGCATGTTCTGCTTATGCAGTGCCATCTAGTGCAAGTAAGATTTTGGCTTCCCCATTTTTATTTAGCTCTGTATAATTCTGTCCTTTTAGGATCATACAAGTATTCTACAAAGACAATTCAATTTTTTGAATGAGACGTTCATATTTTGACATCAGCATACAGAACGCACCTGCCAAGCTCAGCCACTTCACTGTAGAGGGAATCAAAGTTGTCTTTCCAGATTACCATGATTCCATCACTTCCAGGACCTACAAAAGAAAAAACAAAAAGAGAAGAATAGTAAAGGCAACATTTAATACAGTCAGAGCCTCCTTAGAACTAAACAGTTGTAGTTATTGAATTGGGTAACAGGTGCTTTGAATGTAATCATAAAGAAAAGAGCAAAGAGACAGGCCTACCTAAAACTCGTAGACTGGCAGAAGATGAAACCGAACCCATATCGTTTGCAGCTATACACGTATAGATACCATCGTCTTCTGCAGTGACGCCAATGATTTTCAGTGAAGCCTCTCCTAAGTCACTGGGAAACACAATGGCATCCATGAACATTGTATTCAGTTTACAGACCTTAAACTATGAAAATTAGACAAAGTGATAGTGATAATTCTAATATTTCTTATTGTCCAGCCCCTGTACTCTATTGACAACTTTAACCCTGTTCCTGCCATTTCAGGAGTGTCTAGCAGAATCCAAGCATTTTGAGTGTACAAATTATCATGGAACATCCTGCAGACAATAGTGTGGTTTTTTTAATAAAAAAACCATCCTCACTGACACTGTCTCAGTGCATCCTAGGTTCCTCTGTGTTTGAAAAAGCAAATGCTTCCCCTGCTCCCTCTATTTCTTGCAAATTATTAGAAGCAGTATCAAGACAACCATCCATCATTACCCTTTCTGAAAGGTTAGTTTCCATCCCTGACTCCCTAGAGTCATACAGAAGCTGGTTTAATGTTTGTGCTTTCAGAGGATTCATCCCTTGTAAGAGTGGGCTCCACCTTCAGTACAAAAGGTACACCACACTGTGACTTCAGAGACCTCAGAATCTGGGAGTATGAGGGTGTGAGGAAACTCAGGAAGTCTTTTGAAGTTTTCCCTCAGCTCCAGAAGAGACAGCAATAATCTATATAAGACAGGAGAAAGATTCTACAAACTCTTCCTTAAGCTTTCTCGTTGCTCAACTGCCCTTTTTATTTGATGGTTTGTCTTCAAATGTCTGCCTTAATCTTCCTCTGTGCAATTCATGTCTAGTACTTTTTATACCATCTACCATAGACAGGAACAGTAAATAATTCTATTTGCATAAGTCTCTTACAAATGTGAACTCTTGGCAAATCTTGCCTATGCTTTTCACCTCTAGGCTCAAAACATTGTGCTGTTCTTTCACAACATGGCATATTTTCAAGATTTTCCATCATTCTTATTGTTTGCCTTTGGATCTACCCCAGTTACTCCAAGTCATTTGAGTAACTAAAACAAAAGCTGTTTGCCTCTGTCTTTATTCTGCCATTTAATTTCAGGGGAAAACAATATAAATTTTAGGAACACAGGAAGATGACTCTCCTCCCCCAGCTCAAAGAACATTTCATTACTAGTATCTCCAAAAATCTGTCAGCCACAACCAGTATGATTAACTGGTTATAATTCTGCAACAATAACAGATCACTGTGAGATAATTCCAGTGAATCTAGCTCTTACTCTTGTCTCACAATGGTCCTGGATACAATAGCACAGCTGCCACAATGTCCCTGTCTCTCCACAACAAAAGTTATACCAGGTGAAAAGGAAAAAGCAGCTACAGTCGGATATAAAGAACAACATAACATGCTATCAAGTTTGCATATGCATTGGGCTATATCATACAGCCTCTAATATAGCTATTAAGGAGGAAAGGTTTCACAGAAAACCCTTCATTCTGAAGTGAGAACATAATTCATAAACGACATTTCTTCACACTGAAGTGACTCTCTAAATAACACTTTCAGTAAATGAATGAAAAAATAAATGAAAAAAACTTTTCTAACAGGTAGTTTCACGTTCCAAAATGCAGTAATATCTGTTATTATTCAGCTGTTTGAATTACCAGTTAAGTCTGCTCAGTTCTATCACAGCAAAGCTAAAACCAAAGACATTTGTTTCCATGCTTTGACAATGAAGACAGTAGCACTGCAATGTTAATACGAACCAGAGGCTTTTCTTTGCAAAATACTGTCATGATCATTCCAAAAGCAGTCATTTGCCCCTAAAATGATGTATGCTACTAATGAAAAGATAGGATTGGCAATGGGACATGTCACAGAACTGGAATGCCACAGCATGCTGCTCTAGTTCAAGCACTGTGTCAGTGTGACAGAACCATGGTGTCTTATGCGGTAGCTAATGAGAAATAACAGCTGAATTTTCTTGTTTTTAAAATCAACTGAATATGACATTGGGGTACCCCCAGCCATACTCAGTTGAATTAAACAACATTTCCAGAAAATCCAAACAGTGAGGTATTCCTGTCTGAGGACAATCCCATCTTTATGTCTCAAAACCAAAAGCTATCCTTCGCCAAGGCTATGAAATACAATAGCTTCAGCAGTTCCCGTTCCTTCATTGGAGTTTTGCTCTTCCTGGATGCAGGAAAAAGTGATCCAGGATCCAGATTAGAAGTGCACCACCTTCCTCCAGGTGAAGAGAAGTCTGCTTTTTATCACAAATCACCTCAGTGATCCTGTTAACAGCACTGTCCAACAGAAACTGCTATGCTGGCACTACTGAGGGGAAACTAACTATGACCCAGGGATGGGAAATTAATTAGCTAACTTTAACACAAGTACAAGGGTTAGCTAAATATTAATGAGTCCTGTAGGATTAAAGTAGGCTTCTGACACTGGGGTTTTATCCCTCAAGATTTACCAGCTTTGAATCCTCTCGCCACTAACTCCTGGAAATTTATGTGACAGCGGCAAGTTGAGTACTGAATTGCTATCAGTGGAATCTTTCTATGTGGAATCAGAGTATCATCATGAGTTAAGTTTTGTTTATTTTTTTAGATGCTCAATGCTAGGAGGAAAAAGAGGATATAATTAAGGACAATAACCCAAACACATCAAAACAAATAAGCCACTGAGGTAATTTACAATAATTTTCCTTTTTAAGACAAAGAGATATACCACACAAATTACTGTACCTGTATGAAATGCTGTGATGACCGTCATTGCTCAGTGTGTTATGATCAGGACCTTTCCAAGTAACTGAAGCCTTGGGGCGACCACAGACTTTACACCTAAGCACGATGGTCTCTCCTGTCTCACATGTTACCTCACTCAATGGTATTATAAACTCTGGGGGAACTGGAAGAAGAATTTTAATGGCATTAGGTCAATTGAAGTTCATCAATTTGCTTTTCTATTAGACAAAGTATGTTGTACTTACAATTTCCAGGGTTTATCTATCCCTCTACCCTTGGACCATGTCCACGTTTAGGGCACTTGCTGGGGCTCTGTAGAGCTAATACTTTTTCTCTGCATGAACTTGGACATGACACTACTGAAATGCTATGGATAACCCTGAAATTTACCGCAGTGAACCAAACACTCTGG